>NW_022060061.1:278602-612051 GCF_007399415.2 Gopherus evgoodei
CTAGCTAGCCCGCTCCATACACACCTTTCACACCCTCTGTGTAGTGGTGGTGTTCGTGGCAGCAGGAAGGATCCTGCATTTCAGTCGTGCTAAGGGAGGCTCCTGGCGGGTGCTCAGCCAGGCGTGGGGGGGAGGGTCTGTGTGGTATTTAGAAACTGTTGTGTTCTCATTCCAACTGAAGGGCCTGATTCCCCACTCCCTCGCAGGGGTGAAATTGGGAGTAGCGTACTGGAGACCCCCGGGCGTGTGGGAGGCTCGGTGAGTGCCTGGGATGCTTCTGCCTGGCCCAGCCTGCCAAGCCAGTGCCTGGGATGCAGCTGGCTGGGGTGGCCCACAGGGGCTCCGTGGTTCTGAAATCGACCGTCTCCCAGTGCTATAGGGGAGTTGTACAAACAACAGGGCAACGGCACCCAGCTTTGCCCACATCCCTGCTGCAAAGTTTGCAGCATGCGGCGCTGCCGTGGGTCATGCGGGGACATGCCTTGAGCAGGGGGCTGGCGAGAAACACAGCCCGGGGCAGGGCTTTGGGGGGCTGGGCAGGAGGGGGTTAAAGAGCAGCCGTGGGCTCCCTCGAGGTCTAGCGTAAGGGTCTTAGGAAGAGGGAAGCCCAGTGCTGCAAGGGGCAGAACCTCCAGATCCTCCGGGAGCCCCTGCCCCTGCCCGGCCCCGCTGGTGAGCGCTTGGCTGGCGGGTCTGTCCCACGTCCCGGACCCGGCCAGTGCCTGGTGCCAAGAGAAGCCTGGACGGTGCATGGGGCAGAACGCAGAGCTGGGGGTGCTGGGCCAGGGTGCCCTCCCTCCCAGGCAGGCAATGGCCCCTTGGTCCCCCCGCCCCCTCCTGCAGAGAAATGTAGCTGAGGGCAGAGGCTGCTCAGACAACCAGCCTGCACCCTGCGAGTGGCAGGTGGGCCGGGCCCCAGCCGTCTGCAATCGGGCTCCAGTGGGTGCTGGGCTGTGGGCACTGTACTGTCACAGACCTCAGGCAGCCTGCAGCCAGCCCCGTTTCCTGTCCTTGGGGGATGCACGACAGCCCTGGAGCGGGTGCACTACCCCGGACTCGGCCCAGGGCTGAGCCTCCCACACCCGGATGGGTGCAGACGACTGCCTGGCGCGTGCCTGGGCACCGAGGCTGGAAGGTGGGTGAGTCCAAGGCCTGTCTCACCCTTGGTGAGTGCCGGGAGAGAGTGAGCCTGTGACCGTGTGGATCGGTGTTATCATCCCTGCTTTGTAGAGAGAGAAACTAAGGTCCAGAGGGTCAGTGGAATAGAACCCAGGAGTCCTGACCACCAGCCCCCTGCACTAACCACTAGCCCCTGCATCCCGCTGCTCTGGTTCCACAGGCTGATGGGATTTCAGCGCCGCGCCGGGAGGAGCTGCGTCCTGGGGGCTATTTAAAGGGCCCCTTCCCGCTGTGCCTGTCAACCTAGCGCAATCCCTGCAGCATGAGCCAGGCCAGATGGAGTTTGGTGCTCGGCTCCTGGGGAAGGCTGAGGAATTTGCACCACGCCTGGAACAAGCAGCGCCCTCAACCGCGGAAATGCGATGCTTGCGCTTCCTGGGGGAGGGAGAGCTGCAGGACATGGGGCATGAACACGGCTCAAGAGTCCTTTGAGCTATTCCAACCCCCGAAGAACTCCCTGTGCCCAACGATGGGAGCCAAGCGCAGCTTTAGAATGAACCCTGCCCCGCCTCCAGCTGGGGCCCTTTGCGGCCACAGGGAGGGCAGCCATGGGCCTGACACCATGAGCAGCTGGAGGTGCCCATGGAGACAGCCCCCGGCCCGCTGCTTCGCGGGCGATCCCTGGGGAGGGCTGCATTCCGTGGCCAAGGGAAGGAGATGCTTCGCTGAGCACCGCCAGGCAGGCTGGGTCCTTCCATTGGCGTGCCGGTCAATGGCCCATGCTGAGTTCATTCCTAGATTCCCTGGCCCGGAGCCCCCTGGCCCAGCCCCTTGTGCAGTCATTCGCACAGGTGCAAAGTGTGTGCAAAGCACAAGGAACACTCGTGCTGGCGGGAATGACCATGTAGGGAGCGGGGCGCCCAGGAATTGGGCTCAGAGTTTTCAAGGCGGACGGGAGCTTTGTGATCAGCTAGTCCAACCTCCAGGCAATTCTCGCTGAGTCACGGGCCTCCCATCTCCGAATGGGGAGGGAGCAGCGAAGGGACAGCTACATCGAGGGCTGGAGAAAAGGCCCTACAGTGCAGACGTGGGTAGTGAGGGGAGCCGTGCTAGTCTGTACCCACACAAACAGTTAGGGAAGTGAGGCTTTTACCCCCGAAAGCTTCTGCCCAAATCAATCGGTTTGTCTTTAAGGTGCCACCGGACTCCTCGTTTTTGTGCTCAGTCTGTGTCGTGGCTCAGAAGCAGCTCGAGAGCTGAGCCAGTCATGGCATATGAGCTGCCGGCATGGGAGGCCCTAAGGGCTCTCCAGGTTGTGGACCAAAGCAGAGCAAGAGCCAGTGGCTAACGTTAACGCCAGACAAAGTCCAGCTAGAACTAAGGCCCCCGTGTTCCCCAGGAAGGGGGATTCCCCACTGTACCAAACTCCCAAGGGGCATAAGAGCGGCCAGACTGGGGCAGACCCAGGGTCCATCCAGCCCAGTGTCCTGTCGGCCAACAGTGGCCAATGCCAGGTGTCCCCGAGGGAATGAACTGACCAGGGAATCATCCAGTGACCCATTCCCTGCAGGGCCGGCTTTAGGCTGATTCGCCCGATTCCTGGGAATTGGGCCTCACGCCTAAGTGGGCCCCGCGCTCTAGGCGCCTTTTAAATTTTTTTACTTACCCTGGCTGTGGTCTGCTCCGGGGTCTTCCATGGCCCCGCTCCCCTGACCAAAGCGCCGGGGGAGCGCGGCTGCTCCACAGCCCCGCTCTCTCAGCTGGAGCTCTGACCAGAGCACGACGAGCCCCGCGGCCCCGCTCTCCTGGCTGGAGCTCTGACCAGAGCGCGACAAGCCCCACGGCCCCGCTGTCCTGGCTGGAGCTCTGGCCGGAGCGCAACGAACCCCGCGGCCCCGCTGTCCTGGCTGGAGCCCCGGCCGGAGCACGACGAGCCCCGCGGCCCCGCTCTCCTGGCTGGAGCTCTGGCCGGAGTGCAACAAGCCCCGTGCCCCCGGCTGGAGCTCCAGGCCCTTTAAATAGCCCCCAGAGCCCTGGGGTAGCGGGGGGCTCTGGGGGCTATTTAAAGGGTCAGGGCTCCAGCTGCCTCTGCCACCCCGGTCCTTTAAATAGCCGCTGGAGCCCCGCTGCCCCCATGCATTCCCCAGGGCTCCCGCGGCTATTTAAAAGGTCCGGGGCGGGATAGAAGCAGGGGAGCCCCGAGCCCTTTAAATAGCCCCCAGAGCCCTGGGATAGCGGGGGGCTTGGGGGCTATTTAAAGGGCCGGGGCTCCAGCTGCATCTGCTGCAACCCCTGCCCTGCCCACACCAGCCCCGCTCCCCCTGCCTGCAGCCAGCTCTGCACCTCCTGCCCACAGCCAGCCCCTACCAACCCCCCTGCCCTGTCTCCAGCCAACCCCTGCCTCACACCCCTGCCCGCACCAGCCCTGCACTGCCCGCCCTGCCCTGTCTCCAGCCAACCCCTGCTGCACACCCCTGCGTGAAGCCAGCCAGTCCCATACTCCTGTTTCCAGCCCTGCCAACCCCTGCTGCACCCCCCTGTGGCCCTGCCTGAAGCCAGCCTGCCCCACACTCCCCTGTCTCCAGCCAACCTTGCACCCCTTGCCCTGCCTGCAGCCAGATCCTACCTCCAGTCAGCCCCTGCCCTGCCTCGAACCAGCCCCATGTCCACTGCTGCCCTGCAGTTCCCAGGCCTGTAACCTGCACACCTGCTTCAATGAGGGGGGCAGGAAGCAGCGGGGACCCACACATGTGCACACCCCCAGGGAGTGGCAGGGACCCACACATGTGAAATGGCTGTCACTAATAACCAATCAACAACATATATGATGCAATGTACACAATATACAATTGTATTATTTATATAATTATGGAAAGTAACTAATACATGGAAGAAATGGAAGGCTTTTTTTTCCACTTTTTTTTTTAAGTCATCCCTGCCAGGGCCCCGCCGAAAGTGTTCGAATTGGGCCCCGCACTGCCTAAAGCCGGCCCTGATCCCCTGTTGCCCATCCCCAGCTTCTGGCAAACAGAGGCTGGAGACACCATCCCTGCCCAGCCTGGCTAATAGCCACTGATGGACCTGCCCTCCAGGAACTTACTTAGCTCTTTATTGAGCCCGTTGTAGGTTTTACCTTCAGAACATCCCCTGGGAAATGAGTCGCACAGCTTGGCTGTGCACCGTGTGAAGAAGAACTTCCGTTTGCTTGTTTGAAACCTGCTGCCTGTTCATTTCATCAGGTGACCCCTGGTCCGTGTGTTATGAGCGGGAGTAAATAACCCTTCCTTGTTTATGTTCTCCGTGCCAGGCACGATTTTATACAATTCTCTAGCGATGGCTTCGTGTCCCACCAGAGCCTTTCTGGTGGATCTGCTCGAGCCAAACACAAGTGATTGGGCTCCATGAGGGGCTGGGGGTTGGCCCAGGCCAGCAGCTGAAGGAGATGTGGGGCCTGCAGGCGTCATGTGATACTTGGGCATGGGGCTGGGAGCTGAGTCAGCGCAAGCAGCCAGCAATAAAAGAGGATTGCTGGTTTGTTTGTTCCCAAATGGATCACCCAGCTGGAGGTCATGAGCTCGGCAGCAACCATGGGGGGAGAGGGACGGGCGGGGCCTCTCCCTGCTGCTGGCTCAGCCCCTCTGCTAGGACGCCTGTCGCTGCACCCCTTGGGCAAGGACTGGAAAAGCTGCCAAAGTGGGGTGACGCTTCCATTCCCCTGCCAGCTTCCCCATCCCTCTGCCCTGCACACAGGGTGCCTCAGCTTCTCACTCTCTGCTGCCTGCGTCCTCGAGCCTTCCCCCTCGATAGCTTTTAGCACATGGGGACCTAAGGACCAGAGATCAAGTGATGTGCCTTGTTAAGATAAGTTCCTGTCTGCATCCTAAAAGACTTGCCCATACCGGTATTGCCCTGGCCTCTTCCTTTGTCAGTCAGTGTTAAAGGCATTCTGAACTATATGCATTTCCTCACCTTTTGGGGGCGAAGCCAGACTTTCAGGCACCTGCTCCCCTACTTGGTGTAAACGTTGCTTGTACCAATCAGAAACGAACACACACAGTTTTTGGGCCCCGTTCCCTATGACACTTCTATGATGTCATAGTGGGTATCTTAGGCTGGTCTGCCATGTGCAGGCAGAAGAGGAGAAAGAAAAACGAATCCTGTGTACCTTGTGCACACCCGTAACCGAGCCTGGTCACCTCGAAGCCTCTCTCAGCTCACGTGTTTTAAGCAGAGTTTCTACGTTTGCCGGTCGTTCTGAGTTGGTTTGTATTCGTAAGTATTGGTTATTACTAAATGCTGCATCCGTGTTTATAAATGTTGTTTACTGCATCTTTGTTTATAAATATTGTTTAATAGTAAATACTTTAGCCATTGTATGTTTTAAGTTCCATTAACCCTATTAGCTAATCATATGCTGCTCCCCTACCCCTTGTAACTATCCCCAATAAAACTTTTAAATAATTAATTTTAGTTGTGTGCGTGCCTGCAGTTTGCATCGTGACCCAGACCCTCCTTGTATCCCTTACCTATACAGTCTATTGCCACGTGCAGCCTGGTAAATAACAGCTCTGCATTTTTCTTTCGCCCCTAAAAGTACGTGGCAATCTACATACCTAAGGTCACACAAGAAGTCCGTAGCAGAGCAAATAATTGAAGCCAGTTGCCCACCCAAGTCCCAGTCTAGGCCATCCTTTCCCAGCCCCTGGCTGCCTCCTTCCCCCCCCACCCCCCCGGGCCACTCCCCAGTGCCTCACAAGACACGTCCCCCCCCATTGCTGGGACACGCAGGGTCTGGTGGTAGGTGTGGAGCAGACTGCAAAGGCTGGGGCCTGGGTGGGTGGTGTTTGTCGAGGGTCTGCGAGAGGGCAGGTGCTAACAGCTCCTGGGAGTCTCGCTTCGGAGCCAGGCTGGGCCTGGAGTGGAGCAAACGTCAACGAGTTTTCAGCTCTGTTGCTAAATCAACATTTTATAAACACATGCGGCGAGGGAGGGGGGAGGAATTGTGCTGATCTGGACAAAAGCTGTGAGCAGCTTGGCAAGTCCCCAGTCAGTGCCCTGCGGGGGATGCAGCTCGGGAACTTGCTTCTTCCTGCTGTCGGAGGGTCACGGACAGCTGAGCTGGGAGGAAGGGGCAGGAGCCAAGCTCGTCTCATCCCCGAATGTCCCTCTGGGGCGCAAAGCCAGCTCGCCGAGCTCCGCGAGGCCGGGGGAGGAAGGCTGGCGCAGGCGGGTGCCTGTTATATACTGTGTCCTTTCTAGCAGGTTGCCCCCTTCGGCCCCAGCGTCTCAGCAGCCTCGGGGCCTTCCCAGGGTCCTTACCCCTCAGAGAAGAAACTGACCCTACAAGCCGGGTCTATTCCTGGGGAGCAGTGGTGCAAGTAGAAATCATTTCTTGCTGGTACTGCACTCATGGGAGGGACACAAAGGGGGGGCCACATGACCTCCCCACGTGACCCTCCATGTTACTCCTCCCTGCCCCCAGCCCGGGGCTCCCGCACTCTCCCCATTCCCTCCGACGCCCCCCTTTGTACATAAACACTTCAACATGCTCAGCTACTCACTTCCCGCCTCGTGTGTACTAGTCAGTCTGTTTCTGTGGGAGTTGGACTCCCATTCAGCCTATGTAGGACTTATTAAAAGACAATTTTTAAGTAGAACTGGATCCTAAACTGTATTATGGTATCGCACTCAAACACTGCATTTCAATGGGGGATTCAGCTTCCTTTATAGGAACAGAACAGACTCCTGAAACTCTTACTGGCCCACAAAAAATAGTCCAGACTCATGCAAATAGCTCCATTGTCTTCAATGGGATTGATCAAGTGATTGAGGATTTACAGGATTAGGTTCCAAATTTGTAAATTGTTCTGGATGAAACTGATAGTGCCTGCGCTGTCAGAGCAGAAGGAGCATCGTTCGAACAAAGGTGAGCAGATGTGTGATAAGTCTTAGCTCCGTTGCTAAGATGAGGAACACATTGTCAGCAAAGTTCTTGGCAGATTCCTGAGGCAGCTGGTTTAAGGCTGTCAGTGTCCGGCGTTATAATCTTCACTTCTAGTTCTCTCACCCACAAAGCTGGAAAACGAGGCATTTGTTTTCTTTGTTTTGCTGCTCCAGTTCCAGTTAACAAAATGCGTGTTAGACTAGTTTGGATGCAAAGACGAATTCTGTGTACACTGGGGACAAGACCTGATTCCTCTCAGGCTGCAGAACTGGGCTGACAACAGAATCCAAACATCCTCTGGTGCAAGCAGAGGCATTCCTCGAATGATTTGGACTTGATGTGATGCAGTATGGACGTCATGGATAATTCAGACCAATGGGGAGAAACAGAATCAAAACCATTGTTTAAACATCTTCCATCCCCTCTGTGGTTGCACTCCATAATGCTTTATAGAAATATGCTTTTGAGTGTAAATATGGCATAGCTGGAACGCGTTTTGTGCTGGATGTGCCGTGTAACAGATCTCTGCAAAGATTATGATCTACTGAATACGTTCATCCTGTCTGTACGCAGGTATCATTTTTGTACTCAAAGTTATGACTATTGGCTCTGTACTTGTTTGATTTTAACTAGCCCCAGTGAAGTGTCTGGTTGGCTTCTCGAGAGGAGACTGTTCTCAGGAAGTGCCCAATCAAGAAACACTTAACGGACAATGGACTTTGGGAGACGCCGACCCACCTCTGAGCTTTCCTGGGAACGTTCAGGCTAACATGTGGGCAATGGCATCGCCCTGTAGGGAACTGGGTCATGCATGGACATGTGACTTGCCCATGTGACTCCAAACTCCATCTTGGAGCTATGATTCTGCGTAGGAAAACACAGAGGGTTTCCACCCACAAGGGAGACTATATAGGGCCCTGGGAAACATCTCCATTTGGTCTTCAGCTGTCTCAAAAGAGAGCCTCTCCACCCCAAAGAGATGCCTGAAAGAAACTGGGAAAAGGGACAGTAACTACTGGGATGTGAGTGACTGCTGGCCCCAGACTAGGAAGGAGTCTAGTCTGTGAAAGAGGCTTATCGGAACATCTCTGAGGGTGACATTTACCTGCATTTAGTTTCTAAGGGTATGTCTACACTATGAAATTAGGTCAATTTTATAGAAGTTGATTTTTTAGAAATCTATTTTATACAGTCGATTGTGTGTGTCCCCACTAAGCACATTAAGTCGGCGGTGTGCGTCCACAGTACCAAGGCTAGTGTCAACTTTCGGAGTGTTGAACTGTGGGTAGCTATCCCACAGTTCCCGCAGTCTCCACCCCTCATGGAATTCTGGGTTGAGCTCCCAATGCCTGATGGGGCAAAAACATTGTCACGGGTGGTTTTGGGTACATGTCGTCAGGCCCCCCTCCCTCCCTCCCTCCCTCCATGAAAGCAACGGCAAGCAATCATTTCTCGCCTTTTTTTCCTGGGTTACCTGTGCAGACGACATACCATGGCAAGCATGGAGCCCACTCAGCTCTCCGTCACCGTACATCTCCTGGGTGCTACTGGCAGACATGGTACTGCATTGCTACACAGCAGCAGCTCCTTGTCTTCGTGGCAGCAGACGGTGCAATACGACTGCTAGCCACCATCTCCTGGGTGCTCCTGGCCAACCTCAGTGAGGTCGGACAGGGGCGCCTGGACAGACATGGGTGCTCCTGGCAGACCTCGGTGAGGTCAGTCAGGACTCCTGGACATAAATGGGGGTCACTCCAGGTCATTCTCTTCTTTAAATTTCATCTCATGGAGATTCAGTCCTGCCTGGAATATCATGGCAGCTGGAGGCTTCTGCCTCAGGCTGCTCTCCCACCGCGCGGTCACACCTACCCCAGCCTGCCCCTTGCTCCCATGGCTCATGAACCTGGAGAGGAGTAAGGAGCTGTTCAGCTCTAGGCTGAGCGAGTGCAGAATGGCGGTAGAATGTGCCTTTGGATGTTTAAAAGCGCACAGGTGCTGTTTGCTGACTAGGCTGTTTGCGATTAGAAGAGCACAGCAAGGCGCGCTGCGCATCACAGAGGCTTTGAAAACCAGTTTCATGACTGGCCAGGCTTCGTGTGACAGTTGTGTGTGTTTCTTCTTGATGCAAACCAGCCCCATTTGTTGATTTTAATTCCCTGTAAGCCATGTGGTCAGTCGCCCCTCCCTCCGTGAGAGCCACTGCAGACAATCGTTTCACACCTTTCTTCTGCGAAGACACCATACCATGGTAAGCACGCAGCCCACTCAGCTCAGCCGCCGCTGTTGTGTCCTGGGAGCTGCTGGCAGCAGACGGTGCAGTAAGGCTGCAAATTATCATCATCGAATGACCGCTTCTGCTGCCACTCTGCTCTCCTGAAGATGCCATACCACGGCAAGCATGGAGCCCGCTCAGATCACCGCGGCAGTTATGAGCACTGTAAACACCACATGCATTATCCTGCAGTATATGCAGCACCAGAAACTTCAAAAAAGAGGCGACAGCAGAGTGGTGAGGACATGGACGCAGGCTTCTCTCAAAGCACGGGCCCTGGCAATTTGAAGTGTAAACCAGCCCCTAGTCCTGGCAGGGGTGGCTGCAGGCACCAGCACGCCAAACACGTGCCTGGGGCGGCAAGCCAAGGGGGCGCTCTGCCGCCGACACGAGGGCGGCAGGCAGGTTGCCTTTGGCGGCTTGCCTGCGGAGGGTCTGCTGGTCCCGCAGCTTCGGCAGACCTCTTGCAGGCAAGCCGCCGAAGGCAGCCTGCCTGCCGTGCTTGGGGCAGCAAAACACCTAGAGTCGCCCCTGAGTCCTGGGTCTCTCCTGACCTTTACAGCTGTGGCTGAAGCTAGTTCTGAGGGCAGCCGCCGCTCGGCTCCTCCTTGCTTGGCTCGAGCCTGTCTTAATCCGCACGTGCCAGGACAGGCCCGGTCATTTCCAGGTACCCAGCGCCAGGCTGATAATCTCCATGGAGACACGGCGGTTTGCTTTGGCACTCTGGCTGATGTTAGTGGTGGAGGAAGAAAGGTCCTCGAGAACTTCCTCTTCTGCAGATCCAAGCCCGTCCCCACCCCAGAAAGAGCAGCAGAAACCTTGGTTTTGCACTGGTGCCAAGAGGGTGTTGTCATGTGTCATAAGCAGCAAAAGGAGTGGGAGCAGGACTCCTGGGTTCTATTCCCAGCTTTGGGGAGGGGAGGCTAGTGGTTAGAGTAGGCGATGCTGGGAGCAGGACTCCTGGGTTCTATTCCCAGCTTTGGGGAGGGGAGGCTAGTGGTTAGAGTAGGCGATGCTGGGAGCAGGACTCCTGGGTTCTATTCCCAGCTTTAGGGAGGGGAGGCTAGTGGTTAGAGTAGGCGATGCTGGGAGCAGGACTCCTGGGTTCTATTCCCAGCTTTGGGGAGGGGGGGCTAGTGGTTAGAGTAGGCAATGCTGGGAGCCAGGACTCCTGGGTTCTATTCCCAGCTTTGGGGAGTGGAGGGCTAGTGGTTAGAGTAGGCGATGCTGGGAGCCAGGACTCCTGGGTTCTATTCCCAGCTTTGGGGAGGGAGGGCTAGTGGTTAGAGTAGGCGATGCTGGGAGCAGGACTCCTGGGTTCTATTCCCAGCTTTGGGGAGGGGGGGCTAGTGGTTAGAATAGGCAGTGCTGGGAGCAGGACTCCTGGGTTCTATTCCCAGCTTTGGGGAGGGGGGGCTAGTGGTTAGAGTAGGCGATGCTGGGAACCAGGACTCCTGGGTTCTAGTCTCAGCTTTGGGGAGGGGGGGCTAGAGGTTAGAACAGTGTCTTTCAGGAGGTTATTTTGCATTTTAAAACCTGGGGGGTGTTCTTACAGCTTTAGCTGGGGGAGGGGGAAGCCCAGGGTTGTCTTTCTGGGCTGGTAACAGGAATTGTCTGTGCTGCTCCAAGTCCAGTGGGCAAAGGCACCCTGTGTCAGCCGGGAGGGTCGCTCCTTCGGGCAGCAGGGGCAGCTGGCAGTTCCAGCCCCAGCTCGGGGGAGCTCCCCGCTTTCCTGAGCCCTTCCGCTCAGCAGGCGCTAGAGCTGGCAGCACGTCAAGCCCCCGCCCCGCCCCGCTCTGCTGCAGGCCCTGGCTTGCTCTGCTGAAATTAGCTCCAGAGGCCCAAGGTCTTCACAGGAATGCAGGCTCATGCCATGCCCATCAGGATCATTGCTCCTTCCCGCTAGAAACAGCTGAAGTGATTCATACGGCAGAGGCAGAGCCGGGGACAGAACCCAGGAGTCCTGGCTCCCAGCCCCTCCCACTCTAACCCACCAGCCCCCACTCCCCTCCCAGGGCCAGGGAGAGAACCCAGGAGTCCTGGCTCCCAGACTCCTGCTCTAACCACTAGACACCACTCCCCTCCAGAGCCAGGGTGAGAACCCAGGAGTCCTGGCTCCCAGCCCCTCCCACTCTGACCCAGCGGCCCCCACTCCCCTCCCAGAGCCAGGATAGAACCCAGGAGTCCTGGCTCCATTGCTCTAACCCCTATGCCCCTGTAATGAAGGCCAGGCAGTGACCCCCCGGGGCTCAGGACTGGGACCTGCGAGAATAGGAGGCTTAAGTAGCTGCTCCTGGTGCCAAGCAGGAGACCTGAGAGGGGTGTGTGTCATGGAACTGTCTGGGTCACTGTGGATGGGCGGGCAGGACACGGGAACTGAGCCAGGCTCCGCAGGGGGAGACGATGGCCCGAGAGGTGTCAGGGTGAGGCCGGGTCTGTGGAGGGCTCAGCAGCTCTCACCGGGACTGACAGAGCCAGAGATCCAGCCCAGAGGGTGGCCGGGTGGAGTCCTGGCTTGGCCGCATGGCCCATGTCGGAGCCTTCGCTGCTCAGCGCCAACCAGGGGCCGTCCCAGGGCCGGGGGCTAAGGAGCCTGTCTCTGCTTGGGGAACGCGGCCGGGGGTCGCTGCCAGTCCTGGCTGAGCCGCGTTGGTCCCTGCAGAGGGGCCAGGGCTGGGTCCGGCGTCGGGCTCAGCCGGACCCACAGGGCAGAGCTCAGGGCGGGCAGCAGGAGGACTGGAGCCCAGAGGCTCAGCCTCGGAGGCGGTGAGGCGCGTGGCCAGGCCTGCGGGAAGAGCAGGTCCCTGGGGGCTCTGGCAGGCCGAGGGGCTCCTGCTCTCCGGCAGCCTCAGCTGGGGGCCAGCACCTTCCCCGCTGCCGCTTGGGCTTTATTCCTGCCCTGCGCCGGCGCTGCCCACAAGCAGCAATGTGGTTTCCCTGCTCCCTGTGGCGCCCGCCACCAGAAACCCCAGAGCTGCTGACTTCCTCCTGGCGGTGTGGGGAGCTGTGCGCAGAGGCCTCTGGACTTTCCCAGCACCAGCCCACCCGGAGAAAGTGCTGCGGCAACGGAGAGTCCTGCCCCTGCCCCCCCGGGGAATGGGAGGAGCTGGGTGCTCCGCGCTCGCCGTCGGGAGGGGCTGGGGGGCTTGAGGCATTTGACCTGTGGGAGTCCAAGCAGCGGTTTATGAGCTGCATTCCTGGCAGGGGTGCGGGAGCGCGCGAGGCCCGGGGTCCACGGGAACTGGACTTTGTGTGGGCGAGCGCCAGGACGAGGGTGTGTGGAAGCTGCAGGGAGAGGCAGAGCCCAGAGAAATGCCACCCGGGCAGCGCCTCGGCCAAAGGCAGCTGTCAGCGAAGCTCCCCCAGCCCCTGCCTTGTTTTCCCCCTCCCGGCTCTTCCCCGGCACAGACGGAGCCGTGGAACAACCCCCCACGCCCGGCAGGATCGTCTTCCCCATTCCAGAGCTTCCTGAGGAAGCCCCAGCTGGGAAAATGTGCAGCGAGGAGCCGAGCCCCGAGCCAGCCAAAGGACAAAGAGCTTGGGCTAAGGAACGTGCTGCAATTGCCGAGCCAGACTCCCAGGAGCCCATGCACAGGCTCTTGTGCAGCGCACCAGAGGTGCAGCGTGGCTGGCGTCCCGCTCCGGGAGGGGTCATGCCTGGTTCTGCACAGCCCGGCCAGCTGGAGCTGCGAAAGCAAACAGCCCTCTGCACCGCACACATCCACATGCTCACACTTACAAATGGACATGTTCACCCACATGCACACGTGCACACCAACGCACAGCCACACTCACCTTCACCCACACACACGCATGCACCAACACTCACCTTCACCCACACACACACGTGTGCATCAACACTCACCTTCACCCAAACACGTCTGCACACCAACGCATAGCCACACTCACCTTCACCCAAATGCATGAGCACACACCAACACACACCAATACTCACCTTCACCCAAACGCATGCACGTGCACCAACGCACACAATACTCACCTTCACCCAAACACACGCGCATGCACCAATGCACAGCCACACTCACCTTCAACCACACACACACACGCATGCACCAACACTCACCTTCACCCAAATGCACGTGTACACACCAATGGACAGCCACACTCATCTTCACCCAAACGCATGCGCACACACCAACACACACCAATACTCACCTTCACACAAACACATGCACAAGCACAGCTGCTTTCACACTTATCGGGGCACCATTTCAGATTTTGGTGGGGAGGGGCAACTTTGACCGAGATTCCAGGGGCTACAGAAGCATTTGAAAAAACTGGTGTTTTGACAGAGAACTTAGCAATTAGCTGACAGGAGCCCTGGGTCTAATTCCTATAGAAAAGAAAGAAAATTCAGTAACTATGAGACCCAATTGGCCCTAATGCGAACATGTTCTGACATCCTGTGGCAAGTCACTTCAGGGACGCTGGTGATATTTAAAACTGTAACATCTGTTCTTACTTTGTTACTAACTGCAGAGAGGGAGCCCCTGTCAGGACTCCTGGGTTCCATCTCAGCTCTGGGAGGGGAGGGGGAAGATACACCTGGGCTCTATATAAGAACATCAGAACGAGCTGGGTCAGAGAAAGGTCCAGCCAGGTGCCCCAGAGGGAATGAACAGAACAGGGAATCATCACCCATTAGACTGTGGCAAACAGAGGCTCAGGACCCCATCCCTGCCCATCCTGGCTGATAGCCATCGATGGGCCTGTCCTCCAGGAACTGATCTAGCTCTTTTCTGAACGCTGTTATACTCTTGGCCTTCACAACATCCTCTGGCACGGAGTTCCACAGGTTGACTGTGCGCTGTGGGAGAACTTCCTTTATTTGTTTTAAACCTGCTGCCCAGGTCTCATTTGGTGACCCCGGTTCTTGTGTTATGAGGAGGAGTAAATAACACGTCCTCCTTTACCTTCTCCACACCACTCATGATTTTATAGACCTCCACCGTATCCCCCTTAGTCGTCTCTTTTCCAAGCTGAAATGTCCCAGGTTTATGAATCTCACTCACATAGCAGCCGTTCCCTACAGGGCTGGCGAGTTGTATGGGCCCGTGGTGCCCGTGCCCCACCAGTATGAGAGCAGGGGGTCCCGGCTCCACCAGAGTTCAGGGCCGGGTCTCTCCCCCATCCCCGGCTGCGGCCTCCATGCACCTCCCCTAGCCGTCCCCCCCCGGTCTCACCTGCTGCCCCCAGGAGATTTAAAAGGGCCCAGAGCCCTCGCCACCATCACCGGTAGCATAACAGGGTACGGTGGCTTCCTGCCCACCTGCTCCACTTCCAGAAGCGGCCGGCATGTCCCTGCAGCCCCCCGGGGGGGGGGGGGATTTGTCTCTTTGCGCTGCCCCTGCCCCGAGCACCGACTCTGCCAACTGTGGCCATTGGGAGCTGTGGGGGTGGTGCCTGCGGGCACCAGAGTGTAGAGACGCCTCCAGCCCCCCGCCTAGGAGCTGCTGTCAGAGGAGAGTGCGCGTCACTTTCGGGAGCTGTCTGAGGTAAGCGCTGCACCCCTCACCCGCTCCTGCACCCCAACCCCCTTCCACAGCCCAGACCCCGAACCCAAACTTCCTCCCAGAGCCCACCACCTGCACCCCCTCCTGCACCCCAACCTCCTGCCCCAGCCCAGAGCCCTCCCCCTCCCCCCTCCTGCACCCCAACCCCCTTCCACAGCCCAGACCCCGCACCCAAACTTCCTCCCAGAGCCCACCACCTGCACCCCCTCCTGCACCCCAACCTCCTGCCCCAGCCCAGACCCCACACCCAAACTTCCTCCTGGAGACTCCTCCTCCCCCCTCCTGCACCCCAACCCCCTTCCACAGCCCAGACCCCGCACCCAAACTTCCTCCCAGAGCCCACCACCTGCACCCCCTCCTGCACCCCAACCTCCTGCCCCAGCAAAGACCCCACACCCAAACTTCCTCCTGGAGCCTCCCCCTCACCCGCTCCTGCACCCCAACCCCCTTCCACAGCCCAGACCCCGAACCCAAACTTCCTCCCAGAGCCCACCACCTGCACCCCCTCCTGCACCCCAACCTCCTGCCCCAGCCCAGGCCCCACACCCAAACTTCCTCCTGGAGCCTCCCCCTCACCCGCTCCTGCACCCCAACCCCCTTCCACAGCCCAGACCCCGCACCCAAACTTCCTCCTACAGCCCACCACCTGCACCCCCTCCTGCACCCCAACCTCCTGCCCCAGCCCAGACCCCGCACCCAAACTTCCTCCCAGAGCCCACCACCTGCACCCCCTCCTGCACCCCAACCTCCTGCCCCAGCCCAGACCCCACACCCAAACTTCCTCCCAGAGCCCACCACCTGCACCCCCTCCTTCACCCCAACCTCCTGCCCCAGCCCAGACCCCGCACCCAAACTTCCTCCTGGAGCCTCCCCCTCCCCCCTCCTGCACCCAAACTTCCTCTCATAATCCAACCCCTGCACCCCCTCCTGCACCCCCTTCTCCAGCCCAGACCCTGCACCCAAACTTGCTCCCAGAGCCCTCCACCTGCATCCCCTCCTCCACCCCAACCTCCTGCCCCAGCCCAGACCCTGCACCCAAACTTCCTTCCGGAGCCCACCACCTGCACCCCCTCCTGCACCCCAACCTCCTGCCCCAGCCCAGAGCCCTCCCCCTCCCCCCTCCTGCACCCAAACTTCCTCCCAGAGCCCACCACCTGCACCCCCTCCTGCACCCCAACCTCCTGCCCCAGCCCAGGCCCCACACCCAAACTTCCTCCTGGAGCCTCCCCCTCACCCGCTCCTGCACCCCAACCCCCTTCCACAGCCCAGACCCCGCACCCAAACTTCCTCCCAGAGCCCACCACCTGCACCCCCTCCTGCACCCCAACCTCCTGCCCCAGCCCAGAGCCCTCCCCCTCCCCCCTCCTGCACCCAAACTCCCTCCCAGAGCCTGACCCCTGCACACCCTCCTTCACCCCAACCTCCTGCCCCAGCCCAGACCCCACACCCAAACTTCCTCCTGGAGCCTCCCCCTCCCCCCTCCTGCACCCCAACCCCCTTCCACAGCCCAGACCCCGCACCCAAACTTCCTCCCAGAGCCCTCCACCTGCACCCCCTCCTGCACCCCAACCTCCTGCCCCAGCCCAGACCCCGCACCCAAACTTCCTCCTGGAGCCTCCCCCTCCCCCCTCCTGCACCCCAACCTCCTGCCCCAGCCCAGACCCCACACCCAAACTTCCTCCTGGAGCCTCCCCCTCCCCCCTCCTGCACCCCAACCCCCTTCCACAGCCCAGACCCCGAACCCAAACTTCCTCCCAGAGCCCACCACCTGCACCCCCTCCTGCACCCCAACCTCCTGCCCCAGCCCAGACCCCACACCCAAACGTCCTCCTGGAGCCTCCCCCTCACCCGCTCCTGCACCCCAACCCCCTTCCACAGCCCAGACCCCGAACCCAAACTTCCTCCCAGAGCCCACCACCTGCACCCCCTCCTGCACCCCAACCTCCTGCCCCAGCAAAGACCCCACACCCAAACGTCCTCTCAGAGCCACCCCCCTCCCCCCTCCTGCACCCCAACCCCCTTCCACAGCCCAGACCCCGAACCCAAACTTCCTCCCAGAGCCCACCACCTGCACCCCCTCCTGCACCCCAACCTCCTGCCCCAGCCCAGACCCCACACCCAAACTTCCTCCTGGAGCCTCCCCCTCCCCCCTCCTGCACCCCAACCCCCTTCCACAGCCCAGACCCCGCACCCAAACTTCCTCCCAGAGCCTCCCCCTCCCCCCTCCTGCACCCCAACCCCCTTCCACAGCCCAGACCCCGCACCCAAACTTCCTCCTGGAGCCTCCCCCTCCCCCCTCCTGCACCCCAACCTCCTGCCCCAGCCCAGAGCCCTCCCCTCCCCCCTCCTGCACCCAAACTCCCTCCCAGAGCCTGACCCCTGCACACCGTCCTGCACCCCAACCTCCTGCCCCAGCCCAGACCCCACACCCAAACTTCCTCTCAGAGCCCTCCCCCTCCCCCCTCCTGCACCTCAACCCCCTTCCACAGCCCAGACCCCGCACCCAAACTCTCTCCCAGAGCCTGACCCCTGCACCCCCTCCTGCACCCCAACTTCCTGCCCCAGCCCAGAGCCCTCCCCCTCCCCCCTCCTGCACCCAAACTCCCTCCCAGAGCCCAGCCCCTGCACCCCCTCCTGCACCCAAACTCCCTCCCAGAACCCGACCCCTCACCCCTCCTGCACCCCAACCCCCTTCTCCAGCCCAGACCCCACACCCAAACTTCCTCCCAGAGCCCTCCACCTGCACCCCCTCCTGCACCCCAACCTCCTGCCCCAGCCCAGAGCCCTCCCCCTCCCCCCTCCTGCACCCAAACTCCCTCCCAAAGCCCTCCCCCTCCTGCACCCAAACTCCCTCCCACAGCCCTCCCCTTCCCCCCTCCTGCACCCAAACTTCCTCTCATAATCCAACCCCTGCACCCCCTCCTGCACCCCCTTCTCCAGCCCAGACCCTGCACCCAAACTTGCTCCCAGAGCCCTCCACCTGCACCCCCTCCTCCACCTCAACCTCCTGCCCCAGCCCAGAGCCCGCACCCAAACTTCCTTCCGGAGCCCACCACCTGCACCCCCTCCTGCACCCCAACCTCCTGCCCCAGCCCAGAGCCCTCCCCCTCCCCCCTCCTGCACCCAAACTCCCTCCCAGAGCCTGACCCCTGCACCCCCTCCTGCACCCCAACCCCCTTCTCCAGCCCAGACCCCACACTCAAACTTCCTCCCAGAGTCCTCCCCCTCCCCCCTCCTGCACCCAAACCTCCTGCCCCAGCCCAGAGCCCTCCCCCTCCCCTTCTGCACCCAAACCTCCTGCACCCAAACTCCCTCCCAGAGCCCTCCCCCTCCCCCATCCTGCACCCAAACTTCCTCCCAAAACCCGACCCCTGCACCCCCTCCTGCACCCCAACCCCCTTCTCCAGCCCAGACCCTGCACCCAAACTTCCTTTGAGAGCCCACCCTCCACACACCCCCTGCACCCAAACTCCCTCCCAGAGCCCACCCTTCACACACACCCTGCACCCAAACTCCCTCACAGAGCACACCCCCCAGCACCCCCTCCTGCATCCAAACTCCCTCCCAGAGCCTGACCCCTGCACCTCCTCCTGCACCCAGACTCCCTCCCAGATCCTGCCTCCAGCATCCCCTCCTGCACCCCAACCCCCTTCTCCAGCCCAGACCCCACACCCGAACTTCCTTCCAGAGCCCACCCTCCTGCACCCAAACTCCCTCCCAAAGCCCACCCCCCGCACCCTCTCCTGCACCCAAACTCCCACCCAGAGCCTGCCTCCAGCATCCTCTCCTGCAGCCCAACCCCCTACCCCATCCCAGACCTTGCACCCAAACTCCGTCTCAGAGCCTGATCCCTCCCCCCTCCTGCACCCAAACTCCCTCCCAGAGCCTTAGGCAGGTCGGGGGTGTGGACTTGGATCCATTTTGGGCACCAGCAAAAATTATACAAACCTGCCTCCCCTGGTTCCATACCCCTAATCATTTTTGTTGCCTTTCTTGGTACCTTTTCCAAGTCCAATCTATCTTTTTTGACATGGGGCGATCACATCTGCAGACAGTATTCAAGGTGTGGGCGTCCCATGGATTTATATAGAGGCAATGTGATATTTTCTGGCTTATTAACTCTCCCTTTCTTAGTGATTCCCAACATTCTGTTTGCTTTTTTGACTGCGCTGCACATTGGGTGGATGTTTTCAGAGAACTATCCACAATGACTCCAAGATCTCTCTCGAGTGGTAACAGCTCATTTAGACCCCATCATTGTATATGTACAGTTGGGATGATGTTTCCCAATGTGCATTACTTTGCATTTATCAACACTGAATTTCATCTGCCATTTGGTTGCCCAGTTACCCAGTTTTGTGAGATCCCTTCTTAGCTCTTCGCAGTCTGCCTGGGACTTAACTATCTTGAGTAGTTTTGTATCATCAGCAAATGTTGCCATCTCACTGTTCACCCCTTTTTCCAGACCATTTATGAATATGTTGAACTGCCCAGGGCCCAGTACAGACCCCTGAGGGACACCACCATTTACCTGTCCCCATTGTGAACCCTGACCAGTTAGTCCTGCCCTGGGTTCCTAGCCTGTGCCTGGCACTGCTTTCAGGATCATCTAACCAGCCTTAATCTGCTTTAACAACAAGTCTTTTGTTATCTTAATCACCAGCCTCTGGTTATAAACAAACTCCTGCCCCAAAGGCTGTGCAGCTTCTGGACTCATCCCATGTCACACACACACACACACACACGCTCTGTTGCAGTTAAAAGCTCCGTCTGGGCTCTGGTGAGCTGATCTCTGGTACAAAACCCAGGGGAGGGGGGCGGGTGCTAGAGCCCCCTGTCCCCTAAATGGCCTCCTTTTACTGAGACTGACACACACCCTGAATTTCCCCAGCACCCGCCCCCAGTTTTGTGAACTAGTTACATGCCAATTTAGTGACTCTTTGGAAATTTGAATTGAAATTGAAACATTAATACACACTTTAAAAGCATATACAGTGTATGATAAAATACGTGTGTCTGAAAAAGCGTAATAGGTTTGAAAAGTATGAACATAGACTAGCTTCCTTATACAGCTGTTGTTTTTTATGACAATGCCAGTGCATTCATTGCGGTGATGTTGGCCAACCTAATAATTTCAAATGATTTGTAAACAAAGGCTAAATGAGCTCTCCCTGGCAGCTAGTGATGAGCTGGGGCTGCGGGGAAAGGCTTCAGGGCCAGATTGTATTTACATTCACACCTAATCTACCCAGGGATCCAGCAAACAGAGCTGTGTTGTCCAAGTGATAGATTTTGGCTGGGGTTGGGTTACAAGCCACTTGAATATATTGGGGCGAGGGGGGGATGAAATGTTGTTCTTGTTGTATGAGTAAAGGGCAGTAGAACTGTACTTGGCCTGTGCTGACTGAGGGCACCAAGAGAGAGGGTGGGGACCTGCCCCTCTCCACTGTTTAAAGACAGAGCTGATTAGGCTCCATAGAGAGTCTTTTGCTCTGTTAAGTGACCACTGCAGCTGAAATCACTGACAATCAGGTCTGAGTGCTTAGTCCTGTGGTGGGGCCAGTGTTCCTGTGGAAGAGACGGCCCCGTCTGCACTAGCAGCAGGACCAGCGCCAGGGTTTCTCCCACCCTAGGCACACGGCCATTTCGCCGCCCCGCGCGCTGCTCCCGCAGCTCCGGTGGAGATGCCCAGCCATTTCTGCGGAAGGTCCGTTGGTCCGTGGCTCCGGTGGAGATGCCCAGCCATTTCTGCGGAAGGTCCGTTGGTCCGTGGCTCCAGTGGAGATGCCCAGCCATTTCTGCGGAAGGTCCATTGGTCTGCGGCTCCAGTGGAGCTGCCCAGCCATTTCTGCGGAAGGTCCGTTGGTCCGCGGCTCCGGTGGAGCTGCCCAGCCATTTCTGCGGAAGGTCCGTTGGTCCGTGGCTCCAGTGGAGCTTCCCAGCCATTTCTGCGGAAGGTCCGTTGGTCTGCGGCTCCGGTGGAGCTGCCCAGCCATTTCTGCGGAAGGTCCGTTGGTCCGTGGCTCCAGTGGAGCTGCCCAGCCATTTCTGCGGAAGGTCCGTTGGTCTGCGGCTCCGGTGGAGCTGCCCAGCCATTTCTGCGGAAGGTCCGTTGGTCCGTGGCTCCAGTGGAGCTGCCCAGCCATTTCTGCGGAAGGTCCGTTGGTCCGCGGCTCCGGTGGAGCTTCCCAGCCATTTCTGCGGAAGGTCCGTTGGTCTGCGGCTCCGGTGGAGCTGCCCAGCCATTTCTGCGGAAGGTGCGTTGGTCCGTGGCTCCAGTGGAGCTGCCCAGCCATTTCTGCGGAAGGTCCGTTGGTCTGCGGCTCCGGTGGCGCTTCCCAGCCATTTCTGCGGAAGGTTCGTTGGTCTGCGGCTCTAGTGGAGCTGCCCAGCCATTTCTGCGGAAGGTCCATTGGTCCGTGGCTCTAGTGGAGCTGCCCAGCCATTTCTGCGGAAGGTCCGTTGGTCCGCGGCTCCGGTGGAGCTTCCCAGCCATTTCTGCGGAAGGTCCGTTGGTCCGTGGCTCCAGTGGAGCTGCCCAGCCATTTCTGCGGAAGGTCCATTAGTCTGCGGCTCCGGTGGCGCTTCCCAGCCATTTCTGTGGAAGGTCCGTTGGTCCGCGGCTCCGGTGGAGCTTCCCAGCCATTTCTGCGGAAGGTCCGTTGGTCCGTGGCTCCAGTGGAGCTTCCCAGCCATTTCTGCGGAAGGTCCGTTGGTCTGCGGCTCCGGTGGCGCTTCCCAGCCATTTCTGCGGAAGGTCCGTTAGTCTGCGGCTCCGGTGGAGCTTCCCAGCCATTTCTGCGGAAGGTCCGTTGGTCCGTGGCTCCAGTGGAGCTGCCCAGCCATTTCTGCGGAAGGTCCGTTGGTCCGCGGCTCCGGTGGAGCTTCCCAGCCATTTCTGCGGAAGGTCCGTTGGTCCGTGGCTCCAGTGGAGCTTCCCAGCCATTTCTGCGGAAGGTCCGTTGGTCTGCGGCTCCGGTGGCGCTTCCCAGCCATTTCTGCGGAAGGTCCGTTAGTCTGCGGCTCCGGTGGAGCTTCCCAGCCATTTCTGCGGAAGGTCCGTTGGTCCGTGGCTCCAGTGGAGCTGCCCAGCCATTTCTGCGGAAGGTCCGTTGGTCTGCGGCTCCGGTGGAGCTGCCCAGCCATTTCTGCGGAAGGTCCGTTGGTCCGTGGCTCCAGTGGAGCTGCCCAGCCATTTCTGCGGAAGGTCCGTTGGTCCGCGGCTCCGGTGGCGCTTCCCAGCCATTTCTGCGGAAGGTTCGTTGGTCTGCGGCTCTAGTGGAGCTGCCCAGCCATTTCTGCGGAAGGTCCATTGGTCCGTGGCTCTAGTGGAGCTGCCCAGCCATTTCTGCGGAAGGTCCGTTGGTCCGTGGCTCCGGTGGAGCTTCCCAGCCATTTCTGCGGAAGGTCCGTTGGTCCGTGGCTCCAGTGGAGCTGCCCAGCCATTTCTGCGGAAGGTCCGTTGGTCTGCGGCTCCGGTGGCGCTTCCCAGCCATTTCTGCGGAAGGTCCGTTGGTCCGCGGCTCCGGTGGAGCTTCCCAGCCATTTCTGCGGAAGGTCCGTTGGTCCGTGGCTCCAGTGGAGCTTCCCAGCCATTTCTGCGGAAGGTCCGTTGGTCTGCGGCTCCGGTGGCGCTTCCCAGCCATTTCTGCGGAAGGTCCGTTAGTCTGCGGCTCCGGTGGAGCTTTCCAGCCATTTCTGCGGAAGGTCCGTTGGTCCGTGGCTCCAGTGGAGCTTCCCAGCCATTTCTGCGGAAGGTCCGTTGGTCTGCGGCTCCGGTGGCGCTTCCCAGCCATTTCTGCGGAAGGTCCGTTAGTCTGCGGCTCCGGTGGAGCTGCCCAGCCATTTCTGCGGAAGGTCCGTTGGTCCGTGGCTCCAGTGGAGCTGCCCAGCCATTTCTGCGGAAGGTCCGTTGGTCTGCGGCTCCGGTGGAGCTGCCCAGCCATTTCTGCGGAAGGTCCGTTGGTCCGTGGCTCCGGTGGAGCTGCCGCAGCCGTGCCTGTGGCAGCTCCACCGGAGCTGCGGACCAATGGATCCTCTGCAGACACGACTGCGGCAGGTCCACCGGAGCCGCCTGCCACCCCTTCTGGCAAAATGCCGCCCCCTAATAATGCTGGCGCCCTAGGCGATTGCCTAAGCTGCCTAAATGCAAGTGCCGGCCCTGACTAGCAGTGAGGTTCCCCCACTGAGAGCTCAGCTGAGATCACTGAGAGCTGAGTGGAACCTCAAGAGACCAACTTGCAGAGATCACAGTGGCAGCAGAAGATGACTGCGCAGGGCCATTGGCAACAGAGTGGTGGAGTGAACAGTGGCACAACAAACAACAGTGGCCAGAGTGAACAGTGAGCAGCTGGAGGAATGAGCAAGGTGCCTCCCTGCCCCCCACCTGGGAGGTGTACTCATGTGAAAGCACCTCTGAACTCTTGAGTCTCCACTGACCAAGGACAACACGGGTGAGTGTTAATGAGGCTGTTGAGAATGCTGGAGACACAACACAGTTCATGCAAACAAACATGGCTGTGGCATCCTACTTTCTATTTAAGCAAGAGATACCACACACTACAAACTAGAGGCCAATGTTAAGTGCGTTGTCACTTATTCATCCTCAAGTTGAACACTGGTTCCGAACAAGACCAGCAAATGCAACAGTGAACCACTCAACAATTGAAAAAGTGAAGAACTCCCTCAACACATTTAAAAAATTTGCATATACGCCTGATGAATGCACCGATGCAGATGGGCATCAAGTATTAAGTCACTGTGTATGTTATCTTGATGTCAGGGGTAGGCCAGTAGATGCATTTCTAGATGTTCAAGTTATAGAAGACACATTGGCTGCATCTGTAACAACCCATATCTTAGAAGAATTAAATGCTTGTCAATTGGACCTGCAAACAGATTGCTGCTTGTGCATCTGATAGAGCTGCAAACTTCTCTGGAAGACATGGTGGAGTACAAGCTTTTTTCAGAGAAAAGTGTAACCCTAATCTCTCCTATACACACTGCAGAGGCCATCTACTCCAACTAGCACTAGCACTGCAGAATCTTCAAAAGACATTACAAAAGCTATAAATTTAATGTCTTCATTATATTCTTTTTTCAGCAAGAGTCCAAAAAGACTGAATATCTTGGAAAATATAGAAGATACACTGAGACTGAACTTCAAATTAGTCCAACTTGGGAAAACCTGCTGGCTTTCTCATGAGCGATCCTTGGCTGTTTCTTAAAATTACTCCAGCCGTTATTACTGGCTTTGGAAAGTATCTGCCAAGATGGGATGGATCTAAGCAGTGAGGCTGGTGGACTACTTTTGCTACTACGTTCAGAGAAGACTGTTGCCATTCTCTCTCTCATAAGTCTACTGTTGAAATCACTTGGGTCTTTAAATAATGCCATCCAGGCATCTGCTCCAACAGTAGTAGATCTTTGTCCAGCAATAGAAGCTACATTTGGCTCAATCAGAGAACTATCCATTGGAAAAGTACTGGAAGAGGCAAAGACTTCTGTCCAGAAGTTGACTAACGAAGGCATTTCTACTGAATCCTTAAGTGACGAGGACAAGGAGTGTTTGTTAAGACAACTGAAAAAGTACAGACTTGATTCTTAAACATCTATAACAGCGACTTCTAGATTCTACTCAACCTCTGTGTAGCTTTCACAGACCCCTGTCCTATAAAACACCAACATTCGAGCGGAGTGAAGCACTACCAGCAATGGGGCTGCTAGGTGTTCGGGACAGAATAGAGAATCTGAACACAGAGTGGAATATCATACAATGAACAAATGAAGATTTGACTTCAACTTCTTTTTTATCATCGCTAGTGGCTGGACCCGATCTCTGTGTTCTGTTTCCTGGGGTGAAAGAAGCAGGAATTCATCTCTTGCTACTCCCAGTCACAACGGCTACAGCTGAGCGTCTTTGTCCTCACTGAATAGAGTTTTGTGTCCTGAAAGAAGTCGTCTTCTGCCTGATCATGTGACTGAACTAATGAGCAGATCAATCGGAATGGAAGTACCGGAGGCACGAGAAGCCATCAAAGATGCATTCAAGCAGTTTATTAACAGAGCTGTGCTAAATTATAACAAGAAACCAAGAAGGACGTAGACGTCGTGCTTCATAGCAGGCTTGAGTAGCCAACTTTAATTTGTGTGATGATTTCAAAACATGAGTTAAATCTAATAAGATGGTCATAAAACATTTTTCAGTTTTACTATGGTGCCATATAGCCCGCCTTTGCCCTCACGGTCTGACACTCCCCTCGCCCTGAAAATTCAAACACCCCTCCATTTCAATTCCTGGGGAAAACACTGGATGGATGGATGGATGGATGGATGGATGGAGGAGGGATGAGGGGGAGGGAAGGATATAGGGAAAGAGGAGAGATAGGGAGGGAGAGAGGGATGGAGGGAGGGATATGGAGGGAGGGAGGGATATAGGGAAAGAGGAGGGATAGGGAGGGCTGGAGGAGGAGGAATAGGGAAGGCTGGATGGGTGGACGATGAGGGCTGGAGGAGGAGGGCTGGCCAGCTGGCGGGCTGGAATGAGGAGGGATAGGGATGGAGGACTGGATGGGTGGAGGGGGAGGGCTGGAGGAGGAGGGCTGGCCAGCTGGCTGGCTGGACAGAGGAGGGATAGGGATGGAGGACGGGATGGGTGGAGGGGGAGGGCTGGAGGAGGAGGGCTGGCCAGCTGGCTGGAATGAGGAGGGATAGGGATGGAGAACTGGATGGGTGGAGGGGGAGGGCTGGAGGAGGAGGGATAGGGATGGAGGACTGGATGGGTGGAGGGGAGGGCTGGGGGAGGAGGGCTGGCCAGCTGGCTGGCTGGACAGAGGAGGGATAGGGATGGAGGGACTGGATGGTGGAGGAGGAGGGCTGGCCAGCTGGCTGGAATGAGGAGGGATAGGGATGGAGGACTGGATGGGTGGAGGGGGAGGGCTGGAGGAGGAGGGATAGGGATGGAGGACTGGATGGGTGGAGGGGGAGGGCTGGAGGAGGAGGGCTGGCCAGCTGGCTGGAATGAGGAGGGATAGGGATGGAGAACTGGATGGGTGGAGGGGGAGGGCTGGAGGAGGAGGGATAGGGATGGAGGACTGGATGGGTGGAGGGGGAGGGCTGGAGGAGGAGGGCTGGCCAGCTGGCTGGCTGGACAGAGGAGGGATAGGGATGGAGGACTGGATGGGTGGAGGGGGAGGGCTGGAGGAGGAGGGCTGGCCAGCTGGCTGGCTGGACAGAGGAGGGATAGGGATGGAGGACGGGATGGGTGGAGGGGGAGGGCTGGGGGAGGAGGACTGGCCAGCTGGCTGGCTGGAAGGAGGAGGGATAGGGATGGAGAACTGGATGGGTGGAGCGGGAAGGCTGGGGGAGGAGGGCTGGCCAGCTGGCTGGCTGGACAGAGGAGGGATAGGGATGGAGGACGGGATGGGTGGAGCGGGAAGGCTGGAGGAGGAGGACTGGCCAGCTGGCTGGCTGGACAGAGGAGGGATAGGGATGGAGGACGGGATGGGTGGAGGGGGAGGGCTGGGGGAGGAGGGCTGGCCAGCTGGCGGGCTGGAGGAGGAGGGATAGGGATGGAGGATGGGATGGGTGGAGCAGGAAGGCTGGAGGGGGAGGGCTGGGGGAGGAGGGATAGGGATGGAGCACGGGATGGGTGGAGGGGGAGGGCTGGGGGAGGAGGACTGGCCAGCTGGCTGGAGGAGGAAGGATAGGGATGGAGGACGGGATGGGTGGACGATGAGGGCTGGAGGAGGAGGGCTGGCCAGCTGGCGGGCTGGAATGAGGAGGGATAGGGATGGAGGACTGGATGGGTGGAGGAGGAGGGCTGGAGGAGGAGGGATAGGGATGGAGGACGGGATGGGTGGAAGAGGAGGGCTGGGGGAGGAGGGCTGGCCAGCTGGCTGGCTGGACAGAGGAGGGATAGGGATGGAGGATGGGATGGGTGGAGCGGGAAGGCTGGAGGAGGAGGACTGGCCAGCTGGCTGGCTGGAATGAGGAGAGGCATAAGACTATCCACAGTTACCCTCAGCCAGGCCGGGTTTCACTCCCCAGAGCCGAAGGGGGTCTCCTCACTGCGTGACGCCCTTCTGCAGCCGGAGCTCCCCCAAAAGGGGCTGAGAGTCTCTGGTTTCTCTCTGGAAGTCGGGGAAGGGACGAGTCCCCCCTGGGACCGTGCAGCAAAGCCGAAGAGGAAGTGTCATTTCCCAGGCTCGCGTCTGTTTCTCGGTGTTGGCCAAAGCAGAAGCCCCGGACTTTCCTGCCTCCCCGTTCACACAGCTCCCCACCTCGCCTTGGCCATTGACAAAACCTCACACAACTCTCTGCTCTGCCAGGGCGGGGTGGGGGAGCCGAGCGCAGCCTCCCATGTGATGCTGACATCAGAGACAGTTAAACCACAAACCAGCCCCAAAATAACCCTGAGCACATGAGAATTTCCCACAACACCAGGCCTCCCTCTCGCCCTGACGCTGCAGCGGAGGCAGGGCCGACGTGCTCCGGAAGGGCACGGGGTGCTGCGACGTCACCCAAGGTGCAGCTTGGCCTCTGTGCAAAGGGAGCAGCAGGAAGCTGCAGGCTCCAGCGGGACTGCAGCTGGCACAGGGGGAGGGTGCGGGAGTGAGACTCTGGGGAGCTGGGTGCTTGTCCCAGCTCTGTCACTGGCCTGGGGCAGGTTCTGTCCCCTCGCTGTGCCTCAGAGCCCTTCAGCACAGGGCCCCCTGAGGGGAGGGATAGCTCCGTGGTTTGAGCATTGGCCTGCTAAACCCAGGGTGGGGAGTTCAATCCTTGAGGGGGCCATTTAGGGGTTTGGGGCTTGGTCCTGCTTTGAGCAGAGGTTGGACTAGATACCTCCTGAGGTCCCTTCCAACCCTACTATGCTATGACTGTCTCTCGCTCTGTGTCAGGGCAGCACCTGGCACAATGGGGCCCTGGTCTCAGTTGTGGCACTACTATAGCACAAATCATAATGAACCTAACGACTTGCATTGACATTAAC
The DNA here is from genome assembly GCF_007399415.2 of Gopherus evgoodei. NCBI lineage: Eukaryota > Metazoa > Chordata > Testudines > Testudinidae > Gopherus > Gopherus evgoodei. The sequence goes on from NW_022060061.1 coordinate 306,463, forward strand.
TGTAACCACTGTTCTGTATTTGCAGCAAGTATCATACAACAGTTGTTGTGTGAGGTGTCTATGGAAAGGTTACGATGATGGGGTGTGTGTGTGTGTCATTTGTGTAGTTGAAGTTAGGAATATTGGCTCTGTACTTGGATCTCAATGTGCTTTGATTCTAAGTGGCCCCAGTGGAGCATTTGGTTGGCGTCTCGAGAAAAGGCTGTTCTCAGGAAGTGCCTGGTCAAGAAACACTTAACGGACAATGGACCTTGCGAGACGCCAACCCACCTCTGAGCTTTCCTGGGAACGTTCAAACTAACATGGAAACAGTGGCATTGGGCAATCTGAGCTTTCCTGGGAATGTTCAAACTAACATGGAAGCAATGGCATCGGGCTGTAAACTGAGTCATGCAGGGACATGAGACCTGCCCATGTGACTCCAGACACCATCTTGCTGCTGTGATTTTCCACAGGAGAACCAAGGGGTTTCCACTCACAAGCGAAAGACTATCAAATGGCCTGGAAACTCCTCCATTTTCTCTTCAGTCCTGCTTCTGACCTCTGGAGGGACCTTGCTACAAGCTGAAGCTCTGAACAAAGGACTGAATGACCCATCCCAGCGGGGGATGTTCCAGAGACGTGATTTAAACCTGCAGTTTACTCCATCACTGCTACAAGCCTGAACCAAGAACTTTGCCATTACGGGATGTAACTGATTCCATTTAACCAATTCTAGCTGTCAGCTAGATCTTTTCCCTTTTATGAATAAACTGTAGATTATAGATTCTAAGGGATTGGCACCAGCGTGATTTGTGGGTAAGATCTGACTTGTATGTTGACCTGGGTCTGGGGGTTGGCCTTTTGGGGTCGGGAGAGCCTTTTTCCTTTTAATGGGGTGTTGGTTTTCATAACCATTCGTCCCCATAACGAGTGGCACTGGTGGTGATACTGGGAGACTGGAGTGTCTGAGGGAATTACTTGTGTGACTTGTGGTTAGCCAGTTGGGTGAGACCCAAGGCCCCTCTGTCTGGCTGGTTTGGTGCCTTAGAAGTGGAGAACCCCCAGCCTGGGGCTGTGACTGCCCGGCTCTCAGGAATTCATCCTGAGTTGACACTCTCAGAGGTGTCCCGCCAAAGGCAGCATCGTTACACTTGCTTTGCCTAGTTAGTGGTAATCTTCATGCCAAGCTGGTGTCAGTTCGGAACCATTGGGCAGCCCTCACCCTAGGCAGCCAGCGCAAACTTCTGTAGGGTCTGAGCAGCCCAGGATATAGAATAGCAACAACCCCTCGAGTCCACCTGCAGCTTTCAACCTGGAGGATCCCAAAGTACCGGGCAGACCGAGTCCTGCCTTGGCTCCACCGCTGCAAACCCAGGGTAACTCACTGTCACCCGCGGAGTCACTGCGGATTTGGATTGATGGAGCAGAGGCAAATTTGGTGCATGAATGGCAGGATTTCAAAGCAGGTTCCCAAAGGCTCAGCAGCACCCCCAGACTGGGCCAAACTTTCCGAAACTCCATTGCCATTTAGCCACCTAAATGAGCGGCCAGATTTTCAGACCCAGCAGCCTTGGTCAGACCCCAGTGACCAGAGCACCGCAAGACTCCAGCAGTCGGTGCGCGCTCCTGAGCAGATCTTCTAGTTACGTGCCTAACTGGGCACTGCGCAGTCTGGAAAGTCTGCCCCGAACAGGAATGCAGCCACCTCTGGGGTGGAACACAGCAGCTGCTCAGCTCCAGTCCTGCTGCCCAACAGGAAGTGAAAACAAGCCCTGAAATGGCAGGAGGGGAGTTTAGCTATTTACCAGAACCTCGTTGGGGGGGGAGGGGGCTGGGGCTTGGTTTTAAGTGTGATCCTGAGCCCTGGTTTTTAGGTGCAGCATTTTGGAGAACTCCCCAGGGGCCGGGGGCTGGTTCCGTCTGTGTGGGAATGAGGCTGATGAGCATAGCCTGGAACGAGGAAGCGAAACCCCCAGTGCTAACGCCTGGGCTCGGCGTCCCCAGGCAAGGCTCTGACACTTCTCCATAAATGGAAGAAATGCTTGGCAGATACACAGGTCCAAAGATCTGCAGAGTGTCCCTGCCCTGCACTCCTGTGCCACACAGGTCAGCTCGACTAGGCCCCAGGAATATGATGGGCACTTTGGGGGAGGAGTGGGGCTTTCAAATGAGGGGAAGGGGCCCCTGAGACTGCCCAGGGCTGGGGGGGGGGGGTCCAACACCTGCCTTGCTCCCAGCCCCTGGTGTAGGCAGGTTGTGCTGACGGCACATGGTGCTGGGGAGTGGGGGAGTCAGGCTTTGCGCTGGGACTCTGTACACCTGGGTTTGATTCCCAGCTCTGCCACAGATGCCCTGTGTGACCTTGGGCAAATCCCTGCATTCCTCCAGGCTGAGATCCCCACCTCTGACTGGGGATAATGAACCTTCCCTTGTATCAAAGCGTGAGCTGTTGGGACAGGGGCTGGGCAGCACCGGGGCCCCGATCTGGGTCAGGCTCAGGGCAGGGCCTGGATCTGGTTCGGGTACCTTAACACAAACAATGAGCGAACAAGTCCCGCAATGTTTCCTCTCTTTAAAGGCTCTGCTATCTCCAGCAATGCTTGGTGCCCCAGAGGCCGAACAGGCGGCCTGTGTATGTCACAGCACCACTCTTGCCCTTGGGGTGTCCGGTGGGAGGGTGTTGTGGTGTCGTGTGCACTCAGACAGTCACGCAGCCCGGCCCTTTGGCCTCCCAGCATTGCAAAGGAAAAGAGCACCCGCAGACAGCCCCGTGTCTGCCTGCAGGGCTGTTCTAAGCCAGCGACGGGGCTGTCACACACTTCTGATGGGACAGCAGAACCAGAGCCAGGTGTCCTGGGACCCGACACAGTGCTCTGCCCACTGGGCAGCATGGACGTGTTTGTTTTATTACCCTGCTCTCCAGATGGGGAAACTGAGGCACAGAGTGACTCAGGGATGTGCCCAAGGTCACACGAGGAGTCAGTGGTGGAGCTGCAAATTGACCCCAGCTCTCCCAAGTCCCAGCCCAGCACCCTGACCATAAGGCCAATGCCCTCCCCCCCCTTTGGCAGCAGAGAGTTTTGACAAGAGTGGTTATTTATGCTGCACGCTCACCCCGGGATGTAGCAGCCTGGGAATGCAAAGGGGCTGCAAAGGGGGGTGGGTTAAAGGTGACCCCTGCGTGGGGGGGGTTAGATGCGTGCATGTGCAGCAGGATTTATTTTATTTTTGTTCATGCAGCATCCGGAATGGGCCCTAGTTCTGACGGGGCCTCTGGCTGCTGTTCTAAGAAATAAACAACAGCGACCACAGTGTCTTGCCCTCTGTACCATCTGTCCCCCGCCTGTCCACCCATCTGTCCGCCTGTCTGTCTGCCTGTCCCCCCGCCAGTCTGTCTGTTCCCTCGTCTGTCTGTCCGCCCATACACCTCCCCTCTATCTATCTATCTACACCCCCCCCCAGCCCTGATCACCCCAGCTGTGCGGGCAGACACTTTGGAAAAGCAGCTGTTGATTGTGGGTGCAGCCAGACACTTTGAAGGGTTCTCAGCCAGCGCCGAGCACTGGGCCTCTGGCAGTCAGAGCCCTTTACTCTGTCTCAAGCTGCGCTCCCTAGATCGTAAGGAGGCTCCGGCCCCCTGCTGCGGGGTGTGACCCCCCCGGAGCGAGAGCAGGGGTCGTTTCAGAGCCTGCGGGGCTGAGGAGCGTTGTGTCAGCGATGGGGGGAGGCGGAGAGACCCAAGGGCGGGCGGGGCGGTCCCCCCCGGTCCCATAGCCAAGGAGGCCCCTGGTGCGGGGGGGCGGGGATGACCCCGGCAGTGCGGGACGGGAAAGTCCCTGTGCTGTCCCTTTGCCACATAACCAAGTGCCAGGGCTCGTTCCAAGCCCCCCGCAGGCACCGGGCGGGGGGCGGGGGCCTTTCCCCGGGGAACCCCGCCTTGGAAAGCCTGAGAAAATCAAAAGTCCCTCTGGCAAAGCCGGGCTGGAAATCCCCCGCTCCGGCACAGCCCGGGGGGGCCGCGGCTTCCGGGAACGCGCTGGGAGGCCTCCCTCGAACTTAAAGCAGCGCCCGGCGGCTCATTCAGCGCCTGCCTCCCACACGGACGCTGCTGCCCAGGGAGCGGTCCGGCCCCGGAGGGGTCCCAGCAGCGCCATGGCGCAGCCTGTCCGGCTCCCGCTGCCGATCCTGGCCTGGTGCGCGCCTTGCAGCTCTGGCAGGTAGCCGGCGACCGAGCCCCGAGCCCGCAGCCCCCGGGGCCTGAGCGGCCCTGTCCCGCAGCCCCCGGCCTGAGCGCCCCTGTCCTCCCGCAGCCCCCCGGCCCCTGTCCCGGCAGCCCCCGGACTGAGCGGCCCCTGTCCCGCAGCCCCCGGCCTGAAGCGGCCCCTGTCCCCGCAGCCCCCCGGCCCTCTGTCCCGGCAGCCCCCGGCCTGAGCCCGGCCCCTGTCCCGCAGGCCCCCCGGCCCCTGTCCCGCAGTCCCCGGCCTGAGCGGCCCCTGTCCCGCAGCCCCCCGGCCCCTGTCCCGCAGCCCCCGGCCTGAGCGGCCCCTGTCCCGCAGCCCCCGGCCTGAGCGGCCCCTGTCCCGCAGCCCTGACCGGCGCTACCCGCCGCACCCTGGCACCACGGGTTTGGCTGAGTGGATCGTGGAGCAGAAGTGTGTGTGTGTGTGTGTGTGAGACACTCCCCAAGTTATACACTGTGTGTGCGCGTCTCCCAAAGTGATTCTCGTGCCGAGAAACAAAGTGTCCCTAGTGATCTACCCGCACTGTGTGTGAGTCCCCAGTGCGTATACAGTGTGTGTGTGTGTGTGGGGAGGGTGTCTCTGTGTCCCTAGTGCATACAGAGTGTGTGTGTGTGTGTGTGTGTGTGTGTGTGTGTGTGTGTGTGTGTGTGTGTGTGTGTGTGTGTGTGTGTGTGTGTAAAAGTCTCTAGACCCACAAGTCAGTTTCCACCCTCATGCACCCTGCTGTGACTATTCCCCCTCCCCTCCTCCGGAGTGACTCCGGATCGACGCTGGGGAGCTGAGATTGGGATCTGCCCCATGCCTGAGGCTGATGAAGGGGGCCTGCCTCCCAAGTGCGAGGGAAGCGCTGCCCCCATTGGCTCTAGGAGTGTTTCATGCTAACTTTGCATGGCGAGCCAGGGGTGGGGGGGCCGGGGGAAGGGATCAGCCCCTAAATGTCTGGGGGGAAGCTGGGGCCGGATTCTGCGGGGATCTCGCAGACTGGAGTGACCGCGCACTGCAGAGAGAGAACCTGCTTTTCCTTCTCCTGGCCCACACTGCACCCATTGCCCGGCTGCCCGGGGGCAGGGACCAGAGCAGGTCTCCCAGGGCTGGGACGCGACATGAATAATTTAGGATTGTTAATTCTGCTGCCAAACTCCGGTCCCTACTGGAGCAAAACTCCCCCTGGAATCAAGAGCCTTTTCGCTAGCGTGAGCCCCCGAGTTCGACCTGTGGAGTATTAAACCCAGCCCTGGGCCGGGCCAAGTTCTGCAGGGGGTTAGAACAGGGAGACGCTTGGCCCATGTTTATCTGTGTCATTGCCAAGTTCCTATTATGGGCTTGGTGCCCGGCTGGTGTTAATCAGCCTCACTCCACTGAGCCGAGGGAGCTGGGTTGGTTCCCGCTAGCTGAGGATCCGACCCTGCATTCTTTGCGGCAGGGGCTGGGGCTGGGGGAGCCCGTGAAAGGGGAGACCGGGCTCCTGCCCGGGGCTAAGTGTTTGGCTGGGGCAAGCGAGGGCAGAGTCCTCTGCGGACGCACTTTGGAATTCTTGTACCCAGCGGGCATGGCTGGCTGGGGACGAGGCCAGGAATCCCCCACCCCAATGACCTGGGAAAGCAAACGACTCAGTCCCAGGACTCGGCAGACTGGTGCAAAGCTGTGGGCCTCGCTCGGACCCCAGTGCAGCCGAGGGCAGAGTGCAGAGATGAGGGGGCACCTGGAAGGGTGCAGTATTCAGCCAGCTTCGCGGTAACCGAGAGAGAGAGAGGGCGCGTTGGGCGCCGGCGGCAAAGGGCTGCTGGGAGCAATGGGCTGGGTGGGGATATTCTCCTGGATCCCTGCAGAACCAGCCCCGGCCAAGCTCCTCCGGCCCTGGGAAAGGCACCTCCTTAGCACCACCTGGTTCTCTGGAGGGCCGGAGCCCCTTTCCACTGCGCCTGGGGCCAGGAGCAAACTGAACCCCGGACTTTCCAGAGCCAAGGTGACGCTGTGGCTGTCGCTTGCCCGGCGCCTGGCAAAGAGCAGCAGCAAGGTCCAGCCCCCCTCGGGCCGCAGTGCAGACCTCCCAGCCCCATCCAGCCAAAACACCCTGCGCCTCGGCAAGGGGTTTCCAGGGGCTGCGCTCACCCATGTGGGCTGTGTGTCTCGCACCCTGCTTTGCCGTGAGCATGTCTCGGGCCAGCGTGACAGGGGTGTTTGCTGTTTCAGGGGCTGCGCAGGGCTCGTTTGAGGTGACCGTTTCGCCGGAAGCTGCCATGGTGGAGCACGGAGGGTCCGTCTGGATAAACTGCAGCACCACGTGCCAGGATCCTGGAGCCAGGGGTGGCCTGGAGACCTCGCTCACCAAAGCCAATAGTAAAAGTGGACCCAGGTGGGCAGCCTTTCACCTCGTCGCTATCACGGAGTGGGTGTCGGCCCCTCAGTGCTACTTCATCTGCAGTAATGATACGAAGGTGGCGGCTGCAAACATCTCCTCTTACCGTAAGTGCCGCTGGCTCCCAGCTGCAGTGGGTCTGGGGCGGCTTTTGTGCCACTGACACTTTCTGGTGCAGTGTAGCGCTAGAGAAAGGGAAAAGTTGCTGACGGACAGCAGGGTACAAAGCTGGGCTCTGGCCCCAGGGCAGGGGACTGGCTGGCTCGGGAGGGGGGGCAGGGAACGGGACAGGGGCCTTTCCCCTCTGGGGACACTGACTCTGGTCCATTAAGCCAGGCAGCACCCGCGGGTAGTTATCCTCGGCAGCCGTTGGGTGGGAGGAGTTGCGGGGGCTCAGTCTGGCTCCTGGCAGGGCAGGAATTCACATCAACCCCCTGCCCCACATAGAGCCCTGGCTGGCCGGTCAGCGAGTCTGAGCCTGGCTCCTGCCGCCAGCAGGGTCCCCTCCGGGGCAGGGCTCAGCCAGCCTTGGGTGCAGGGATACAGCTTCCAGGCTCTTCCCCCAGCAGAGCCTTTCAGCAGCACCCGGGTCAATGGGATCTGATTAACTGACCTTCGGGTGCTTCCCCCTCTGGCTCCAGGGGTGCCGGAGCGAGTGGTGCTGGAGCCACTCCCCAAGATGGAGCTGGGACGGGCCTATAACCTGACGTGCTGGGTTCTGAACGTGGCTCCCGTCACGCACCTCACCGTGACTCTCCGCCAGGGGGCACGGACCCTGCACACGGAGACCTTCCAGAACCATACTGGGACTGGACCCAACGACATCCCAGTGACCCATGAGATCACCCCTCGGCGCTGGGACCACGGGCAGGAGATCACCTGCCACACAGCCCTGGACCTGACGCCACACGGGCCCCACTTCGAAAACAGCTCCTCTGCGGTGGAACTCAAGGTTTATGGTGAGTTTCCACACGCTCCATGTGCCAGACACACCATGCTGTGCACCAGAGACATCGTTCCTCTGTGCACCAGAGACACACTCCATGTGCTATGCCCACTGCTCCTCTGTGCACCAGAGACACGGTGCCATGCACCAGAGACACGGTGCCATGTGCTATGCCCACTGCTCCTCCATGCGCCAGAGACACGGTTCCATGTGCCATACACACTGAGCCATGCACCAGAGACACTACACTGTGCACCGGAGACACTGTGCACTAGAGACACCATTTCATGCACCATAGACACTACACTGTGCACCAGAGACACACTCCATGTGCCATGCCCACTGCTCCTCCATGCACTGCAGACTCGCTTTGGGTGCCAGACACACCGCTCTGGGTGCTGGCAGTTCAGGGGACACAGGGGCTTTGCCTGACTGCCCAGCTCCCTGCAGTCCCCACTGACTGGGCCTGTCGATGGTTGGGGGCTGAGATCTGTTCTCCGAGGTGGCCAAGATTCCAGAGCTACCCCTTTGGAGGCTCCCCTAACGCAGACCGATGTGTCTCCTGCCCTTTACACAATTGCGGCGTGAGTCCCACGCACCCTGTTTGCAAGTTCCCCCCAGCCCCACCAGGCCCAGCTCAGGCTGGCTTCTGACCCGCAGAACAGAGTGAGCACCCGCGGAGGGGTCACAGCTATTTAAAGCAGCAAAGAATCCTGTGGCACCTTATAGACTAACAGACGTTTTGGAGCATGAGCTTTCGTGGGTTTCGTGGAGCATGAGCTGTTTAAAGGGATGCCCTCCATCTCCCATGCCCTACGTAGAGGGGGGACGTGTAGTCACATTGCCCAAGTGCTGGGGTGGGAGCCAAGGGCCGAGGGTACTGTCTGAGCCCAGGGGGGCCTCCGCCCAGCCGTGAGAGGGGGGGTCCCTAGGGGGTGGGCTGTCTCACTCCTGCAACATGCAGTCGCTGTGGGGTTGTGCCTCGTGCGGCGTGAGGCTCCTGCTTCCCCTTTGGGGTGATGGTTCCTTCCCCTTTTTCAGCCTTCGGGGCCTGGCCTGGCCAGAGCAGAGGAGGGCAGAGCGCTCTCGGGGCTGCTACGGGGGAGTGGTGGAATGGGGCCAGGAACAGCAGCAATGGGTCCATCAGCTGGGGGCTGGGGGGTGGGGATGGAGGGAGAAGTGTGTGGGGGCAGTCTGGGGCTGGACAGGAAGATAGAGGGGTGAGTCTGGGCAGGGGATGGACAGACAGCTGGAGGGGACAGTGGGGGGATAGAGACACAAGATGGGGAGAAGACTGGGGGGGGGAGCACGGGGCTGGATAAACAGGTTGGTAGTTCGATCGGGAGCAAACTGCCTCTCAGCCCCCGTTGTCGCCGCCTCTCTGGATTTCCTCACTGGGTCCCAAGTGGTTCCCTTTGCTGATGTTGCCCTCATGCCCCGCGATGGTTTTTCTCGCCCGCTGCAGATCTCCCAGAGGAGCCCCAGCTCCTAACCTCCCTCTATATCGAGGTGGGCACCAGGGCACCCGCCCGCTGTGGGGTAGCCGGGGTCTTTCCAGCTGCAGGAGAGGCCCGGTTCACCCTGTCCTTTGGGGGAGAGAGTCTGAACTTCACCGTCACCACGTCGGGCGACACGGCCACCGCCCAGGGCGAGGTTTGGTCCCCGTTCCCGGGACAGCGCGAGCTGAACTGCACCGTGACCATGGGGCCCGTGTCCAGATCCGCAGGGCGGAGCGTTCACATTTACAGTGAGTGTCTGGGGGGCTCCCGGCCGCACCCAGAGCAGGGCCTGCCCAGATTTGAGGGCTCGAGGGGCTTGGCGGGTGACGTCTGCACTGTGGGCCGGGCTGGCACGGAGGCTGGGCAGATCTCTGTGGGTTCAGCTCCCGCGGGGCTGGTTTCAGTTCACATCGGTTCCTCCCCCTGGACTTTCCATTGGCGTTTTCAGGCTGAAACTCGCCCCAAGCCCAGAGCAGAACTCAGCCCCCCCCCCGGGCCCAATTTCCCACGGGTCCCTCGGCACCAGATCCCCTCCCTGCTCCCACGCCCAGTCCTAGCCTGGCCTGCGACTCGTCCCCCAACAGCCCCTCTGTGGGGCTCTGACCTGGCTCCCCTTCCACACAGGCACTCCACTGAGCCGGGGACGCTCCCAACAAACCATGCTGCCATCGCGGCCGAGCAGCTGCGTAGCCCAGGCCAGGGAATTCCTCCCAGCGGCTCCAGAGAGTCAGAGCTGCACTGGGCTGGAAGGGAGAGGGTGAGGCCATTGGGCCCCCCAGCCATGTGGAGACTGGGGTCAGTCTGCCCCTGGCCCGGCCTGCCCCGCTGGGGAGAGGCAGGTTCATACCCTGACGCAGGGCATGAGGAGCGGGCGCTGCCAGAGAAGGGAGCCCTCGCCGGCCGGAGCTGGAGGGGAGAGGTGGGGTAGGGGGGAGCCATGGGGATTTAGGTACCAGTCCATGCGTGGAGCAACCTGCGGGAGGAAGTAGGCGCCTAACTCCCATGGGATCTGGGCCTAACTCCATTCGGGATCTGGGGGTCAACTGGAAGGGGCCAGGTGTGTCCAGCCCCCAGCTGGCTTCGACCATCTCACCCGTCTGGTCTCGAGTGAAGCGTCCTGCCGGGGTGCCAGCATGCGGCCCCTCGGAGGGGGATCAGCAGCCCGGGCCAAGCAGCAGCTCTGTCCTGGTCCCTTGCAGGTCTCCCCAAGCCTGTCCTGGAGGTAACTGAGTCCCGGACCCTCGTTAACAGCAGCGTGACCGTTACGTGCCGTTCTCCTGAGGCCGAGCCCCTGGGCGTCCTGCTCCAGCTCAGAGATGCCAAGGGAGTCCTGGTCCCCAGCGCCCCCGCCCAGCCCCCTGTGCAGTTCCAGCTGACGGCTGGCGAGGAAGACGACGGGAGGGAGTTCACGTGTGAAGCAAGGCTTCACTCAGGCATCCCGGCTGTGAAACACACGTCCGCCAGGCTCACTGTCCTCTGTGAGTAGAGGGGCCGCGGCTCAGTCTGAGGTGCTGCTCCGGCCTGTCACCACCGGCTGCGCTCGAAGCAATTCCCCCTTTTCACATGTCCACTGAGCCCCCCAGAGCCTCGGCCAAGGACTCGAACCCAGGGCTCCCGGCCCATCCTCCCGCTCCACTCCCACAAGCTTTTCTTCAGACCCACTCGGCTGGGACAGTAACTTTCCTTGTGCCTGCAACCTGGGGCAGCCATTCCTGTGCAGCAGCAGTCAGAGAAATCCACTGGGTCCAATCGGTTCTTAGCATTAGGGTGTTAGGCCCCCATCGCACTGGGCACTGCCCAGACCCCGACCAAGATCAGGGCCCATTCGCACCCGGCGCTGCCCAGACCCCGACCCAGATCAGGGCCACATTGGCTCAGACCCAGGGTCACACCGGGCGGCCACAGCAGAGGCAGGGCTTGACCCCAGAGCTCCCAAGTCCAGGCTGTTGCCTTGCCCGCAGGGCCCCCTGTGCTGCCCCAGAGCAGGGCTGCTGGTGCCAGGCAGGGCAGTGGGGAGAGCCCAGCGAGGAGGCTCCTGTGGCAGGGAAGAGCCGCCGTCCTTGGCAGCAGCCCCAGGGGACGGCAGGAGATGTGGCTACACAGCACTGGGCAGCGTAACCGACCGCCCCTTCTCGCTTCCAGACGGGCCCAGGATGGACGACTCCGGCTGCCCCAGGGAGTGGATCTGGAAGGAGGGGACGGAGCAAAACTTCTCCTGCCTGGCCCGGGGGAACCCAGCGCCAGCCGTGGAGTGCACGAAGGACGGGGTGTCCATCAGCATCGGGGTGCAGCGGCAGGTCAGGAGAGAGGATGCTGGGACCTACCACTGCAAAGCATCCAATGCGCATGGCTCAGCCAGCCGGGATGTGACCGTCCAGGTGGAGTGTAAGTGGCCTTTGGTGGAGCCTCCAGCAGGCGACCCAGGGGGGGGGATTCCAGAGCACCAAGGGGATTTAGGAGCACAAGTGAATGGGTCTCAGGTAAAACCCCATTAACTTTCCATGGGATTTAGGATCCCAAGTGCCCCCCAAAGCTGTGGGGCTCAGTACGGGGATCCGGGCTGCCATTCTCTGGCCTGGTGTCCTGCTGGAGGTCAGACTGGCAGAGTCCTGCAGCCTGTCGATTTTCAGGTGCATCTCTGTCCTAACTCCTACTGCTACTAATTATGTGTAATATGACAGAACAGCAACTGAGACTAGGGCCCCTTCGCGCCAGGCGCTGCCCTGGCCCCAGCCGAGATCAGGGCCCCATAGGGCCGGGCGCTGCCCAAACCCCGGCCCAGATCGGGGCCCCGTCGGGCCGGGCGCTCTCCAGACCCTGGCCGAGATCGGAGCCCCATTGGGCTGGGTGCTGCACAGACACAGTGTGAGGGACAGTCCCTGCCCAGAGAGCTCACCATCTAAAAGGCAAAGAGTTGCAGGGGAAACTGAGGCACTTGCCCAAAGCCAGTGGCTGGGGGGGGGGGGGGAGAGAGTAGAACCCGGGTGTCCTGAGTCCCAGCCCACTGCCCACCCCACGAGGCTGAACCAGCTCTTTGTCCTTCTCAACCTCGCTCCTTCTTTAACAGACTTCCACATCCTGCCGTTGGTCCTGGGGCTGGTAGGTGCGGCTGCTGCTGGGGCCGGACTAGCCGTGTGGGGCTACATGTACTATCGCTCCAAGAGAATCCGCAAGTACCGCCTGAGACAGCAGCAGGCCAAGCTTGTCGAGCAGGGCAAGCCGGCCGAGCAGAGGAGCCTGAACGGGGCCGCCCAGAGCCCACCGGATGTGGAGCACAGTGTCTAGCCTGGAGTGCAGGACCCAGAGCCCTGGGGCTCCTGGCTGCTGCTTTACCCCTTCGCCCGAGGGGTGGCCCCGTTAACCCTTGGGATGCTGGGCAGTGCCAAGAGCCTGGCGGTTCATGGCCTCTGCGCTGGCAGCCCGGGGCCCTCCCTTGCACACACCAGCTGCTCTCTGGAGAGGGAGGGAGGTGCCCGGCGCTGGGAAGACACCCCAGGACGTCCAGGGCTGGAATCTCCCATGTCCTTGGCCAGAGGGACGTCTGGCTGCAGCTGAGCTCTGCCCCACTGGAGAAGCAGGTGGCTGGGAGACCCCAGGCCCAGCAGGAAACACTAAGTCGGAACAGTTGTGTCGGGAGAGGAACGGCGTTAACGGCCACCTCTAACCACTTCTCCTAGCAATGGGGAAGGTGCCTTCGAGCCGCACACGAGCTCTGCCCCAGCTGGGGAGGCGGCCGCCCGGGGCACGTGCGAATGGATCCACGGGACCACTGTGAAAACTGTTCAACACTAACCAGACGGGCTTTGGGATTGCCGGATCTGTGCAACTGAGACGGGCCGGGGGGTCCGTTCTCGGATCAGCTGAATTGCAAGACCCTACGTCCTCCCTCACCCCCCTGTATCCCCAGCCACGGAGCAGACTCAGAGATACCAGGTCTCCCTCTCCTGTGGGGATGAGCTGGGCACGGTGTGGCAGGGACCAGGATCTGTGCTCCTCAGGCTGGGATGGGAGGGGGCAGGGGGTCAATGATGTTAATAACTGGAAGCGAACCCCCCCGTCAGTGTGAAGAGAGTGTAAGGGAGAGACTCTGGCAGGGGGCGAAGGGAACTGTTTCTATGTTACAGGCAAACGGTGGTAAATTCCCCTGCGGGACTTTTCCGACCCTGCGGCTCGTTTGTTGTTGTCAGGGGGCTGGAGAGCAGCTGGCCCCGGAGCCATCAGAGTTAAAGGGCCGGTGGCGTTTGCAGAGCGTCTCGGGGCCGGGATTGCCAGCAGAGCCCCGGCGCGTTGTGGGGCATGAAGAAGCTGTCTGGCCAAACTGGCTGTTCTCGGGGTGCCTCGCTGGGGACTGGCTCTGGGGAACCCTCCTCCCCTGCGGGTGGGGGCTGAGCCCCTGGGACGGTCCAGCCTTTCAGCACATCACCCCTCTGCTGATCCCAGCAGGTCAGGCCCGGGGCAGAGAACAGGAACGACCAGCCCTGGAGACTCTGCCATGCAGGGAACTGATCAGGGGCCCTGTGCTGGGGTGATCCAGGCCCCACGCTGCAGAGGAGGGTGGAAAAGCCCCCAGGGCTCCAGCCACACTGAGCTGGGGGAAATTCCCTCCCTAGCCCCACTCTGACAGCCCTGAGCGTGAGTCAGCCTCGCCCATCGGCAGCTGGAGGAAGGAGCAGCTCAGAGCCTGGCCCAGCCCCGCCCCGCCTGCGTCCTGCCAGGTAATGCCCATTTTGCACGGCACACGCTGCAGGGCAGAGACCTGGCCCTGCAACGTCCTGGAGACCCGGGCGCCTGGCAGCTACCGCATGATGGATCACAGGCCACACAGAGGCTGGGGCGACAGGAGCATTGCCGACTGGGGAGATTGTCCACCCGGGTCGAGCCAGGAGCTAGAATCACGGAGAACCGAGTGCAGGCCGGCTAACGAGAAGGAGGCTGTGCAAATAAAGGATGAAAATCTTGTCAGTCTGACCCACCAGCTCCTGTGCGGTTACTGGGGCGTGTGGCTGGAGCTGCTCAGAACAATGCTCCTGGCACCCGCGCAAGAGTGACCCGTAGCAGGTCGCATTACACAGGGCCCACAGCCGAGAGCGGGGCCCCATCGGGCCGGGCGCTGCCCCAAACCCCAGCCGAGATCGGGGCCCCGTCACGCCGGGCGCTGCCCCAACCCCGGCCGAGATCGGGGCCCCGTCACGCCGGGCGCTGCCCCGACCCCGGCCGAGATCGGGGCCCCGTCACGCCGGGCGCTGCCCCGACCCCGGCCGAGATCGGGGCCCTGTCACGCCGGGGGCTGCCCCAACCCCGGCCGAGATCGGGGCCCTGTCACGCCGGGGGCTGCCCCAACCCCGGCCGAGATCGGGGCCCTGTCACGCCGGGCGCTGCCCCAACCCCGGCCGAGATCGGGGCCCCGTCACGCCGGGCGCTGCCCCAACCCCGGCCGAGATCGGGGCCCTGTCACGCCGGGCGCTGCCCCGACCCGGCCGAGATCAGGTGGCCCCGTCACGCCGGGCGCTGCACCGACCCCGGGCCGAGATCGGGGCCCCGTCACAGCCGGGGTCTGCCCGACCCCGGCCGAGATCGGGGCCCCGTCACGCCGGACGCTGCCCCGACCCAGGCCGAGATCGGGGCCCCGTTCACGCAGGGCGCTGCCCCGACCCCAGGCCAGAGATCGGGGCCCCGTCACGCGGGCCGTGCCCCGACCCCGGCGAGATCGGGGCCCGCGTCCACGCCGGTGCGCTGCCCCGGACCCCGGCCCGAGATCGCGGGGCCCCGTCACGCCGGGCGATGTCCACCGACCCCGCGCTGAGATCGGGGCCCGTCACGCCGGGGGCGCTGCCCGACCCCGGCACGAGATGGGGGCCCCGTCCCGCCGGGCGCTGCCCGACCACGGCCGAGATCGGGGCCCCGTCCGCCGGGCGCTGCCCGACCCCGGCCGAGATCGGGGCCCCGTCACGCCGGGCGCTGCCCCGACCCCGGCCGAGATCGGGGCCCTGTCACGCCGGGCGCTGCCCCGACCCCGGCCGAGATCGGGGCCCTGTCACGCCGGGCGCTGCCCCGACCCCGGCCGAGGTCGGGGCCCTGTCACGCCGGGCGCTGCCCCGACCCCGGCCGAGATCGGGGCCCTGTCACGCCGGGGGCTGCCCCGACCCCGGCCGAGATCGGGGCCCTGTCACGCCGGGGGCTGCCCCGACCCCGGCCGAGATCGGGGCCCTGTCACGCCGGGGGCTGCCCCGACCCCGGCCGAGATCGGGGCCCTGTCACGCCGGGGGCTGCCCCGACCCCGGCCGAGATCGGGGCCCTGTCACGCCGGGGGCTGCCCCGACCCCGGCCGAGATCGGGGCCCTGTCACGCCGGGGGCTGCCCCGACCCCGGCCGAGATCGGGGCCCTGTCACGCCGGGCGCTGCCCCGACCCCGGCCGAGATCGGGGCCCTGTCACGCCGGGCGCTGCCCCGACCCCGGCCGAGATCGGGGCCCTGTCACGCCGGGCGCTGCCCCGACCCCGGCCGAGATCGGGGCCCTGTCACGCCGGGGGCTGCCCCGACCCCGGCCGAGATCGGGGCCCTGTCACGCCGGGGGCTGCCCCAACCTCATTGATATTGAGGATCTGTTGTGCCCAGTTCCTCCCTGACCCCAACCAGGACCAGGGTCATGCTGTGCTGGGCGCTGCAGAAACACACCGTGCGGGACAGTCCCTGCTTCACAGGACTCACAATCTAACTAAAGAAGGGGCAGCAGGGGAAACTGAGGCACAGACAGGCACAGGTACTTGTCCAAGGTCTCCGGCAGAGCCGGGAATAGACCCTCCCTCCGCACTCAGTCACTTTTTGCTACCATACCACACTGTACATACCAGCAGCACCCCCTAGTGGTGACACGGGTGGCTGCACCCCATTCCCTCTTGTGTGGGGCCCGTTAGACTGAACACAGGGTGCCCATGGCTCACAGTACAGCTTCACCCAGCCCCATTCCATCCCTCCCCTGCAACCCGCACTGCCCCTTTCTCCTGGAGACCTGGCACCTGTCCTGGGAGTCTGGCAATACTCCAGCGTGACTCGTGTCCAGCGGGGCAGGAGGGCTCACGCCAGGCAGAGGGCTGCATCCATGGAGTCTGGCCACTGTAGCAGGAGCGGATTCACGCCAGTGTGTTTCACTCCCTGCCCTGCACCATTGGGCAGCGTAACTGTGCTGCTTGCAAACAGCTGCCACGTTCCAGCTCAGAGGTGGATGCATCTCAGTGGTGGGTGAAGTCACACCACCCTGGAAGGGTTGTCTAGCAGAACGACCTAGTAGTTAGAGCACTAGCCTGGGCCTCAGGACAGGTTCAGTTCCCGTCTCTGCCAGAGCTTCCTGGGTGGCCTGGGCCAAGTCTCTATGCCTCAGTCTCTGCATGGGCAGTAGTGGGATAACAGCTCTGCCCTGGCTCCCTGGGTCACTATGGGGAGAGTGGGGAGCTGCCAGACTCCCTGGGCAACAGGGGCTAGAGCAGGGCAGTAGCTCCGAGCCCAAATGGCATTGCCATAAAGGCGCTAAAAATGAAGGAATCCAGCAGCTTGGGTGAGATCCCGACCCACACAGAGCATTTGCTGGCACTCTCCCTCCCAGGCTAGCGGGGAGCTGGCCCCAGCACACACAGAGGTGCACACACACGTACGTACGCACAAACACATGTGCACACACGTGCAGCCGTTGCGGGGAGGAAGCAGCAGCTGGGGAGGAAATTAAAGTGAAAGGCGCATTGCCTGCCTGCTGGAGCCCTGGTGGAGCCAAGCTGGACAAAGTGTGTGTGGCGGGGGGTGTCTGGGCCATGAGACACACACTAGCCAGCACACCCAGCCCTGAGCCTCTCAGAGCCAGGACATGCCTGGCACATCCAAGCACTGGTGGGGAGGGCCAAGGCAGGGGAGTGACAACGGAGAGTGAAATGGGCTCTGGGCAGGGCCAGTTAGGAAACAGGCCCCCCCCCTGGTGGGAGCAGGTTTAAACCCCGCAGCTGAGCAGTTAAACCAGCCCTCGTGGTGCCAGTCTGTTTCAATAGAAGATAATAAGGTTCTTGGTCCGAATCAGGCTCCACAGAATTTACAAAGGGCCCTTGGAGGGACGACAGGAAGCTCCCACTGAGACAGAGAGAGCTGTAAAGACTTTTCATTAAGAGAAATGAAGTAGTAATTAAATGGTAAAACAACCAGTTACAAAGTTACGATTGTGTTGCTGCTCTTCAGAAGATACGGATGGTGTTATGGTGTTATATGCTACAAAGCTTTGGGTAACACTCACACCCTTCCTTGATAACCTGGTGGTGATTGACACAGGCCCAGCCTTCCCTCGGGGGTTCTTGAGGGAGGGGGCAGAGCTTAAAAGAAGCTGGAGCCAAGAGCTATTGGAGCGAACTTCAAGTTTACTTAACTAACTTAAACTGGAAATGAAAACCTAACTCACAAAACTCAGAGCAAAGGCTTTGGGAAAGCAGCTTCACCCAGTCCCCTTGGAACTTAGAACGTTCTAGGAAAAACCAGCCCATGCCCCCTCTAGCCAGGCCCTTTTTATAGGGGCCAGGTGCCTGGACCCTCCCCCTGTGCCCAACCTTCAGTTCTCACCCACAAAAATGTTAGGGTCTCGTACGCCATAGGCTGGTCTGTCTGTGCATATTGATGACATGTACAGACATATCAATGACATTAGATCACACACGCACACACACTATTTTTGTTCTCCCAGTTATTTCGGTTCTTTCCTGGTGGTGCACCAGTTAAGTCTGAGGGTACAACTTTGAGAACCCCCCCGTGCCATTCTACCGTTATCTGTCTCTCTGGGTGAAAGGCCCCAGACATAGATGCTAACTTTGCCTGAGCTCAACATACAGGATCTGGCCTGTAGGGCCCTTGTATTACAGCCAAATTCACCTTTATATAAATCTATAAACCTGTTACAATAAACCAAATACTTGAACGCTAAGAAAAGCTAGATCTATGCAAGCCAGCGGGTTAATCCTATAGGCTACATCCCCCCTTTGATGGGGTGGTTTGCAACAATGAACCTTGTCACATAGGTACGGATGCAGGTGGTTATCTGTGGGGACAGTTTTAATGCCAGTTTCCCTTGATCGGGTGGAGGAAGGTGATTATAAAGCTGGTATTCTGGACCCTGGCATGTTTCTGGAGTAGGCACCATGTAACCTATTCATTAGCCTTAACATTTGGTGCCCATGTAGGTCTCTGTTTGGGCTGGTTAGATATCAGGGGTTTGCATATTGACCTGCTAAGTGCAGGGTTGTGAGCTCAATCCTTGAAGGGCCATTTAGGCATCTTGGGCAAAAATCTGTCTGGGGATTGGGCCTGCTTTAAGCAGGGGGTGGGACTGGATGACCTCCTGAGGTCCCTTCCAACCCTGAGATTCTATGCTGCAGGCATCCTAAAACAGAGAAATTAATTGCACTTCCTTGGATAATATCCAGTCCTTTTAATCCAGGAGTCATTGCAGAGTCGTGACCCTCATTCATTAACTGGGTAAGAGCGTGTTTGGCTCTGTCCATATCGTTAGTAGTTTGTATGAGGTGGTTCTTCTTACGAGCCAGTAATGACTTTAACTGTAACCTAGTGGGGGAGTGTGGACAAGAAAGCTGGGTGTACGTTGGCTAGTTAAATTCTGATAGGCTGGGTTGGACTGGATAATGGTGAGGTTTTCAAAAGTGGGAATCGGGGGAATAGCTTGGTTGACTGGTGTCTTCAGTGCGTGCAAAGGCTCGGCTCAGTCCAGTAGAATGCGATTGTTAAGCTTTGTAACTTTTCAGTCCTCGCTAGTGTGATCATTAAGTTCTGTAACCTTTTGAAAACTTTGTAACATTTAGTCATTTTTAGCAGAGCCTTTTACATCTTGTAACTTTTGCAAGTTTTGTAACCTTTTCAGCTATCACTTGTATAACCTTCAAGCTTTGCAATATTCCACCAGGCGATCAGGGAGAGTGTGAACAAGGGAGTGGGACTGGGTGCAGAGGAACTGCAAGGAGAAAAGAGCCTGGAGCCAGGTGGGGCTGATGTAATCCACCCTGAGAAGGCAATCACAGGGCGCTGTGAAGAAAAGAAGAACCTCCTAGGGTGACCAGTTGTCATGATTTTATAGGGACGGTCCCAATTTTTGGGTCTTTTTCTTATATAGGCTCCTATTACCCTCCCACCTCCCATCCCGATTTTTCACACTTGCTCTCTGGTCACCCTAGAACCTCCCCACCGCGGCCCATGGAAACTTTTTTAAAAGTTCTTTCATCCAGCCCTCATGGCTGCCGGCCAAAGGTGGGGCCAGGAGGGGAGTGGGCAGGAGTGAGTCACATCTCCTCCCCCCAATGTTGCTCCAGCTTGCTGCTCCTGCGACCCTCCCTGGGCTTCACCTTGGGCAGCTTGGCTCCCTGCAAGCGATCCCCTACCCCTGCTGGCGGAGCCGTAGAGGAGAGACCCATGCAGCCACACTGCCGGCTGTCTGCTGCAGGTATCCCCCTCAGCAGCTCCCATTGGCTAGGGGAGAGGGACAGGGATACCATCACTAGTCGCCGGGCAGAGTCAGCCATGGAGGCAGCATCACTAGTCGTCGGCATGAGGCCAAGGGAGCGAGGGAAAAGGGTGATAAATGGGCCACGGGGTGGCGTGAACACCATCTTCAGCGATGTTATTGGCCTGCTGGGAGGATTCGAGGAAAGGCACTGGCCTAAGGTAAATTGAGTTTGAGACCCCTGGGTTAACCAAATCAAGAACATATCCCTGTTTGTACAGGAAATCAGTTCCCAATAGGCAATTCCTTGGTTCTGCTAATTTCATCAACACGAAGCTCTGAACCTTTCCTAGGTGACCTCTCTGTACTTCAATGGGTTTAGAAAGTGTGGTAACAACCTGATTGTTTGCAAAAATTGAAAGCGTTTTTGTACAACCTGATGACAGAGAAGAGGATCTAGGATCCTTGACATGGACAATGCTAATTGCTGCCCCAGTATCTATAATAAAATTCCTGGGGCGGCCCCCTACCACTGCAGAGACTGTGGGTCTCCCACTTGCATCCCGGCCTAACAGGGCTATGACTACGCTTGGGGCCAGTTGGCATCATGCCGAATAATCTGTAGCGTATGCAGACAAATAATCTATGGGTTCTCCTTCTATCTCTTCGGATGCAGCCAACTCTGGAGGAGGACAGGCTGTTACTAGAGAGAAGGAAATGGTTCAACAGAGGCCACTGGATGGTTCGAGGATGCTGAGTCTTGGCCTTCCATCATCGGCTCATTCACACATGCTTTGAGTTCCCGGATATCCCATCGCTGAACCTCGAGAGCCTGCTACATCATTACAATGGAGTCCCCATTTCTGTGACAAGGTGGTGACTTGGGTCTCTGCAGGCATGAATTGTTCTGGGCAGAATCTGAAAAGAAAGGAACACGCTCCCGGGCCCCTTCCTGGGGTCCAAACACATAACCCTGTCGTGGGGCACGTCCACTCGAAGGGCCAGGATTATTAAGTGGTTTAGGGTCATTTTGCCAATGGTGGTACCTAGGGAAGGTAGGAACACCTCGGCCTAACCCTGGGGGTCCCTCAAGCCTCACAGTGGGATCAGCTCATGGTTCCTGAAGGATTGCAACAAAGGCTCCTATTTTAGGGCCTCCTTGAGAATATGCCTTGGCCAGTAAGGCTACTGCCTCCTTCAAAGAAGTGCCATCAGTTATATGCATGTTAACCTTTGCCTGCAAATGGGGAAGAGAGTTATTGACCAACAAACTAACGTACAGTGGCTCGTCTGTTTCCTTTTTCATGTGACTGTGCCATGCTGCCCTTAACCACAGGTGAAATTGATGGGGGGACTCATTAGGTCTCTGCTTTAGATTAGACAGGATGGTCACTCCAGCTTGCCCCAGATGCTGATTATGTTCCAAGAGGGCTACTGTGTCTTTAAAAGATCTTTCTCCTACCCTAAACTCAGGTGGCAAAAGTACTCCCTAACGCTGGATTCACTGTGAGTTGTAAGATTTTAACCCAATCTTCCTTGGGAAGCCAAACATTTTTGCTGTTTCTTGTACATGTTGTGCATGCATTGCAACTGAAGAATCCTCCATCATCCCTACTTGCTTAGCTACCAGATCTAGGGTCTTAATATCTGTAACAACTGCTACAGGGCAATCAGAATTAGAATCTGAGGATCTTCTCTCCGGATCAGGATCTGGGCTTCTATCTGAGCTGGAATCTATAATTTCTATGTTTTGACTTCTCCTACCCAAATCCACATTTTCCTCATCAGAGTGATTAGAACTTTCCTCTGGAAATAATCCTGGATGAGCAGGGTAACTTTCCATAAAATCTGTAAGTCCTACAATCAAGGCATCTCCACACTGATGCAGGACATCTCTCAGTCCGTTAAGATCTGGTGTAGTAAGGTGTTCTACCGGTACACCAGGAGACCAGCATATACCAAGGAGGTGTAGAGAGTCCATTAAATCCTAGGAATGTAGGCAACCTTGATGATTGCCCATATGCCAATAAGTGTCCACAAGGGCCGGCTTTAGGCTAATTCCACCAATTCCCCGAATCGGGCCCCATGCCTAAGAGGGCCCCGTGCCCAGTGAAAATCTCTTCTCTGGCTAGAGGTGTCTTTTTAATTTTTACTCACCTGGCGGTGCTCCGGGTCTCCGGTGGTGGGTCCTTCGCTTGCTCTGGGTCTTCGGCAGCACTTTGGCGGTGGGTGCTTCTGTGCCGCCGAAGATCTGGAGCAAGTGAAGGACCTGCCGCTGAAGACCCAGAGCGCTGCCTGGTGAATACAAGCCCCATGTATTTTTTTACATTTTTTTTATAGTCATCCCTGCTGGGGCCCCATCAAAACTGTTCAAATTGGGCCCTGCACTTCCTAAAGCCGGCCCTGGTGTCCACCCAAAGGGGCTGGGTCTCCTGATCTATATGGTGCCAATGTAACATTGGGTGGAGGAGCAGGAATTGCATCCCTTGGCTGTTGTATCTCTCTCTGTTGTAACCTAGAGATTACTACATCACAGGCACTAGCTACTCGTGACACTGCCTCTTCTAGTCCCTGAACAATCGCAGTCTCTAAAGGCACTGCCTTTTCACTATCGGGGCAGACGCTAACAGAGGAGAGGATATCTCCTCCCCCTTTGCTCTGCTCATCTCATCCTTTACATCACTAGTGGCCTCCTCTACTTAACTTCACCTCTTGTGCTGCCACCCTGGGACTTCCTTTTCCTATCTGCAGACCGCTAGTAGCTTCTGCAGCGTCAGCTTCCTCTCCTGACTCCCAGTGGCTCCTGAGACTCAATCTCCAACTCCGCTCCTAAGGTACCGTATCAGCCTGAGCTAACTCTCCCGCCCTCCTTCTAGTAATTGGCCTGCAGGTTTCTCTATCTCCGTGGGTTCCACCATGCCAGTAGGGATGGGAACCGATTCTTTGTCCTCCTCTAATGCTTCTCCCATTGTTTCCAACTCTTTGATTCTTTCCAACAGCCGACCTCGGACTGATTTACAGCCATCCAGTGATTTCAGGCTGGCAGCCACTCGCTCTTGCCAACAATGTGCTTCCTCTCCTGCTGCCTGTACCTGGTACCTAGACCGTTCTAACGTTTTCTCTAACTGCTGCTTGTTTTGGAAAAGCACTGACCTCTCCTCTGACAATACATGGAGCCGATTCATTAAATCCTGAATAACTTTCCTCCCTCATCCAAAGTTTGCTGGGCTTTTCTGAGTAACTAATTTTTTATTCAATTACTTTCCCAGCGAACTACAAGCCACAAGTAGACATTCAAGAGCTATTTCTGTTACCAGTTTAGCCTTTTTTTCTGCTCTGTTTCTACATCAAACGCCTCACTCACAAAACCCCACGGGTTACAATGCTCAGAGATCATCCCACTGTTCGTCAGCTGTTTAAACCTTCTCCATCTTCCTGAAAGTCTTTTCTGGCAAAGTTTTCGGAAGCCAGACTGTGGGGAACTCCAACAAATTCTGCTCTCATGCTTGCTCCATTCACCTTAACGCATAACACAGAACTCATTTCAATTCTAAAACTTCACTGTTGACCTGCCTGTGTAATAAACTGTGTAATGAACACTCTGCTGTTCTTTACTCTGAAAACTGAGGGCTCCCTTCACAGAAACCACAGGAAACACCCCCCCCGCAAACCGGTTTTTACACTTAGTTCAATTAGTCCCAAGTAAATGATAGAGGGGAGGGGGCACGTTCCCCTCTCTTCGCTCGATGGCTCGTAGCTGATTGAAAGGTCTCTTTTCCCGTCGGGGCCTGCCAAAAAGCTGGGGGAAACTGAGGCAGAGAGCTCAGATATGCAGCCTGGGAGAGTTGAGGGGACTGAAATAAGGTAGCTCGAACTATACAAGTTCTGAGTTACTGCGGCCTCTTGGCGGCAATTAATACATAGATTTATCTTATGGGTAGCATTTGTTATAACTCAACCTTCAACAAAGCCCCTTAAACGCACGTATCACTTTAAATAACAACACGGTTACTCTTTATCTTGCAAGTTTAAATTCAAAACCTCTGAGCTAAAACACTAAGTCCGACCACGTAAACAGGAAACAGTCACCGGAAATCAGGTTCCTGTGCTCTTAAGAGTGAGCGAGCAAGACACAGAATCTTGCTCTAACTCTTTACTTATGCCTCAGGTGAGAGTCTCAGGGGTCTGAAGAGGCCTGGAATCCCGGGAAATCCCTGTCAGACATGCCTGGAGTTTCCTGCCTGGCTTGCTGGTCTGTTGCCTGATTGAGGAGGTTAATAATATGAATTTGGATTGTGTGGGGTTTCAGGCTCACCAGTCTGTTTCAACAGAAGATAATAAGGTTCTTGGTCCGAATCAGGCTCCACAGAATTTACAAAGGGCCCTTGGAGGGATGACAGGAAGCTCCCACTGAGACAGATAGAGCTGTAAAGACTTTTCATTAAGAGAAATGAAGTAGTAATTAAATGGTAAAACAACCAGTTACAAAGTTATGATTGTGTTGCTGCTCTGAGAATGGCACAGGGGGGTTTCCAAGTCTGTACTCTCAGACTTAACAGGTTGTATTACGGTGTTATATGCTACAAAGCTTTGGGTAACACTCACACCCTTCCTTGATAACCTGGTGGTGATTGACACAGGCCCAGCCTTGCCTCGGGGGTTCTTGAGGGAGGGGGCAGAGCTTAAAAGAAGCTGGAGCCAAGAGCTATTGGAGCGAACTTCAAGTTTACTTAACTAACTTAAACTGGAAATGAAAACCTAACACACACAACTCAGAGCAAAGGCTTCGGGAAAGCAGCTTCGTCCAGTCCCCTTGGAACTTAGAACGTTCTAGGAAAAACCAGCCCAGGCCCCCTCTAGCCAGGCCCCTTTTATAGGGGCCAGGTGCCTGGACTCTCCCCCTGGGCCCAACCTTCAGTTCTCACCCACAAAAACGTTAGAGTCTCCTACGCCATAGACTGGTCTGTCTGTGCGCATTGATGACATGTACAGACATGCTAATGACATTAGATTGCACGCGCGCGCACACACACACACACACACGTTATTTTTGTTCTCCCAGTTATTTCGGTTCTTTCCTGGTGGTGCACCTGTTAAGTCTGAGGGTACAGACTTGAGAACCCCCCCGTGCCATTCTACCGTTATCTGTCTCTCTGGGTGAAAGGCCCCAGACATAGATGCTAACTTTGCCTGAGCTCAACATACAGGATCTGGCCTGTAGGGCCCTTGCATTACAGCCAAACTCACCTTTATATAACTCTATAAACCTGTTACAATAAACCAAATACCTGAAGGCTAAGAAAAGCTAGATCTATGCAAGCCAGCGGGTTAATCCTATAGGCTACACAGGGTAACATGTGGCACCAGGGCTTGCAGGAACGTGTGGCGAGCTGAGCGTGGGCACCTGGAGCCACACAGCCAGGCCATGGGGAGGGGTTTACACACTGGCATGTACAGAAAACTGAGCTCAGACCCGGTCGCTCCCCCTCACAGCCGGGCACTGAGCAGTTACATGGGAGAGGCACCTCCCGAGCCAGGCGTCAAAGAATCAGCCAGCGGCCAGCCCAGGAGAAGGCAAGGCTGCCCGTCAGAGCGCCCAGCCGATGCCGACCGCCCCAGCCAGCCCAGGCAGAGGGAGGGTGTGATGGGTTGGACCCCGTTCTGGGATGTCACCTCACCTGATGGGATTTCACCGAGCCCCTCCTGCTCCCCCAGCCTGGGTTCCCTCGCTCTGCTTTGGCAATTAGGCTCTCTGGCCTCTTGCAGCCCACACAGGTAGGCCCACACCCCACTGCTGTTACCAGGTGTGCCCGTTACTTTGGGGCACGCTCATTTATTTCGTTACTCTTCGGGAGAGAGGGGGTTGTAATTCTCTCAATGTGCTGCTTGTGTCACTGTGTGTTCATTCGGAGCTCTGCTTCTCTCTGCTGCACGTCCCCTCCCAATGGAGCTACCCTGCAGGACCTGGCTTCCCCAGGGCTGGGCTTCTCCAGCCCCACTACCAGGTGAACGAACACACACAGGGCCAGCTTGAGGCCAATTCCCCCAAATAGGGCCCCACACCTAAGGGGGCCCCGCCCCCTAAAGAAGAGTGCCTAACTTAGGCGCCTTTCTACTTTTTACTCACCCAGCGGAGGTCCAGGTCTTCAGCAGCATATCAGCGGCGAGTCCTTCCGTACCACAAAAGACTTGGAGCAAGTGAAGGACCTGCTGCCAAAGACCTGGATTGCCACCAGGTATCCAGATCAGACCCTGCACTTCCTAAAGCTGGCCCTGCACACACGCGTGCACACACCCACACCCACACAAACACACTCTCTCTCTCTCTCTCTCTAACAGAGCAAGTCTGAGCGGACCAGGTCAATCAGTCTTCCAAGCTAACCCCCCCTTATATGCCCCTGGACTCAGTAGGCTGGGTCGAGCAGCCCTTTCAAGCTGCCACCCTCATATGCCCCAGGTTCAGCACGTCTCTATCTGCACTTTCACATTATAATTGTTCTGGTCATGACCCACTTGCAGGGCCGGCTCTGGCTTTTTTGCCACCCCAAGCAAAAAAACCAAACCTGTGGGGCGACCGGAGTGGCAAAGCAGAAAAAAAGGCAAAGTTTGGCTCCCTGCATCAGAACACTTCCCTGAATATGGGACGGGTTTTTGTAGAGAAACAATGGCTCATGGGAGAACACTAGATTTCTTTATAGGTAAACTGATGACTCAAGGATTTTCTTCAGGCTACACCATGGGAGCTGATCATAGAATAACAGGACTGGAAGGTATCTTGTCCAACCCCCTGCTCAAAGCAGGACCAATCCCTAGACAGATTTTTGCCCCAGATCCCTAAATGGGTGATGTTCCTTCCGGGGAGCTCACAATGCAATTAAGCGGCTTCACTATTTTGGATCACAATGAAGGATTTATTACTAGAATTGGTCTGATAACTGCTGAGCTGGATGGATTCATTAACATCTGGAGCAGAGGTCCCCCAGGATGCACTGCTTCCCTGCTCCTCTGGTCCCAGAGTTCAGTGCAGTTCTTGCCTTGGAATCTCTGGTCTCCATTCTGTAGCTAATGGCAATGCCGCCCTGTTCCATCTTCGATGCAGATGAGACTGGGGCAGTTGCCTTAATAGTTTCACCCTTGTCAGTGGGGTGTGGGTGAGTCTCCTATCGCCCTTCACTGCTCTCTGCAAGTCTTTTCTCTGATCTGTTCTGGTTCGGAGGGGGGGGGGAGGGTCCTTCATGATCAGACAGGCTGGATACTGCACCCTGGTTCCCCAAGAACACAGAGTTGCCTGGTATCACTGCAGACACAGACTGAGGTCAGCTCTGGGTGAGAGGACTCCCCCAGCACTCACGGGCATACTCCTTTGGGAGACAAACCCAAAATAATACTGTCTTGCACTGTATAGAAAAATCTGCACAGCGCAAGCATAACGCCCACAGACCCGGGCGCTGGGATCAAATCTGGAACTGCTGGAGGGTAGGGCATGAGCCGCTAGGGCAGAAGCTAGCTGTTAAGCAAACTCACTAATCTCTCTTGCTAAGTGGTCTCTGTGCCAGCAGCTGGGACAGATCCCCGCAGCCAGGCGGTGTGTGGGTCACACAAAATCCATCCTCTTCCTCAATGTGACACGAGATGATCCCGACTTCTTGCGCCCCCAGGTAGAAATTACATCAACTGGGTTTAATCAGAAACAAAACAAATGTATTAACAACCACAAGAGCAGATTTTAAGTGGTTCAAACAGAACAAAGCAGATCACTAAGCAACTGAAACAGAACATGCAAGTTCTCACCCTGAGTGACAAGCAGGCTGGCAGTGCTCCCCTCCCCCAGGCATTGGCCCTGGCTGGGCCTCAGCACTGCTGGTTGGTGGAAGCCCCCAGGGCACTCCCAAGGGCACTGCCCCGTGATGTCTGCTGCAGCCAGAGGTGCCAGTGCCATGTGGGCAGACGTCCCTGTGCCGGCTTTCACCAAGCGACGTGAGCGCCTGTCACTGTCACGCTGCAGCCCCACGGGCTAGAGCCGCCCCTGGAATTACCCAGGTCCCAGCGGGCACGGCCCTGCTGCCACGGCTTCCCCGCTGGGGCGTCCACAAAAGCTGCAGCAAAGCTGGCTCAGGTACGAGTCTGTGTCATGCGGACACACCCCTGGGGCAGGGCAGCTAGAGGCGGCTGCGAGGGACGGCGAGGTAGCTCCGTGCCCATGGCTGTCAGCTGGCTGAGGGCTTCCTGGGACGTCCCCTTATCTCAGACAGCTCTGCACACGCTCCCTCTGGGCTGCGCCCTCATTCCACCATTCCAGCCAGCACCACCATTGTCGGGGGTAGCTTCCTGGGTTCTCTCCTTGGCTCTGGGACGGGAGTAGGGGGCTGGTGGGTTAGAGCAGTGCGGACTGGGAGCCAGGACTCCTGGGTTCTCTCCCCAGCTCTGGGAGGAGAGTGGGGGCTGGTGGGTTAGATTGCGAGGGGGCTGGGATCCAGGACTCCTGGGTTCTCACTCTGGCAGGGGAGCGGGGG
The DNA here is from genome assembly GCF_007399415.2 of Gopherus evgoodei. NCBI lineage: Eukaryota > Metazoa > Chordata > Testudines > Testudinidae > Gopherus > Gopherus evgoodei. Next base: position 334,480 of record NW_022060061.1, read on the forward strand.
CTGGTGGTTAGAGCTGGCAGGTGGGGGCTGGGCTGATCTCTAACTAGCAGGGTGTGATGTTATTGATATAAACTGGGACCATATAGAACATGGTTTGCAACCAAGGTCCTGTAGTGGCACCAAATCTTATGTAAAGGGGGTCATATAAGGTGTGTAGGGCCAGATTCTGGGTTGCTGGTTATGATTATGCTGTCTGTATGTGTGCGTCATTTTGTAGTTGAAATTATGAGTATTGGCTCTTGTGATGGGGCAAGGCCAGATGGCTACAGTAAAGTACTGAGGAACAACTTTGTTAGCCCCAGGCTAAACAAATCTCTAGGACCATGGTAACCAAATGGCAGTTGCTCCAGGCTAATCAAGGCACCTGGGGCCAATTAAGATCTTTCCAGAAGGTAATGGAGAGAGCTACTTTGATTAGAACACCTGCAGCCAATCAAGGCAGGCTAATCAGGGCACCTGGGTTTAAAAAGGAGCTCACCATGGTCAGGTGGGGAGGAGCTGGGAGCAAGAGGCACAAGGAGCTGAGACAGAGGGTGTGCTGCTGGAGGATTGAGGAATTATCAGACAATCACGCATTATCGGACAGCAGGAGGAAGGTCCTGTGGTGAGGATAAAGAAGGTGTTTGGAGGAGGCCATGGGGAAGTAGCCCAGGGAGTTGTAGCTGTCATGCAGCTGTTACAGGAGGCACTATACACAGCTGCGATCCACAGGGCCCTGGGCTGGAACCTGGAGTAGAGGGTGGGTCTGGGTTCCTCCCAACTCCTGACCAGACACAAGAGGAGCTGACCCAGAGTGTGGGTTCCACCAGAGGGGAAGATCACTGAGGTGAGCAAATCCACCAATAAGCGCAGGACCCACCAAGGTAAAGGAGGAACTTTGTCACATTCTATACTGTTGTATTTCAAATTTGTGCTGTGCTTCTGGGTGATATCCCAGACAAGTTGGTGTTAGCTCCGCCCAGCCTGCTTGATGGCCCATTAAGGACCAGCAGCTACACAACTGACCCATTGAGAGGAGGCAGGTACGCCTTGTAACTCAGCAAAGGGCAGGGACTTGCCCATGTGACTCCACACTCCATTTTACTGTAATTTTCCACAGTAAGAACAAAGAGGTTCTTGCACCTGGAAGGTCCTATATAAGGCTGATGCCTCATCTCCATCTTGTCTTCAATCCTGCTTCTTACCTCTGGAGGGACTTTGCTACAAACTGAAGCTCTGAACAAAGGACTGAATGACCCATCCCAGCGGGGGATGTTCCAGAGACTTGATTTGAACCTGCTGTTTATTCCATCACTGCTACACACCTGAACTAAGAACGTTACCATTACAGGATGTAATTGATTTCATTTAACCAATTCTAGCTCTCATCTCTACCTGTTTCCCCTTTATGAATAAACCTTTAGATTTTAGATTCTAAAGGATTGGCAACAGCGTGATTTGTGGGTAAGATCTGATGTGTATATTGACCTGGGTTTGGGGCTTGGTCCTTTGGGATCGAGAGAACCATTTTTCTTTCATTGAGGCATTGGTTTTCATAACCATTCATCCCCAGGACGAGTGGGATTGGCGGTGATACTGGGAGACTGGAGTGTCTAAGGAAATTGCTTGTGTGACTTGTGGTTAGCCAGTGGGATGAAACCAAAGTCATTTTTGTCTGGCTGGTTTGGTTTGTCTTAGAGGTGAAAACCCCCCAGCCTTGGGCTGTAACTGCCCTGTTTGAGCAATTGATCCTGAATTGGCACTCTCAGTTGGGTCCCGCCAGAACCGCATCGTCACACAGGGATCAGGAGGGAACTGTCCCCACTGGGTTCCCATCACATCATCCTGCTGTCGGTCTCGCAGCTGAGGCTGGGCTCCGTTGCAGACCAGATACCAGGCTAGATGGGCCCTGGGCTGAGCTGCCCTGGCAGTGCCTGTGCACCATCCCCACATTTCCAGTGACAGTGACTCAGTCCCCACTGCCCCGGCCCAGGGTCTAGGCGGGGCCCCTGGCAAGACTCCCATTGACTTCAGTGGGCTTGGACCAGGCCCCATGGTACCGACAGAAAACCCAAGCCCGGCTCCCCAGACTCCTGCTCTCTCTGTCCCTCTCTCCTCAGCCATGAGACCCCAGCGGCTCCAGCATCCCTCTCCCGGGGGCTCCCTGGCGCGGCTGCTGCTTCTCCTGGTGCTGCCAGGTAAGTGCCCCCCCTTCCCCTCACTAGTTCAGGCTGCGTGTCCCCAGGGGAATGCTAGTGGGACCGGGCTGGGCTGGGAGCACCCCACTGGCCCAGCAGTGAGCTGGTGACATCAATTTGTTTTGCTCACGGTCAATGAAGGCACCTTCTTACAGAATCACTAGGAGGGGAGTGGTGTCTAGTGGTTAGAGCAGACGGGGGTCTGGGAGCCAGGACTGCTGGGTTCTCTCCCTGGCTGTGGGAAGGGAGTGGGGTTTGATGTTCTGCTTTCTCAGTTCCACTGGGCTGTATCCTCCAGAGGTGTAGCCACAGCGGGACAGATCCGTTTGCCATTTCAGGGGCTGCGCAGGGCTCGTTTGAGGTAAGCGTTTCGCCGGAAGCTCCCATGGTGGAGCACGGAGGGTCTGTCTGGATAAACTGCAGCACCACGTGTCAGGATCCTGGAGCCAGGGGTGGCCTGGAGACCTCGCTCATCAAAACCGGTAGTAAAAGTGGACCTGGGTGGGCGGCCTTTCTCCTCGTCGCTATCACAGAGTGGGTGTCGGCCCCTCAGTGCTACTTCACCTGCAAGGGAGATACGAAGGTGGCAGCTGCAAACATCTCCTCTTATTGTAAGTGCCGCTGGCTTAGGGTTACCACATGTCCAGATTATCCCGGACATGTCCAGATTTTGGGGTTTTCAATAGCTGTCCAGGAGGACTCTGTAAAAATCTCAAAACTCTGGGATGTCCCACCCAGTGCAGAGCGCGGCACGGCTGACAGAGTGGCCTGGCCGGATTGAGCCGCTTGCATAGGGGCCTCCAGCAGCCAGAGCCCCTCCCCTCTCCCCTGCAGCCTCAGCGCCCCACGCCGACAGCACTTGGTGGGGGGTGGGGGCGCTTCGTAGGGGAGCGCAGCAGCGTGTCTGGCTCCACATGGAGCCAGACACGCTGGTCTGAGCAGCACGGTACGGGGGCTGGGGAGCTAGATAGCGGGCGGGGGTACCAGGGGGCAGTCAGGGGACAGGGAGCAGTGGGGGTTGGATTGGTTGGGGGTTCCTGGGGGTGGGGGCTGTCAGGGTTTGGGGGTGTGGAGAGGGGTCGGGGCAGTCAGAGGACAGGGAGCGGGGGGGTTGGATGGGTCGGAGGTTCCGGGGGGGGCTGTCAGGGTTCGGGGGTGTGGAGAGGGGTCGGGGCAGTCAGAGGACAGGGAGCAGTGGGGGTTGGATTGGTTGGGGGTTCCTGGGGGTGGGGGCTGTCAGGGTTTGGGGATGTGGAGAGGGGTTGGGGCAGCCAGGGGACAGGGAGCAGGGGGGTTGGATGGGTCGGAGGTTCCGGGGGGGGCTGTCAGGGTTCGGGGGTGTGGAGAGGGGTCGGGGCAGTCAGAGGACAGGGAGCAGTGGGGGTTGGATGGGTCGGAGGTTCCGGGGGGGGGGCTGTCAGGGTTCGGGGGTGTGGAGAGGGGTCGGGGCAGTCAGGACAGGGAGCGGGGGGGGGGGTTGGGTTGGATGGGTCAGGGCATCTGGGGGAGGCTGTCAGGGGGCGGAGGTGTGGATAGGAGTCAGGGCATTCCGCAAACAGGCAGGGGATGGAGTTCTAGGAGGGAAGTTAGGGTGGGGGGGTCTCAGGAGAGGGCAGTCAGGGACAAGGAGAAGGGAAGCTTAGATATGGGGTGGAGTCCCAGGGGGCAGTTAGGGGCAGAGGTTCCAGAGGGGGAGATCAGGGGACAGGAAGCAGGGGGAGGGTTGGATGGGCTGGGGGCTCTGTGGGGGGCAGTCAGGGGGCAGGAAGTGGGAGGGAGTGGATAGGGGTGGGTCTGCCCCCCCGCAGAGCGTCCTCTTCTTTGAAAGTTCAGATACCAGTAACCCTACACTGGCTCCCAGCTGCAGTGGGTCTGGGGCGGCTTTTGTGCCACTGACACTTTCTGGTGCAGTGTAGCGCTAGAGAAAGGGAAAAGTTGCTGACGGACAGTAGGGTACAAAGCTGGGCTCTGGCCCCAGGGCAGGGGACTGGCTGGCTCGGGAGGGGGGGCAGGGAACGGGACAGGGGCCTTTCCCCTCTGGGGACACTGACTCTGGTCCATTAAGCCAGGCAGCACCCGCGGGTAGTTACCCTCGGCAGCCGTTGGGTGGGAGGAGTTGCGGGGGCTCAGTCTGGCTCCTGGCAGGGCAGGAATCCACATCAACCCCCTGCCCCACATAGAGCCCCTGCCGGCCGGTCAGCGAGTCTGAGCCTGGCTCTTGCCGCCAGCAGGGTCCCCTCTGGGGCAGGGCTCAGCCGGCCTTGGGCGCGGGGATACAGCTTCCAGGCTCTTCCCCCAGCAGAGCCTTTCAGCAGCACCCGGGTCAATGGGATCTGATTAACTGACCTTCGGTTGCTTCCCCCTCTGGCTCCAGGGGTGCCGGAGCGGGTGGTGCTGGAGCCACTCCCCAAGATGGAGCTGGGACGGGCCTATAACCTGACGTGCTGGGTTCTGAACGTGGCTCCCGTCACGCACCTCACCGTGACTCTCCGCCAGGGGGGACGGACCCTGCACACGGAGACCTTCCAGAACCATACCGGGACCGGACCCAACGACATCCCAGTGACCCATGAGATCACCCCTCGGCGCTGGGACCACGGGCAGGAGATCACCTGCCACGCAGCCCTAGACCTGACGCCGCACGGGCCCCACTTCGAAAACAGCTCCTCTGCGGTGGAACTCAAGGTTTATGGTGAGTTTCCACACGCTCCATGTGCCAGACACACCACGCTGTGCACCAGAGACACGCTCCTTGTGCCATGCCCACTGCTCCTCCATGCACCAGAGACACTCTCCATGTGCCATACACACTGAGCCATGCACCAGAGACACTGCACTGTGCACCAGAGACACGCTCCATGTGCCATGCCCACTGCTCCTCCATGCACTGGAAACTCACTTTGGGTGCCAAACACACCGTTCTGGGTGCTGGCAGTTCAGGAGATACAGGGGCTTTGCCTGACTGCCCAGCTCCCTGCAGTCCTCACTGACATGGTTTTTCTTGCCCACTGCAGATCTCCCAGAGGAGCCCCAGCTCCTAACCTCCCTCTATATCGAGGTGGGCACCAGGGCGACCGCCCGCTGTCGGGTAGCCGGGGTCTTCCCCAGTGCAGGAGAGGCCCGGTTCACCCTGTCCTTTGGGGGAGAGAGTCTGAACTTCACTGTCACCACGTCGGGCGACACGGCCACCGCCCAGGGCGAGGTTTGGTCCCCGTTCCTGGGACAGCGCGAGCTGAACTGCACCGTGACCATGGGGCCCGTGTTCAGATCCGCAGGACAGAGCGTTCGCATTTACAGTGAGTGTCTGGGGGGCTCCCAGCTGCACCCAGAGCAGGGCCTGCCCAGATTTGAGGGCTCGAGGGGCTTGGCGGGTGACGTCTGCACTGTGGGCCGGGCTGGCACGGAGGCTGGGCAGATCTCTGTGGGTTCAGCTCCCGCGGGGCTGGTTTCAGTTCACATCGGTTCCTCCCCCTGGACTTTCCATTGGCATTTTCAGGCTGAAACTCGCCCCAAGCCCAGAGCAGAACTCAGCCCCCCCCCCCGGGCCCAATTTCCCATGGGTCCCTCGGCACCAGATTCCCTCCCTGCTCCCATGCCCAGTCCTAGCCTGGCCTGCGACTCGTCCCCCAACAGCCCCTCTGTGGGGCTCTGACCTGGCTCCCCTTCCACACAGGCACTCCACTGAGCTGGGGACGCTCCCAACAAACCATGCTGCCATCGCGGCCGAGCAGCTGCGTAGCCCAGGCCAGGGAATTCCTCCCAGCGGCTCCAGAGAGTCAGAGCTGCACTGGGCTGGAAGGGAGAGGGTGAGGCCACTGGGCCCCCCCAGCCATGTGGAGACTGGGGTCAGTCTGCCCCTGGCCCGGCCTGCCCCGCTGGGGAGAGGCAGGTTCATACCCTGACGCAGGGCATGAGGAGCAGGCGCTGCCAGAGAACGGAGCCCTCGCCGGCCGGAGCTGGAGGGGAGAGGTGGGGTGGGGGGGAGCCATGGGGATTTAGGTACCAGTCCATGCGTGGAGCAACCTGCGGGAGGAAGTAGGCGCCTAACTCCCATGGGATCTGGGCCTAGCTCCATTCGGGATCTGGGGGTCAACTTGAAGGGGCCAGGTGTGTCCAGCCCCCAGCTGGCTTCGACCATCTCACCCGTCCGGTCTCGAGTGAAGCGTCCTGCCGGGGTGCCAGCATGCAGCCCCTCGGAGGGGGATCAGCAGCCCGGGCCAAGCAGCAGCTCTGTCCTGGTCCCTTGCAGGTCTCCCCAAGCCTGTCCTGGAGGTAACTGAGTCCCGGACCCTCGTTAACAGCAGCGTGACCGTTACGTGCCGTTCTCCTGAGGCCGAGCCCCTGGGCGTCCTGCTCCAGCTCAGAGATGCCAAGGGAGTCCTGGTCCCCAGCGCCCCCGCCCAGCCCCCTGTGCAGTTCCAGCTGACGGCTGGCGAGGAAGACGACGGGAGGGAGTTCACGTGTGAAGCAAGGCCTCACTCAGGCATCCCGGCTGTGAAACACACGTCCGCCAGGCTCACTGTCCTCTGTGAGTAGAGGGGCCGCGGCTCAGTCTGAGGTGCTGCTCCGGCCTGTCACCACCGGCTGCGCTCGAAGCAACTCCCCCTTTTCACATGTCCACTGAGCCCCCCAGAGCCTTGGCCAAGGACTCAAACCCAGGGCTCCCGGCCCATCCTCCTGCTCCACTCCCACAAGCTCTTCCTCAGACCCACTCGGCTGGGACAGTAACTTTCCTTGTGCCTGCGACCTGGGGCAGCCATTCCTGTGCAGCAGCAGCCAGAGAAATCCACTGGGTCACAGAGTCATAGAATATCAGAGTTGGAAGGGACCTCAGGAGGTATCTAATCCAGCCCCTTGCTCAAAGCAGGACCAACCCCAACTAAATCGTCCCAGCCAGGGCTTTGTCAAGCCTGACCTTAAAAACCTCTAAGGAAGGAGATTCCACCACCTCCCTAGGGAACCCATTCCAGTGCTTCACCACCCTCCTAGTGAAATTGTTTCCTAATATCCAACCTAAACCTCCCCCACTGTAACTTGAGACCATTGCTCCTTCTGTCATCAGCCACCACTGAGAACAGCCAAGCTCCATCCTCTTTGGAACCCCCCTTTCAGGTAGTTGAAAGCAGCTATCAAATCCCCCCTCATTCTTCTCTTCTGCAGACCAAACAATCCCAGTTCCATGAACCTCTCCTCATAAATCATATGCTCCAGCCCCGTAATCATTTTTGTTGCCCTCCGCTGGACTCTTTCCACATCCTTCTTGTGGTGTAGGGCCCAAAGCTCCAGATGAGGCTTCACCAATGCTGAATAGAAGGAAATGATCACGTCCCTTGATCTGCTGGCAATGCTCCTACGTATACAGCCCAAGATGCCATTAGCCTTCTTGGCAACAAGGGCACACTGCTGACTCCTATCCAGCTTCTTGTCCACTGTAACCCCCAGGTCCTTTTCTGCAGAACTGCTGCCTAGCCATTCGGTCCCTTGTCTGTAGCAGTGAATGGGATTCTTCCATCCTAAGTGCAGGACTCTGCACTTGTCCTTGTTGAACCTCATCAGGTTTCTTTTGGCCCAATCCTCTAATTTGTCCAGGTCCCTCTGTATCCTGTCCCTACCTCCAGCATATCTACTATTCCTCCCAGTTTAGCATCATCTGCAAACTTGCTGAGGGTGCAAATCATCCCATCCTCTAGATCATTAATGAAGATATTGAACAAAACCGGCCCTGAGACCGACTCTTGGGGCACTCGGCTTGATACTGGCTGCCAACTAGACATGGAGCCGTTGATCAATACCCATTGAACCCGACGATCTAGCCAGCTTTCTATCCACCTTATAGTCCATTCATCCAGCCCCATTCATTCTTTAAACTTGCTGGCAAGAACACTGTGGGAGACCGTATCAAAAGCTTTGCTGAAGTCAAGGAATAACACATCCACTGCTTTCCCCTCATCCACAGAGCCAGTTTATCCCCTCATAGAAGGCAATTAGGTTAGTCAGGCATGACTTGCCCTTGGTGAATCCATGATGACTGTTCCTGATCACTTTCCTCTAAGTGCTTCAGAACGGATTCCTTGAAAACCTGCTCCATGATTTTTTTAGGGACTGAGGTGAGGCTGACTGGCCTGTAGTTCCCCAGATCCTCCTCCTTCCCTTTTTTAAAGCTGGGCAGTACATTTGCCTTTTTCCAGTCATCCGGGACCTCCCCCAATCACCACGAGTTTTCAAAGATAATGGCCAATGGCTCTGCAATCACATCCGCCAAATCCTTTAGCACCCTCGGATGCAGTGCATCCAGCCCCATGGACTTGTGCTCGTCCAGCTTTTCTAAATAGTCTCGAACCACGTCTTTCTCCACAGCTGGCTGGTCACCTCCTCCCCATGCTGTGCTGCCCAGTGCAGCAGGCTGGGAGCTGATCTTGTCTGTGAAGACAGAGGCAAAAAAATCATTGAGTACACTGGCTTTTTCCACATTCTCTGTCACTAGGTTGCCTCCCTCATTCAGTAAGGGGCCCACACTTTCCTTGACTTTTGTTTTCTTGTTGCTAACAGACCTGAAGAAACCCTTCTTGTTACTCTTACCATCTCTTGCTAGCTGCAACTCCAAGTGTGATTTGGCCTTCCTGATTTCCCTCCTGCATGCCTGAGCAATATTTTTATACTCCTCCCTGGTGGTTTGTCCAACCTTCCACTTCTTGTAAGCTTCTTTTTTGTGTTTAAGATCAGCAAGGATTTCTCTGTTAAGCCAAGCTGGTCGCCTGCCATATTTACTATTCCTTCTACACATCGGGATGGTTTGTTCCTGCAACCTCAATAAGGATTCTTTAAAATACAGCCAGCTCTCCTGGACTCCTTTTCCCCCTCATGTTGTTCTCCCAGGAGATCCTGCCCGTCAGTTCCCTGAGGGAGTCGTCAGTCTGCTTTTCTGAAGTCCAGGGTCTGTATTCTGCTGCTCTCCTTTCTTCCTTGTGTCAGGGTCCTGAACTCAACCACCTCATGGTCACTGCCTCCCAGGTTCCCATCCAATTTTGCTTCCCCTACTGATTCTTCCCTGTTTGAGCAGCAGGTCAAGAAGAGCTCTGCTTCCTCCAGCACTTGGACCAGGCAATTGTCCCTGACACCTTCCAAAAACTTCCTGGATTGTCTGTGCACCACTGTACTGCTCTCCCAGCAGATATCAGGGTGATTGAAGTAACTCATGAGAACCAGGGCCTGCGATCTAGTAACTTGTGTTAGGTGCTGGAAGAAAACCTCATCCCCCCTGGTCTGGTGGTCTATAGCAGACTCCCACCACAACATCACCCTTGTTGCTCACACTTCTAAACTTAATCCAGAGACTCTCAGGTTTTTCTGCAGTTTCATACCGGAGCTCTGAGCAGTCAAACTGCTCTTACATACAATGCAACTCCCCCACCTTTTCTGCCCTGCCTGTCCTTCCTGAACAGTTTATATCCATCCATGACAGTGCTCCAGTCATGAGTTATCCCACCAAGTCTCTGTTGTTCCAATCACATCATAGTTCCTTGACAGTGCCAGGACTTCCAGTTCTCCCTGCTTGTTTCCCAGGCTTCTTGCATTTGTGTCTAGGCACTTAAGATAACTCGCTGATCATCCCGCTTTCTTGGTCTGAGACAGGAGTCCTCCCTTCTTGCGCTCTCCTGCTCATGCTTTCTCCTGGTATCCCATTTCCCCACTTACCTCAGCGCTTTGGTCTCCTTCCCCCGGTGAACCTAGTTTAAAGCCCTCCTCACTAGGTTAGCCAGCCTACTTGCGAGGATGCTCTACCCTCTCTCTTTCGATGGAGCCCATCTCTGCCTAGCACTCCTCCTCCTGCTTGGAACACCATCCCATGGTCAAAGAATCCAAAGCTTTCTCTCCGACACCACCTGCATAGCCATTTGTTGACTTCCACAATTCGACAATCCCTACCCAGGCCTTTTCCCTGCACGGGGAGGATGGACAAGAACACCACTTGCACCTCAAACTCCTTTATCCTTCTTCCCAGAGCCACGTAGTCTGCAGTGATCCGCTCAAGGCCATTCTCGCCAGTATCACTGGTGCCCATGTAGAGAAGCAGGAAGGGTCCAATCAGTTCTTAGCCTTAGAGTATCAGGGCCCCATCGGACCTGGCGCTGCCCAGACCCTGACCCAGATCAGGGCCCCACTGGCTCAGACCCAGGGTCACACCGGGCGGCCACAGCAGAGGCAGGGCTTGACCCCAGAGCTCCCAAGTCCAGGCTGTTGCCTTGCCCGCAGGGCCCCCTGTGCTGCCCCAGAGCAGGGCTGCTGGTGCCAGGCAGGGCAGTGGGGAGAGCCCAGCGAGGAGGCTCCTGTGGCAGGGAAGAGCCGCCGTCCTTGGCAGCAGCCCCAGGGGACGGCAGGAGATGTGGCTACACAGCACTGGGCAGCGTAACCGACCGCCCCTTCTCACTTCCAGATGGGCCCAGGATGGACGACTCCGGCTGCCCCAGGGAGTGGATCTGGAAGGAGGGGACGGAGCAAAACTTCTCCTGCCTGGCCCGGGGGAACCCAGCGCCAGCCGTGGAGTGCACGAAGGATGGGGTGTCCGTCTGCATCGGGGTGCAGCGGCAGGTCAGGAGAGAGGATGCTGGGACCTACCACTGCAAAGCATCCAACCAGCATGGCTCAGCCAGCCGGGATGTGACCGTCCAGGTGGAGTGTAAGTGGCCTTTGGTGGAGCCTCCAGCAGATGACCCGGAGGGTGGGATTCCAGAGCACCAAGGGGATTTAGGAGCACAAGTGAATGGGTCTCAGGTAAAACCCCACTGACTTTCCATGGGATTTAGGCAGGGGCAGCTCTAGGGATTTTGCTGCCCCAAGCACAGCACACCTGCGGGAGGTCCACCAAAGCCACGGGACCAGCAGAACCTCCACAGGCAAGCCACCAAAGACAGCCTGCCTGCCTCTCCACAACCAGCAGAGCGCCCCCCGTGGCTTGCCACCCCAAGCACATGCTTGGCGTGCTGAGGCCTGGAGCCGCCCCTTGATTTAGGAGCCCAAACACACACACACACCCCTCAAGCCGCAGGACTCGGTACGGGGATCTGGGCTGCCATTCTCTGGTCTGACGTCCTGCTGGAGGTCAGACGGGCAGACCCAATGATCCCGTCTGGCCGTTCCATCGGTGTGGCTTGTGCTCTGCAGGCTCGGCCAGGGCACAACCCCTGCCTCCAGGCTCAGGGGTGCGTCCTGGCATCACTCCCACCCAGGCGTGAGCAGAGATGGGTCCAGCGTCCTGCAGCCTGACGGTTTTCTGCTTCATCTCTGTCCCAACTCCTCCTACTAATCATGTGTAATATGACAGAACAGCAACCAAGATCAGGGCCCAATCATACTGGGCGCTGCCCAGGCCCCAGCAGAGACCAGGGCCCCGTTTGGGCTGGATGCTGCACAGACCCCAACCGAGATCAGGGGCCCATTGTTCCAGGTGCTGCCCAGACACAGCATGACAGTCCCTGCCCAGAGAGCTCACCATCTAAAAGGCAAAGAGTTGCAGGGGAAACTGAGGCACTTGCCCAAAGCCAGTGGCTGGGGGGCAGGGGAGGGAGTAGAACCCAGGTGTCCTGAGTCCCAGCCCACTGCCCACCCCATGAGGCTGAACCAGCTCTTTGTCCTTCTCAACCTCGCTCCTTCTTTAACAGACTTCCACGTCCTGCCGTTGGTCCTGGGGCTGGTAGGTGCGGCTGCTGCTGGGGCCGGACTAGCCGTGTGGGGCTACATGTACTATCGCTCCAAGAGAATCCGCAAGTACCGCCTGAGACAGCAGCAGGCCAAGCTTGTCGAGCAGGGCAAGCCGGCCGAGCAGAGGAGCCTGAACGGGGCTGCCCAGAGCCCACCGGATGTGGAGCACAGTGTCTAGCCTGGAGTGCAGGACCCAGAGCCCTGGGGCTCCTGGCTGCTGCTTTACCCCTTCGCCGGCGGGGCGGTCCCGTTAACCCTTGGGCTGCTGGGCAGTGCCAAGAGCCTGGCGGTTCATGGCATCTGCTCTGCCAGCCCGGGGCCCTCCCTTGCACACACCAGCTGCTCTCTGGAGAGGGAGGGAGGTGCCCGGCGCTGGGAAGACACCCCAGGACGTCCAGGGCTGGAATCTCCCATGTCCTTGGCCAGAGGGACGTCTGGCTGCAGCTGAGCTCTACCCTGCTGGGGAAGCAGGTGGCTGGGAGACCCCAGGCCCAGCAGGAAACACTAAGTCGGAACAGTTGTGCCGAGAGGGGAATGGTGTTAACAGCCACCTCTAACCACTTCTGCTAGTGATGGGGAAGGCGCCTCCGAGCCGCACACGAGCTCTGCCCCAGCTGGGGAGGCGGCCGCCCGGCGCACGTGCGAATGGATCCACAGGATCACTATGAAAACGGTTCGACACTAACCAGACGGGCTTTGGGATCGCCGGGTCTGTGCAACTGAGACGGGCCGGGGGGTCCGTTCTCGGATCAGCTGAATTGCAAGACCCTACGTCTTCCCTCACCCCCCTGTATCCCCAGCCACGGAGCAGACTCAGGGATACCAGGTCTCCCTCTCTTGTGGGGCTGAGCTGGGCACGGCATGACAAGGACCAGGATCTGTGCTCCTCGGGCCAGGAGAGGGGAGGGGGTCAATGACGTTGTGACAAAATGGGAATGTTCTTGATGTGTTTGAATGCTGAGTGGGGAGTATTGACCTGGGAAGGTTGCAGGGGAGTTTTGCTGGGACGGGCTGCACTGGGGAAGGGAGGACACCTGAGCATGTAACATGTCAACCCAGGAGGGGGGTTGGAGGCCAGGTGACACCTCTGCCCTGGAAACTGAACAAAGGACACACAGGCTGGGGGAGGAGCTGGGGGGAGGCTGAGTGAGAGGCTGGGGGGAGTTTCAGTTTGGAGCTGGCTGGGAAATGGAGAGGAGCCCTGATGGGGCTTGGGCTTCCCAATGGGGCTGTGGCCTGCCTTGGGCCCCCAGCTGGACCTAACTAAAGGGGGTCCTGTTGCTTGTACCGGCAAGACCTGTTTTAGACTCTGTTCCTGCCATCTACTAAACCTTCTGTGTTGCTGGCTGAGCTTCACAGTGAATCGCAGGAAGCAGGGGAGCCGGGCCCTGACTCCCCCACACTCTGTGACAGATGTTAATAACTGGAAGTGAAAGCCCCCCAATCAGTGTTAAGAGAAACAGTAAAAGAACTAAAGAAGAGCCACCGTGGCTTGGCTTTACCATGTAAAAGAAGCAGTGAGATGAAAAGACTTTCTTTAAAAAGTGGAAGTCAAATCCTAGTGAGGCAAATAGAAAGGAGCACAAACCACTGCCAGCTTAAGTGCAAGAGTGTAATAAGAAAAGCCAAAGAGGAGTTTGAAGAGCAGCTAGCCAAGAACTCCAAAGGTAATAACAATGTTTTTTAAGTACATCAGAAGCAGGAAGCTAAACAACCAGTGGGGCCCCCTGACGATCAAGATACAAAAGGAGCGCTTAAAGATAAAGTCATTGCAGAGAAACTAAATGGATTCTTTGCTTCAGTCTTCATGGCTGAGGATGTTAGGGAGATTTCCCAGACCTGAACTGGCTTTTGTAGGTGACATCTGAGGAACTGACACAGATTGAAGTGTCACTAGAGGAGGTTTTGGAATTAATTGATAAACTCAACATTAACAAGTCACCGGGACCAGATGGCATTCGCCCAAGAGTTCTGAAAGAACTCAAATGTGAAGTTGCGGAACTATTAACTATGGTTTGTAACCTGTCCTTTAAATCGGCTTCGGTGCCCAATGACTGGAAGAGAGCTAATGTAACGCCAATATTTAAAAAGGGCTCTAGCGGTGATCTTGGCAATTACAGACCAGTAAGTCTAACGTCGGTACCGGGCAAATTGGTTGAAACAATAGTAAAGAATAAAATTGTCAGACACGTAGAAAAACATAAACTGTTGAGCAATAGTCAACATGGTTTCTGTAAAGGGAAATCGTGTCTTACTAATCTATTAGAGTTCTTTGAAGGGGTCAGCAAACAGTGCACAAGGGGATCCAGTGGACATAGTGTACTTAGATTTCCAGAAAGCCTTTGACAATGTTCTCACCAAAGGCTCTTATATAAATTAAGCTGTCATGGGATTGTGACATTATTGATATAAACTGGGACCATATAGAACGTGGATGCAACCAAGGTCCTGTGGTGGCACCAAATCTTATGTAAAAGGGGGTCATATAAGGTGTTTAAGACCAGGTTATGGGTTGCTGGTTATGATTATGGTGTCTGTATGTCTGTGTCATTTTGTAGTTGAAGTTATGAGTATTGGCTCTATAGTGTCTGTATTTCAAATTTGTGCTGTGCTTTTGGGTGACACCCCAGACAATTAGCTCTGCCTAGCCTGCTTGATGGCCCATTAAGGACCAGCAGCTACACAATTGACCCATTGAGAGAAGGCAGATACGCCTTGTAACTCAGCAAAGTGCAGGGACTTGCCCATGTGACTCCAGACTCCATTTTTGCTGTAATTTTCCACAGTAAGAACAGAGAGGTGTTTTTACATCTGGAAAAGCCTATAAAAGGCTGATGCCTCATCTCCATCTTATCTTCAATCCTGCTTCTTACCTCTGGAGGGACTTTGCTACAAACTGAGGCTCTACACAAAGGCCTGATGACCCATCCCAGCGGGGGATGTTCTCCAGAGACTTGATTTAAATGTGCAGTTTACTCCATCACTGCTACAAGCCTGAACTAAGAACTTTGCCATTACTGTATGGAATTGATTCCATTTAACCAATTCTAGCTCTCATCTCTACCTTTTTCCCTTTTATGAATAAACCTCTAGATTTTAGATTCTAAAGGATTGGCAACAGCGTGATTTGTGGGTAAGATCTCATGTGTATATTGACCTGGGTCTGGGGCTTGGTCCTTTGGGATCGAGAGAACCTTTTTCTTTTACTGGGGTGTTGGTTTTCATAACCATTCATCCCCAGGACGGGTGGCACTGCTGGTGATACTGGGAAACTGAAGTGTTTAAGGAAATTGTTTGTGTGACTTGTAGTTAGCCAGTGGGGTGAAACCAAAGTCCTCTTTGTCTGGCTGGTTTGGTTTGCCTTAGAGGTGGAAAACCCCCAGCCTTGGGCTGTAACTGCCCTGTTTAAGCAATTGGTCCTGAATTGGCATTCTCAGTTGTGTCCCTCCAGAACTGCATCATCACAGGGATAAAAGGGAAGGTCCTGTCATGGATTGAGAACTGGTTAAACAGAACAAAGGGTAGCAATTAATGGTAAATTTTCAGAATGGAGAGGGGTAACTAGTGGTGTTTCCCAAGGGTTGATCCTAGGACCAATCCTATTCAACTTATTCATAAATGATCTGGAGAAAGGGATAAACAGTGAGGTGGCAAAGTTTGCAGATGATACTAAACTGCTCAAGATAGTTAAGACCAAAACAGATTGTGAAGAACTTCAAAAAATCTCACAAAACTAAGTGATTGGGCAACAAAATGGCAAATGAAATATAATGTGGATAAATTTAAAGTAATGCACATTGGGAAAAATAACCCCAACTATACATACAGTAGGATGGAGGCTAATTTAGCTACGAGTCAGGAAAATGATCTGGGAGTCATCGTGGATAGTGCTCTGAAGACTTCCATGCAGTGTGCAGCTGCAGTCAAAAAAGCAAACAGGATGTTAGGAATCATTAAAAAGGAGATGGAGGGTGGAAAAGCCCCCAGGGCTCCAGCCACACTGAGCTGGGGGAAATTCCCTCCCTAGCCCCACTCTGACAGCCCTGAGCATGAGTCAGCTTCACCTGCTGGTAGCTGGAGGAAGGAGCAGCTCAGAGCCTGGCCCAGCCCTGCCCCGCCGGCGTCCTGCCAGGTAATGCCCATTTTGCACTGGGGTAAGTAACGGCACACGCTGCAGGGCAGAGACCCGGCCCTGTGACGCCCTGGAGCCCTGGGCACCTGGCAGCTGCCGCATGACGGATCACAAGCTGCGCAGAGGTGTCACTTGAATAGACACGTGGACAGAGTTGGCACTGGGGTTTGTTGCAGGTTTGGTTCCTGGGTTAGTGTTTCTGTGGTGTGGTGTGTAGTTGCTGGTCAGTATTTGCTCCAGGTTGGGAGGTGTCTGTAAGCGAGGACTGGCCTGTGAGAGTGGGAGATCATCCTTCAGGATGGATTGTAGATCTTTGACGATGCCCTGGAGAGGTTTTAGCTGGAGGCTGAAGGTGACGGCCAGTGGCGCTCTGTTATTTTCACCATCAGACGATCCAATCACATCAACCATGCCATCAGGGGCTCGTTCACTTGCACATCTACCAACGTGATATAGACTCACAGACTTTAAGGTCAGAAGGGACCATTATGATCATCTAGTCTGACCTCCTGCGCAACATCATGTGCCAGCAATACCCTCTGCCATGTGCATTGGCCAAACCGGACAGTCTCTATGCAAAAGGATAAATGGACACAAATCTGACATCAGGAATCATAACATTCAAAAACCAGTGGGAGACATTTCAACCTCTCTGGCCACTCAGTGACAGGCCTGAAGGTGGCAATTTTGCAACAAAAAGCCTTTAAAAAGAGACTCCAAACAGAGACTGCTGAACTTGAATTAATATGCACATTAGATACAATTAACTTAGGTTTAAACAGAGACTGGAATGGTTGGGTCATTACACTAATTGAATCTATTTCCCCATGTTAAGTTCTCACACCTTCTATGGGTCATCTTGATTATCACTTCAAAGGTGTTTTTTTCCCTCCTGCTGCTGATAGGTCATCTCAATTGATTAGCCTCTTACAGTTGGTACGCATACTTCCACTTTTCATGTTCTCTGTATGTATAAATATCTCCTGTCTGTGTGTTCCATTCTGTGCATCCGAAGAAGTGAGCTGTAGCCCACGAAAGCTCATGCTGAAATAAATTTATTAGTCTCTAAGGTGCCACAAGAACTCCTGTTCTTTTTGCAGTTACAAAGTTACTATTGTGTTGCTGCTCTTCAGAAGATATGGATGGTGTTACGGTGTTATATGCTACAAAGCTTTGGGTAACACTCACACCCTTCCTTGATAACCTGGTGGTGATTGACACAGGCCCAGCCTCGCCTCGGGGGTTCTTGAGGGAGGGGGCAGAGCTTAAAAGAAGCTGGAGCCAAGAGCTATTGGAGTGAACTTCAAGTTTACTTAACTAACTTAAACTGAAAATGAAAACCTAACACAAAACTCAGAGCAAAGGCTTCGGGAAAGCAGCTTCACCCAGTCCCCTTGGAACTTAGAGCGTTCTAGGAAAAACCAGCCCAGGCCCCCTCTAGCCAGGCCCTTTTTATAGGGGCCAGGTGCCTGGACCCTCCCCCTGTGCCCAACCTTCAGTTCTCACCCACAAAAATGTTAGGGTCTTGTATGCCATAGGCTGGTCTGTCTGTATGCATTGATGACATGTACAGACATATTAATGAGATTAGATTGCGCGCACACACACACGCGCACACACACACACACACACACACACACACACACTATTTTTGTTCTCCCAGTTATTTCGGTTCTTTCCTGGTGGTTCACCTGTTAAGTCTGAGGGTACAGACTTGGAAACCCCCCTGTGCCATTATCTGTCTCTCTGGGTGAAAGACCCCAGACATAGATGCTAACTTTGCCTGAGCTCAACATACAGGATCTGGCCTGTAGGGCCCTTGTATTACAGCCAAACTCACCTTTATATAAATCTATAAACCTGTTACAATAAACCAAATACTTGAAGGCTAAGAAAAGCTAGATCTATGCAAGCCAGCGGGTTAATCCTATAGGCTACACAGGGTAACATGTGGCACCAGGGCTTGCAGGAAGGCGTGTGGCAAGCTGAGTGTGGGCACCTGGAGCCACATAGCCAGGCCATGGGGAGGGGTTTACACACTGGCACGTACAGAAAACTGGGCTCAGACCCGGTCGCTCCCCCTCACAGCCGGGCACTGAGCAGTTACATGGGGAGAGGCACGTCCCAAGCCAGGCATCAAAGAATCAGCCGGCGGCCAGCCCAGGAGAAGGCAAGGCTGGCCCGTCAGAGCGCCCGGCCAACGCCGACCAGCCCCAGCCAGCCCAGGCAGAGGGAGTGGTTTGTAGAACTGATTAATTAAATTGTTTTTAATTGTTTACTTTATTAATGTAACTTTATAAGTAAAGTTTTATGACTGAAACAACATTAATTCATAAAGCCAGTTACCCCAATAACAATTAAGATGCTTATTAAGAGCCATGGCTATTTAGTCAGCTGCCTTTGTAAATGTCACTATTCAATTTCTGCTTAAATCAGGGAGACTTGCACTGTTTCAGTATTGTAGCTTCTGTTCACCATTCACTGCACTTGCCTACGTTGTAAGTTCTGTTCACTGTTTGCCATATTGTAATTCAAACCCCATTTTAAAACACTCACTCATTTTGTAAAAGCTTCCTCCAACCTTCATTTTTGCAAACCCTGCTGTACTCTTATTAGTTCAGTTTAGATGTGTGACTGAGATATGGATGGACGATGGAATCAACCTCCAGCCCCAGCCTGTCCTGATGAAACAGACTTCAAACCCTACCAGCTGAAGATGCAGACAAGAGCCCTAACAAAATAAGAAGAGTCCACCCTAAAAAGAAAAGATACAATAGAAGGAAGATCAAAGCCAGGCCCCAGGCTGAAAGTCGCCTGCAATTGACGGGTGATCAGTCACCAAACCCAGAGGCAGCGTGACTCAGCAAGACCCATAGACTCTGGATTCAGACTAAAGCCTACAGAAAGGATGGGTGAGATGGGAGACTTTGGAGGGTAACATTCTGCTGCCGACATGGAAGGGCATCGGTGCCTGCCCAACAGAGACCCGGCTTGTCCTTGTGCCTGGCTTTCCTGGCCAGTTACCGCCACAAGCTACGAACCCAAGCTGCAAACTCAAGCCACGAACTCAAGCTATGTCCAGGACTGGTAACTATGCAGCAGCTGCAGAACAGCTGATGAATGTGTGTGTGTGTGTGTGTGTGTATTAGGTATAATGTGTGTGTATAAAAATTAAAATATTAGTTATTGGTCATAAATCAAATCATAATAAACGTGTCATCTTTGTCTTGCCCCCTAAAGAGATCCTGTGTAGTTTTGTCTGTACAACAGTGTGATGGGTTGCACTCCCCATCCGGAATGCCACCTCATGTACTGGATTTCACCGAGCCCCTCCTGCTCCCCCAGCCTGGATTCCCTCACCCTGCTCTGAGAATTAGGCTCTCTGGCCTCTTGCAGCACACCCAGGTAGGCCCACACCCCGCTGCAGACAGACTGAAGTCGGCTTGGGGTGAGATGACTCCCCCAGCGCTCACGTTGTGAAGGCTGAACCCCCACTCTGTCACCCCGAGTGCAGGAAGTGGGGGCCACAAGGATTCTAAAAATTCATACTGGCTACTCCCAGCTGTATTAAACTCCCAAGGTTACAGCTTCTCGCTGACCTTGGCTTGGTAAACACTGCCACCAGCCAAGTGCAAAAAACCCTTTTGAGAACCCAGGAAGAAGCACTTGGGAATTCCTCCTTGTGGGGCACTGTCATAAACAGATAAGTAAGAGTTAATAGAACAGAAGTACTTCATATCTCTTTTGCCTGGAAAGGGTTAACAAAATCAGTGAGCCTGCCTGTCACCTGACCAGAGGAGCAGTCAGGGGCAGGATACTTTCAAATCTTGAGGGAGGGAAGTTTGTGTGTGTGCTGTTAGTGTTTGGTTGTTGTTCACTCTGGATTCTGAGAGTGACCAGACGTGCAACCAGGTTTCTCTCCAATCTCCCTGATACAGGCTCTTATATGTCCAGAATAGTAAGTACTAGGTGATAAGGCGAGTTAGGCTTATGTTTGTTTTCTTTATTTGCAAATGTGTATTTGGCTGGAAGGAGTTCAAATTTGTATTTTGCTGAAAGGATTTTATTTTGTACTTGTATACTTAGGCTGGGAGGGTATTCCCAGTGTCTATAGCTGAAAGACCCTGTAAAATATTCCATTTTTAAATTTACAAAGATAATTTTTACTGTTTTTTCTTTCTTTAATTAAAAGTTTCTTGTTTAAGAACCTGATTGTTTTTTTATTCTGGTGAGACCCCAGGGGACGGGGTCTAGATCCGCCAGGGAATTGGTGGGGAGAAAGGAGGGAAGGGGGACAGAGAGGCTAATTTCTCTCTGTTAGGATTACTTTCTCTCTCAGGGAGAGTCTGGGAGGGAGAGAGAGAAGGAGGGGGGAAGGTGAATTTTCCTCTCTGTGTTAAGATTCAAGGAGTTTGAATCACAGTGATCTTCCAGGGTAACCCAGGGAGGGGAAGCCTGGGAGAGGCAACGGTGAGGGAAAGGGTTTCCTTTCCTTGTGTTAAGATCCAGAGGGTCTGGGTCTTGGGGGACCCCGGGCAAGGTTGTGGGGGGACCAGAGTGTACCAGGCACTGGAATTCCTGGTTGGTGGCAGCGCTACAGGTTCTAAGCTGGTAACTGAGCTTAGAGGAATTCATGCTGGTACCCCATCTTTTGGACGCTAAGGTTCAGAGTGGGGAATTATACCATGACAGGCACCCTCAGCCCTTTCACTCGCCCCCCTCTGGGGAACAGCTGAGAAAGAAAACAAAGAAAATTAGCTGTGGCTATCAGCTAATCGCACAACATGCACAAGCCTCTTAGGACACCAAAATTCCAATCCTATTCTTTAAAAAAGTAAATTTTATAAAAAACAAAAAGAAAGAAAACACATGTGGAACTTAGGCTTTGGCTAGATTTTAAAAGATCGGTTCCAAAAATGAAGCCCTCAAACTAGCTTTCTTGGGGGTTCAGCTTAAAGGTTACAAGCAAACGAAAGCATCAGGGTTAGCACAGAGGAGATCCACAAGCCAAAATAAGAAATAAACCTGAAAGCATCTGTCTAAACATTCCCTGTCCACATGATTCCTTCCAGGTCTGGAAAATACCTTTTCATACCTGGTCCAAGCCTTGCACAGCATTGCAGCTCCATCCCTGCAGCCCAGAGACCAGCCAAAGGGAAAGGTTTTTTCCCATTTTTAAAAAGTTCTACTTTCCCACTGGCTCCTTTGCTCAGGTGCCCACCTGTGGGCTTGTTAACCCTTTGCAGGTAAAACAAGCAGAGAACAGACCAGGAAGGATTTTACAGCTAACTGGCTGGCTGGGTGTCCATAAGGGAGTTGCCCTTCATTGATCACACACCTGCACACCCCTTTTGAGAGACAAACCCGAAATAAAGTCTTGCACTGTATAGAAAAATCTGCACAGCGCAAGCGTAATGCCCACAGACCTGGGCGTTGGGATCAAACCTGGGACCTCTGGAGCTTAGGGCATGAGCCATTAAGCAAACTCATTAAGATCTCTGGCTAGGTGGTCATGGTGCCCCCTCTCCAAAGATGCCAACTGAAGGTGTTAGAGACAAAGAGATCAGCAGCCCCCTGGCCGGGGAAAGTGACAAAGGCCAGAAGGGAGGAGCTGGAGGGGCTTTCAGTCTGAAGCTGGCTGGGGACAAGGAGTGAGGATGCTCGTCCCCAGCCAGTCCCAAACTGAAACCCCCTCCAGCCCCTCCTCCTCTGCCTTTGTCTCTTTCCCAAGCCAGGGGGCCCCGATCTCTTTGTCTCCAACACCTTCAGTTGGCACCTTTGCAGGGGAGGGGCCCAGGCCATTAGTTGCCAGGAGACAAAGGTTGGTGGCCCAGAACCTGGGGGCCCAGCTGGCCGTGAAGGCTGGACCCCCCCCCCCTCAGCAGGGGCCAGGCTGGGAGCTGCTCCTAGGCCCTGGGTAACTTGTCTTAGAAAAGGGCTTTTATCTGTGCTAGAGGCATACAGCCCACGGAGAGGAGGGTAGTGTCTGTCACTGGCCTGTGTGGCTCCCCCTCGCTGGCCCAGCTCTGGCTCTGGCTCTGGCTCAGCTAGTAACTAACGTTTGGGTTGGTTTTTACCCCAGGCAGGGCTCTGAGGCACACACCGGGGGGGCCAGGGTGAGCTGGTGTGACGAACTGGGAAAGTTCTTAATGTTTTCTCTGAATACTGTGTTGGTGCCTCAGTGTCCCCATGGCAGTTCTTAAGTCTCTGGCAGAGCAAAGGGCCAGTGCACCTAAATGCCTGACACTCTGTCTCCTAGCAACTGATGGCCTGGGCCCCTCCTCTGCAAAGGTGCCAGCTGAAGGTGTTGGAGACAAAGGGATCAGGTGACCTCCTGGCCCGGGAAAGGGGCTGAGGAGAGAGGAGGGGCTGGAGGGGGTTGTTAGTCTGGAGCTGGCTGAGGGCAAACGTGGGGGTCTGGCTCACTGACCCCCAGAATGGACCTGGCCGAGGGGTCCGGTTCGTGGTACCTACAAGCTCTGTTTTAGACCCTGTTCCTGTCATCGAATAAACCTCTGTTTTACTGGCTGGCTGAGAGTCACGTCTGACTGCAAAGTGGGGGTGCAGGACCCTGTGGCTTCCCCAGGACCCCACTGGGGCGGGCTCGCTGTAGGAAGCGCACAGAGGGGCAGAGGATGCTAAATGCTCCAAGGAGAGACCCAGGAGGTGAAGCCGTGTGAGCTTCTTGCCCTGAACAAGTCTGCTCCAAGGGAGAGGAGGCTCCCCAAACTCCTGCCTGGCTTGGTGGGGAGCAGTTCCAGAGCATCGCCCAGTGACTCCGTGACAGCTGGTAACAGGGGGCTGGTTTCACACGTTGGGGGGACGACCCAGAGGGCGATGGTGTGTGTCTGGTCGGTCAGAACTTGGGGGGGGGGAATGGAGTTGAGGCGACTTGGTCTGGGGAGTCCCTAGCTGGCGCACGGCACATAGTGCCAACCTCTGGTGTGTCCCCCTCCCCCAGGCATTGGCCCTGGCTGGGGCTCAGCGCTGCTGGTTGGTGGAAGCCCCCAGGGCACTCCCAAGGGCACTGCCCCGTGATGTCTGCTGCAGCCAGAGGTGCCAGTGCCATGTGGGCAGACGTCCCTGTGCCGGCTTTCACCAAGCGACGTGAGCGCCTGTCACTGTCACGCTGCAGCCCCACGGGCTAGAGCCGCCCCTGGAATTACCCAGGTCCCAGCGGGCACGGCCCTGCTGCCACGGCTTCCCCGCTGGGGCATCCACAAAAGCTGCAGCAAAGCTGGCTCAGGTATGAGTCTGTGTCATGCGGACACACCCCCAGGGCAGGGCAGCTAGAGGCGGCTGCCTCTGTGCCCAAGGGTGTCAGCTGGCTGAGGGCTTCCTGGGATGTCCCCTTATCTCACCCAGCAGACAGCTCCGCACACGCCCCCCGGCTGCGCCCTCATTCCGCCATTCCAGCCAGCACCACCATTGTCGGAGGTAAGGTCCTGGGTTCTCTCCCCAGCTCTGGGAGAAGAGTGGGGGGCTGGTGGGATAGAGCAGAGGGGACTGGGAGCCAGGACTCCTGGGTTCTCTCCCTGGCTCTGGGAGAGGAGTGGGGGGCTGGTGGGATAGAGCAGAGGGGACTGGGAGCCAGGACTCCTGGGTTCTCTCCCTGGCTCTGGCAGGGGAGCGGGGGCTGGTGGGATAGAGCAGAGGGGACTGGGAGCCAGGACTCCTGGGTTCTCTCCCTGGCTCTGGCAGGGGAGCGGGGGCTGGTGGTCAGAGCTGGCAGGTGGGGGCTGGACTGATCTCTAACTACCAGGGATCAGGAGGGAACTGTCCCCACTGGGTTCCCATCACATCATCCTGCTGTCGGTCTCGCAGCTGGGGCTGGAGCAGCTGAGGCTGGGCTCCGTTGCAGACCAGATACCAGGCTAGATGGGCCCTGGGCTGAGCTGCCCTGGCAGTGCCTGTGCACCATCCCCACATTTCCAGTGACAGTGACTCAGTCCCCACTGCCCCGGCCCAGGGTCAAGGCGGGGCCCCTGGCAAGACTCCCATTGACTTCAGTGGGCTTGGACCAGGCCCCATGGTACCGACAGAAAACCCAAGCCCGGCTCCCCAGACTCCTGCTCTCTCTGTCCCTCTCTCCTCAGCCATGAGACCCCAGCGGCTCCAGCATCCCTCTCCCGGGGGCTCCCTGGCGCGGCTGCTGCTTCTCCTGGCGCTGCCAGGTAAGTGCCCCCCCTTCCCCTCACTGGTTCAGGCTGCGTGTCCCCAGGGGAATGCTAGTGGGACCGGGCTGGGCTGGGAGCACCCCACTGGCCCAGCAGTGAGCTGGTGACCTCGATTTGTTTTGCTCACGGTCAATGAAGGCACCTTCTTACAGAATCACTAGGAGGGGAGTGGTGTCTAGTGGTTAGAGCAGATGGGGGTCTGGGAGCCAGGACTGCTGGGTTCTCTCCCTGGCTGTGGGAAGGGAGTGGGGTTTGATGTTCTGCTTTCTCAGTTCCACTGGGCTGTATCCTCCAAAGGTGTAGCCACAGCGGGACAGATCCGTTTGCCATTTCAGGGGCTGCGCAGGGCTCGTTTGAGGTAAGCGTTTCGCCGGAAGCTGCCATGGTGGAGCACGGAGGGTCTGTCTGGATAAACTGCAGCACCACGTGCCAGAATCCTGCTGCCAACGGCAGCCTGGAGACCTCGCTCACCAAAGCCGATAGTAAAAGAGGACCTGGGTGGGCGGCCTTTCTCCTCGTCGCTATCACGGAGTGGGTGTCGGCCCCTCAGTGCTACTTCACCTGCGATGGAGATACGAAGGTGGCGGCTGCAAACATCTCCTCTTACCGTAAGTGCCGCTGGCTCCCAGCTGCAGTGGGTCTGGGGCGGCTTTTGTGCCACTGACACTTTCTGGTGCAGTGTAGCGCTAGAGAAAGGGAAAAGTTGCTGACGGACAGCAGGGTACAAAGCTGGGCTCTGGCCCCAGGGCAGGGGACTGGCTGGCTCGGGAGGGGGGGCAGGGAACGGGACAGGGGCCTTTCCCCTCTGGGGACACTGACTCTGGTCCATTAAGCCAGGCAGCACCCGCGGGTAGTTACCCTCGGCAGCCGTTGGGTGGGAGGAGTTGCGGGGGCTCAGTCTGGCTCCTGGCAGGGCAGGAATCCACATCAACCGCCTGCCCCACATAGAGCCCCTGCCGGCCGGTCAGCGAGTCTGAGCCTGGCTCCTGCCGCCAGCAGGGTCCCCTCCGGGGCAGGGCTCAGCCGGCCTGGGGCGCGGGGATGCCCCTTCCAGCTCTTCCCCCAGCAGCACCCGGGTCGACGGGATCCGATTAACCGACCTTCGGCGTCAGTTCCTCAGTGCTACTCCCCCTGCCGTGGAGAGCGGCAAACCGCAAGTGACTCACAGAACCAGGCTGCTGGGCAGGGCCCGGGCTTGGATTCCTGGGGCACATCCCCTCGGCTGTGGGGAGTCCCGGGGTCCCTCATGGGAGAGGCCACCCCCAGAGGTAGATGAATTGCCTCTGCCGGACCCTCCCCAGCTCGGGTCCAGTGTGGCGACTGGTGCCCGGGGAAAGGGGCTGGTGACACAGGGCTCTGGCCGCCCCCCCGGGAAGAGGCAGGTGGCCCCCAGAGGGACGTGGTGGGAGGTTCTGCAAAGGCCCAGGGAACAAGCCAACCCAGGGACAAGCAGCGTTTGGCAGACGGATTTCGGCTGCATCCTCCCTCACAGCGAGGCAGGCGCAGGCTGCACTCTCCGCTCCGGGCCTGGGCTGCCCCTCGCCCTGCGCTGGCCCAGCTGCATGGCTCCGGGCGGTGCCGCTCTCGCGGAGCGGATGGCAGCTCCACAGGGAGCTGGGCGGCTCTATCTGGAGAGGAGAGATAAGAGCTGCCCGAAGGGCAGAGCCAGGGGCAGTTTGAAACGCAGCCCAGGCGGGCGCAGCTACCGAAGGCAGGAGGAGCCACCGCCCCAAGGCCGGGGGGCAGGGGGAGGGCAGGGCCAGCGGAGTGGGGAGCAGCCCAGGCGAGAGCAGCTACCGAAGTCAGGAGGAGCCATCGCCCCAAAGCCGGGGGAAGGCAGGGCCTGCAAAGGGCGAAGGGGGGAGCAGCCAGGGGAAGCAGATGAGGGGCTGAAGGAACAACCCGGGGCTCCCGGCCGGGCCTGGAGGCTTCTAGACTTTGAAGGTTGCTGCTCCCAACAGAAGGGGCCCGGGCAGGCGGTGCCTGGCTGGGGCAAGGCTGACGGACGAGGTGCTGCAGTGAAGATCCCCTGCCACTCTGCACGCAGGCACGAGGCGTGCCAGGCACTCACCGAACTCTGGGAGCTGGGCTCTTCTCCCCCTGGGGCCGGGGCTGGGACGGTCCCCATGTTGGATTCCTGCTTCAGGCTGCCCATGGCTCCATGTCTGTCATTCCAGGGGTGCCGGAGCGGGTGGTGCTGGAGCCACTCCCCGAGATGGAGCTGGGTCGGGCCTATAACCTGACGTGCTGGGTTCTGAACGTGGCTCCCGTCACGCACCTCACCGTGACCCTCCGCCAGGGGGGACGGACCCTGCACATGGAGACCTTCCAGAACCATACTGGGATCGGACCCAACGACATCCCAGTGACCCATGAGATCACCCCTCGGCGCTGGGACCATGGGCAGGAGATCACCTGCCACGCAGCCCTGGACCTGATGCCACACGGGCCCCACTTTGAAAACAGCTCCTCTGTGGTGGAGCTCCAGGAGGCCGGTGAGTTCAGGCTCACTCCGTGCCAGGGGGACCAACCCGGTGCTGGCAGCTCAAGTCACACATTTAATGGGATGGGGGTCAAGTGCTCCTGTCCCCCCAACCCCAGAACACTGAATGGATGGAGGGAGCCAGGCAGGGAATCCTGCTCTAAAGCCAGAGCCAGAGCCAGGGTCAGGCATTTATGGGTCTGTTGCACCTGGTTGCACAAAGCCAGGTGGTTTTCACAGGAAATGTGTGGAAAAATTCAGAGTCAGTTTGGTTTTATTTTCATCAAAATGTATGTTTAAAAGCAACACAAATGGAAAAACATTCCATCTCCGAGAGTGGGTATTGCCTGACCGCGCCCAAGGCCCAGCCACCTCTCTGGACTGGATCACAGCGGCTGGTGGAAACACCGAACAGCCCCGGCCGAGATCAGGGACCTGTTGTGCCGGGTGAAACCCCCGGCAAGAAAGGAGGAAGGGTCAGATTTTTAAAGGGATTTGGGCACCTAAAGATCCAGACAGGTGCATAGTGGGATTTTGAAAATTACCAGAACAGGGAGGCTCCTAACTCCCATTGGTTCTCTGGGTGCCCAGGAAAGTTGGGCACTTTGCACCTACTAGGTGCCTATCTGTATCTGTAGGCACCGAACTCTCTCTTCAATCCAGCCCTAAATCCATTGGTGCGAGGCAGGCTGGGTGCTTGGAGTTGGACTGGCTGCTAGATGGGGATAAACTCCACTTTCCCTTCGCATGGCCCAGGATCTGCCCCTGCAGCCCAGGGGAAGTGAGACTCCTCCTGAATTCCTGGGGTTTGATCCCGGCTGGTCTCGGTCCTGGCCGGGGGCCGCAGTGAAAACACCGGGGCCATATTTTCATTTTGTTTCTTTACCAACATTGTTTAGCGACACCACTGGAGAAATTCAGGGGGGAGTTATGGGAAGGGAATTTAACCCTTTTCTGTCTCCTTTTCCAGAGAGCCTGACGGCTAAAATAATCGCAATTTCTGCAATTGCCACCATATCGGCCACTCTGCTGAGCATTCTGGCCTGGGGGCTGGCTCAGCGGGACAGGTCCCGGAGAAAGGCCAGGCCAGAGCCCGGGGAAGCAACGTCGAGCCAGGCCAATTTCGAGATGGCCCAGGCCAGCACAGAAGATGCCCCAGAAGAAGGAGGCAGCT
The DNA here is from genome assembly GCF_007399415.2 of Gopherus evgoodei. NCBI lineage: Eukaryota > Metazoa > Chordata > Testudines > Testudinidae > Gopherus > Gopherus evgoodei. Next base: position 362,321 of record NW_022060061.1, read on the forward strand.
TGAATCCTGCTGAAGACACTTCCCCATAGAGCAGACGGCAGAGCTCAGGCAGGCAGCGAGCAGCTGTGTGGTGCCAAGCGGCAGCCGCTCAGACGGGAGATGAACAGAGACTATGGGACAGGGTCCATGTGCTGCAGGGCAGGTTGCAGTGCTTCTAGTGAATGTTGCCAAGCACTCCCCCGTTTCCCATGCGTCTACCTCTGCCAGACTTTGACCTTTCAGACTGAAATTCCTGGGCCAGGTCTGCTCCGGGCTGGGCTTTGAGGTGAAAGTCTCTGCAGAAGCGTTTGAGAGGGAGACTAGGCAGAAATACATTGCTTGCGCTGTGCTAAAACCTTTCTTGCAGCTGTTCAGTGGAGAAGCACTCACCCTCGGGCGGCCCGTGTGCTGCGGCTGTGAAAAACCACTCAGGTCTGGCCTGGTTCGGAGCCGCTGCGCACACGCTCAGCAGGGCACTGGGAGCTCACTCGGCTCCTAGCACAGCCTCAAAGGGCAGGCCCTGGGCGCTGGGAACCTAACGCCCGGCGAGGCGCTGCTGGCCAAGCACAGGCGGCTGCTCTGCCTAGAGGCTGCTTCCCCATCACTCCCCCCGTTGCCAGGGCGCGTGGTGAGGAATGTCCCAGGGCATCGAGTCAGCATGTCACCCACTCACCCTTTGTGGGGGAGAAGGGCTGGCAGATGCCCGGAAGGGGCACTGGGGACAGTTGGCATCACAAGATCCCTGCCAGCAGCCCCAGGAGAACCTGCCCTTCTGGGGGCAGAGGGCGGCACCCACCAGGGGACACTGGAGGGAACTCAGCTCGTTCCATGTGGTGCCAGAGCTGGGCTCACAAGGGAGGCAGCGTGGCCTAGTGGGTGCATCCTAGTCCTGGCGGACCTCAGACAAGGCACATCCCCGCCCACCCATGGGCTGTTTAGCCTGGGAGCTCTTTGGGGCAGGGGCTGTCTCGTCTTGCTGTGTCCGTAGAAGGCCCTGGCACCATATACCCCTTGGCTGCCTTCTCAGCTGACCCGGTCAGTGAACTCCCTCCCTTGCCCCTTCTGGGAAGGCACAGCCCAGCGCAGGCAGCCAAGGCAGAGCCCAGCCCTTCCTCTTGTAGCTTAGAGGCCCATGGTTCAGGCCAGCTGCGCAGGGAAGGGGGCGCGTCCTTGCTGAGCCTCTGGGGGGACGAGCGATGCAGCCACATTGTCTGCAAACATCAGGAAGCCGGTGTGATGGGCTGAATCACAGAAACCCCCGGGAGCTGCCACCGGATGTGCTTCTGTCCCTGCTTTCCTGCCCCTAAGTCAGCTTAGGACTTCAGTGCCCTGGCCTGCTGCAAACCCAGACCCAGGTCTGAACCACGTCCCCTGACAGTTGTAGGCTTAACTGAAAGCAGCTCACAGAAGTCTTCCTGTCTTTAACACTCAGATGCCCAACTCCCAATGAGGTCTAAACCCAACTCAATCCGTTTTACTCTGTACAACGCTTATGCAGGGTAAACTCATCAATGGTTCGCCCTCTGTAACACTGACAGAGAGAGATGCACAGCTGTTTGCACCCCCACCTCACTATTAACACACACTCTGGGTTAATTAATAAGTAAAAGTGCTGTTATTAAATACAGAAAGGAGGATTTAAGTGGTTCTGAGTAGTAACAGGCAGAACAAAGTGAATTACCAAGTAAAATAAAACAAAAGACGCAAGTCTGGGTCTAAGAAACCGAATACAAATAACACCTCCCCAGTTCCAGTGAGCTTCCTTTTACAGATTAGTCTCCTGCTAGTCTGGGCCCAGCAATCGCTCGCACCCCCTGTCCTTACTGTCCTTTGTTCCAGTCTCTTTCAGGTATCTTTGGGGGTGGAGCGACTCTCTTGAGCCAGCTGAAGACAAAATGGAGGGGTCTTCCACGGGCTTAAATAGCCTTTCTCTTGTGGGGGGAGACCCCCTTGTGACGAACTAGGAATGTTCTTAATGTTTGCTCTGAATACTGTATTGGTGCCGCAGTGTCCCCATGGCAGTTCTTAAGTATCTGGCAGAGCAATGGCCAGTGCACCTAAGTGCCTGACACTCTGTCTCCTAGCAACTGATGGCCTGGGCCCCCCCTCTGCAAAGATGCCAGCTGAAAGTGTTGGAGACAAAGGGATCAGGTGACCTCCTGGCCCGGGAAAGGAGCTGAGCAGAGAGGAGGGGCTGGGAGGGGTGGTTAGTCTGGAGCTGGCTGAGGGCAGACGTAGGGGTCTGGCTCACTGACCCCCAGAATGGATCCGGCCGAGGGGTCCGGTTCTCTGTACCTACAAGCTGTTTTAGACCCTGTTTCTGTCATTGAATAAACCTCTGTGTTACTGGCTGGCTAAGAGTCACGTCTGACTGCAAAGTGGGGGTCAGGACCCGGTGGCTTCCCCAGGACCCCGCTGGGGTGGACTCGCTGTGGGAAGCGCAAGGAGGGGCAGAGGATGCTGAATGCTCCAAGGAGAGACCCAGGAGGTGAAGCCGTGTGAGCTTCTTGCCCTGAACAAGTCTGCTCCAAGGGAGAGGAGGCTCCCCAAAGTCCTGACTGGCTTGGTGAGGAGCAGTTCCGGAGCATCCCCCGGGAACTCCGTGACACCCCTCCTCTCTCCTATGCAAAGTCCAGCTCCAAGATGGAGTCTGGAGTCACCTGGGCAAGTCAAATTCCCATGCAGGACTCACAGTCTTTACAGGTAGAAGCTATTGTTTACATGGTATCTTGTATGTCTCCAGGAAGACTTCTTACGTGGATTGGAGCCTTCTCAGATGCAGTGTTCCCCAAGTGCTTCCTGACCGGGTACTTAACTTTGGGAATTCCTTTCTCCAGGAATTGACCAAATGCTCTACCAAGGCTATTTAGCAATCAAGCCAGCACGCCAATATTCGTAACGCTGAATACAGGAATGATATATGCATACAAACAGGAGGAACACATCCCAGGGACACTTCCCAGCTTAGGTCACTCAGGGCCCAGCGCTGGGCCTGGCCAGAAACAAGAATTCCGGTTCACGAAAACTGTCACAGTTTCCAAATTGTGCTTCTGTCTGCACTGGCACGGCACGGAGCTGCACGAAACAACACAAGAAAGCAAGAGGAGTCAACAGCCCATGGGCAGGGACGCCCCGGGGCCAGGGGAGAGCAGGGTCCAGCCCCTGCACATCTGAATCAGACAGAGAAGTGTGCAGGGGGCTGGATGGACGGACAGAGGGGGGCATAGGGGGATAGGCAGACAGCCAGGTGTGTAGGGGCAAGGATGGACAGACATGTAGAGGGACAGATGGACAGAGGGGGCATAGGGGAACAGATAGTCCAGTGTGTAGGGGGATGTGTGGACAGAGAGGGGCGCATGGGGATAGACAGACAGGTGAATAGGGGGACGGACAGATGGACAGAGGGGGCGTAAGGGGATGGACGGAAAGAGGGGGAAGTAGAAGGATGGATGGACAGAGGGGGGGTGTTGGGGGACAGACAGACAGAGGGGGGTGTCGGAGGATGGAGGGACAGAGGGGGATGTGAAGGGACAGAAGAGGGGCATCAGGGGATGGCCGGAAGAGGGCGGTGTGGGGTTCTGGGCAGCGCCCGGCACGACCGGGCCCTGATCTCGGCCGGGGTCTGGGCAGCGCCCGGCCTGACGGGGCCCCGATCTCGGCCGGGGTCGGGCCCGGGTATGTGCAGCGCCCGGCCCGAAGGGGACTTGATCTCGGCCAGGGTCTGGGCAGCGCCCGGCCCCACAGGGCCCCGATCTCGGCCGGGGTCGGGGTCGGGCCAGGGTCTGGGCAGCGCCTGGCCCGGCAGGGCCCCGATCTCGGCCGGGGTCTGGGCAGCGCCCGGCCCCATGGGGCCCTGAACTCAGCCGCGGTCTGGGCAGCGCCCGGCCCCACGGGGCCCTGATCTCGGTCGGGGTCAGGCTGGGGTCTGGGCAGCGCCCGGCCCGACGGGACCCCGATCTCGGCCGGGGGTCTGCGCAGCGCCCGGCCCGACGGGGCCCCGATCTCGGCCAGGGTCTGCGCAGCGCCCGGCCCGACGGGGCCCCGATCTCGGCCGGGGTCTGCGCAGCGCCCGGCCCGACGGGGCCCCGATCTCGGCCGGGGTCTGCGCAGCGCCCGGCCCGACGGGGCCCCGATCTCGGCCGGGGTCTGCGCAGCGCCCGGCCCGACGGGGCCCGATCTCGGCCGGGGTCTGGGCAGCGCCCGGCCCCACGGGGCCCCGATCTCGGCCGGGGTCTGGGCAGCGCCGGCCCCACGGGGCCCGATCTCGGCCGGGGGCTGGGCAGCGCCGGCCCCACGGGGCCCCGATCTCGGCCGGGGTCTGGGCAGCGCCCGGCCCCACGGGGCCCCGATCTCGGCCGGGGTCGGGGCAGCGCCCGGCCCCACGGGGCCCCGATCTCGGCCGGGGTCGGGGCAGCGCCCGGCCCCACGGGGCCCCGATCTCGGCCGGGGTCGGGGCAGCGCCCGGCCCCACGGGGCCCCGATCTCGGCCGGGGTCGGGGCAGCGCCTGGCGCGGCGGGGCTCTGTGTCCCTCGGAGCCCTGACCCCAGAGGTGCCAGCACTGGGCAGGGGCGTTCCGTGGGCTGAGTTGCTGCAGGAAGCGGAGGAAACCCGGGCTCCGGCGCCGGCCAGTTCCCGGGAACTCAGGGGCGGGCGCCCGGGCTTCCGCGCTGCGCTGCGCCGCGCTGCCTCCTCCGCCTAGATACCGAGTCCCGGCGCCGCCACTCCCGAGCCCTGCGGCTCCCCCGCAGCCATGCGGCTCCGGCAGCTCGCATCCCTGCTGCTGCTGCTGGCGCTCCCAGGTACGTACCCCGCGGATCGGGGCCGGCGCGATGCCAGCGGGGAGGGGCTGCGAGCGCCGGGCAGGGTCGGGACCGGCCCACGTGCCGGACTCCCCGCCCCCAGCCCGTGCCCGGCTTGCGGGGGGCGGGGGGACCCCGAGAGGGAGCCAGTCCGGCCGCCGGGGGGTGGGGGGGGGTGGTTTGGCGTGCGGCTTCTTAAGAAAAGGCTCCTCCCGATACTGCGTGGGAGGTGTTGGGCACCAGTGGTTGCGGGGGCGTGGTCTGGGAGCCAGGACTCCTGGGTTCTCTCCCCAGCGCTGGGAGGGGAGTGGGGGTGCTGGGAGCCAGGGCTCCTGGGTTCTCTCCCCAACACTAGGAGGGGGCTGGGAGCCAGGACTCCTGGGTTCTCTCCCCAGCGCTGGGAGGGGAGTGGGGGGCTGGGAGCCAGGGCTCCTGGGTTCTCTCCCCAGCGCTGGGAGGGGAGTGGGGGGCTGGGAGCCAGGACGCCTGGGTTCTCTCCCCAGCGCTGGGAGGGGAGTGGGGGTGCTGGGAGCCAGGGCTCCTGGGTTCTCTCCCCAACACTAGGAGGGCGCTGGGAGCCAGGACTCCTGGGTTCTCTCCCCAGCGCTGGGAGGGGAGTGGGGGGCTGGGAGCCAGGGCTCCTGGGTTCTCTCCCCAGTGCTGGAAGGGGGCTGGGAGCCAGGACTCCTGGGTTCTCTCCCTAGCGCTGGGAGGGGAGTGGGGGGCTGGGAGCCAGGACTCCTGGGTTCTCTCCCCAGCGCTGGGAGGGGAGCGGGGGGCTGGGAACCAGGACTCCTGGGTTCTCTCCCCAGCGCTGGGAGGGGAGCGGGGGGCTGGAAGCCAGGACTCCTGAGTTCTCTCCCCAGCGCTGGGAGGGGAGCGGGGGGCTGGAAGCCAGGACTCCTGAGTTCTCTCCCCAGCGCTGGGAGGGGAGTGGGGGGCTGGGAGCCAGGACTCCTGGGTTCTCTCCCCAGCTTTGGAAGGGGAGTGGGGGGCTGGGAGCCAGGACTCCTGGGTTCTCTCCCCAGCGCTGGGAGGGGAGTGGGGGGCTGGGAGCCAGGACTCCTGGGTTCTCTCCCCAGCTTTGGAAGGGGAGTGGGGGGCTGGGAGCCAGGACTCCTGGGCATGCCATGCATCTGACGAAGTGGGGATTCACCCGTGAAAGCTCATGCTCCAATATGTCTGTTAGTCTACAAGGTGCCACAGGACTCTGTTGCTTTTTACAGATCCAGACTAACACGGCTACCCGTCTGATACAGGACTCCTGAGTTCTCTCCTCAGCCCTGGAAGGGGAGTGGGATCTAGTGGTTGGGGGTGGGGACTCCTGGGTTCTCTCCCCAGCTCTGGGAGGCAAGTGGGGATAGAGATGGGGTCACTGGGAGTCCAGGACTCTGAGCTGCCCTGGAACTTCAGGCAAGTCCCTTCGCTGCTCCCTGCCTCAGTTTCCCTGCTGGTGAAGTGGGAACAATAATGTTTGCAAAGTGCTTTGGGATCGTCGAATGGAGGGCATTGGACCCCCACAGTGTCGTTACTGTAACGAGGCTGAGCTGCCGCCCTGGGCATGGATTCGAAACGCCGGGGGAGGCTGCCCTGACCCCGGTGTCCTGCGGCACCTGGGAGCCCTCCTGAGGCTCAGCACAACAGGTGCGTTTGCCATTTCAGGGGCTGCAGAACAATCCTTTAACGTGAGCCTTTGGCCAGAAGACTCCGTGGTGGAGCATGGAGGCTCCATCTGGTTAAACTGCAGCCACACGTGCCGGGATCCTAGTGCCAGGGGTGGCCTTGAGACCTCGCTCACCAAAGCCCAAAATAAAAGTGGGCCCGGATGGATGGCCCAAGAGCTGGTTGATATCCAGGAGTGGGTGTCGGCCCCTCAGTGCTATTTCAACTGCTATGGAAACGTAACCTGTGCGGTTGCCCACATCACCACTTACCGTAAGTAACTCACTTAAGGAGGCTGCTGGGGGATGGTTACGGGGGTTCCAGGGGGTTGACCGAGTCCTGTGTGGGGAATCCCAGATTCTTTCCTGGGGAGGCAGGACATGAGCCATCAGAGTAGAGACCCTCCTGGAGCAGATGGGGATCCTTGTGTAGTTCTGGGGAAAGAAGCTGGGTCAGCTTCTCCAGAGACTCCGGACTCAGTTTAGCCTTGTAGCAGCACAAACTTTCCCCGAGTCCACAAACCCCATCGGATGGGACCCACCCCCAGGGCGAAAGGGGGGTTAGTCACAGAGGAGCATGCTGCCCTCAGTCTCAATATAGAGGTTGTCGATGGGATGCCTGCATTGTGCCCAGCATCATGGGGATCCATTCCGTTGGGAACCCATGTGGTCCCACCTTTCCCCTGCTACTGGAGTGACCTATGGGGCCAGCCAGCCAGCACAAAGGTCCTAGATCTGTCAGCTGGTGTGGGGGTGTGATCAGGGCAGAGAGATGCAGCCAGCTGCAGGTGCTGTCTCTTGAACAGTGCAGATGATGCGGTGGGACATGCTGCAGGATTTGGCCATGCCCTGGTGGATCCCACCGCAGCCACCATATTGGATTCCTGAAAGGTGCCTGTGTCTTTGTGTCACTCCAGGGCCGCCAGAGTGGGTGGTGCTGGAGCCGCTCCCAGAGATGGAGCTGGGCCAGGTCTATAACCTGACGTGCCGAGTTCTGAACGTGGCTCCCGTCACGCACCTCAGCGTGACCCTCCGCCAGGGGGGACGGACCCTGCACACGGAGACCTTCCAGAACCACACCGGGACCGGACCCGACGACGTCACAGTGACCCACGAGATCATCCCTCAGCGACGGGACCACGGGCAGGAGGTCACCTGCCACACAGCCCTGGACCTGAGGCTGCAAGGGCAGTTTTTCCAAAACTCCCCTGCAGTGGAGCTCAGGGTTTTTGGTGAGTGCCAATTCATTAGCCCCGGCCTCTCAGACGGGCCCTTTTGCGAGTGCCCAGTGCCGACACTCTGATCAAGAATCTAGCCCAAACCGCAGGGAAACAAGAACCAGACCCTTGGCTCGCCTGCCTCCCCTCTGAGCCGCCCGCTCATGCTCTGACAGCTGCCAGGTCTGCGAGAATTATAATCCCGTTAGCGGGAGTCTATTAATAACTCTGTGACGAATCCCCCAGCTCGCTCCTCGCCTTTGTCTCTGAGCTCCAGGCTTTGGTGGAGCTGCAGTGGCTGCTTGACTCACCTCGTTTCTCCCGTTGCCAGGGCGAGCGATCTTGGAGCTCACCTGGGCGTTTTCAATCTGCTGCAAACCCTCCTCTCAGTGGGAGAGAAGAAGTGCCAGCGCTTCCCGTGGGCAGGACAAGGCACTCTCAGGAGGTGTCATTAACCACTGTCTGCCCTGCTCAGCGGTGCAGTGAGTCCGTCCAGCCTGGGGTCCTGACGAGAACGGCTGCGCTGGGTCCCAGCAATGGTCCGTCCAGCCTGGGGTCCTGACGAGAACGGCCGCGCTGGGTCCCAGCAATGGTCCGTCCAGCTGGGGGTCCCTGACGAGAATGGCTACCCTGGGTCCCAGCAATGGTCCATCCAGCCCGGGTCCGTGACGAGAACGGCCATGCTGGGTCCCAGCAATGGTCCGTCCAGCCCGGGGTCCCTGACGAGTACGGCCGTGCTGGGTCCCAGCAATGGTCCGTCCAGCCCGGGGTCCCTGACGAGAACGGCCGCGCTGGGTCCCAGCAATGGTCCGTCCAACCCGGGGTCCTGACGAGAACGGCCGCGCTGGGTCCCAGCAATGGTCCGTCCAGCCGCGGGTCCCTGACGAGAACGGCCGCGCTGGGTCCCAGCAATGGTCCGTCCAGCCCGGGGTCCTGACGAGAACGGCCGCGCTGGGTCCCAGCAATGGTCCGTCCAGCCTGGGGTCCATGATGAGAACGGCCGCGCTGGGTCCCAGCAATGGTCCGACCAGCTGGGGGTCCCTGACGAAAACGGCCGCGCTGGGTCCCAGCAATGGTCCGTCCAGCCCGGGGTCCCTGACGAGAACGGCCGCGCTGGGTCCCAGCAATGGTCCGTCCAGCCAGGGGTCCTGACGAGAACGGCTGCGCTGGGTCCCAGCAATGGTCCGTCCAGCCCGGGTCCCTGACGAGAACGGCCGCGCTGGGACCCAGCAATGGTCCGTCCAGCCGGGGGTCCCTGACGAGAACGGCCGCGCTGGGTCCCAGCAATGGTCCGTCCAGCCGGGGGTCCCTGACGAGAACGGCCGCGCTGGGTCCCAGCAATGGTCCGTCCAGCCCGGGGTCCCTGACGAGAACGGCCGTGCTGGGTCCCAGCAATGGTCCGTCCAGCCCGGGGTCCCTGACGAGAACGGCCGCGCTGGGTCCCAGCAATGGTCCGTCCAGCCCGGGGTCCCGATGAGAACGGCCGCGCTGGGTCCCAGCAATGGTCCGTCCAGCCCGGGTCCGTGACGAGAACGGCCGCGCTGGGTCCCAGCAATGGTCCATCCAGCCCGGGTCCGTGACGAGAACGGCCGCGCTGGGTCCCAGCAATGGTCCGTCCAGCCGGGGGTCCCTGACGAGAACGGCCGCGCTGGGTCCCAGCAATGGTCCGTCCAGCCCGGGTCCGTGACGAGAACGGCCGCGCTGGGTCCCAGCAATGGTCCGTCCAGCCCGGGGTCCCTGACGAGAACGGCCGTGCTGGGTCCCAGCAATGGTCCATCCAGCCCGGAGTCCTGACGAGAATGGCTGCGCTGGGTCCCAGCAATGGTCCGTCCAGCCCGGAGTCCTGACGAGAACGGCCGCGCTGGGTCCCAGCAATGGTCCGTCCAGCCGGGGGTCCCTGATGAGAACGGCCGCGCTGGGTCCCAGCAATGGTCCGTCCAGCCCGGGTCCCTGACGAGAATGGCTGCGCTGGGTCCCAGCAATGGTCCGTCCAGCCGGGGGTCCGTGACGAGAATGGCCGCGCTGGGTCCCAGCAATGGTCCGTCCAGCCGGGGGTCCCTGACGAGAACGGCTGCGCTGGGTCCCAGCAATGGTCCGTCCAGCCGGGGGTCCCTGATGAGAACGGCCGCGCTGGGTCCCAGCAATGGTCCGTCCAGCCCGGGGTCCCTGACGAGAACGGCCGCGCTGGGTCCCAGCAATGGTCCGTCCAGCCAGGGGTCCCTGACGAGAACGGCCGCGCTGGGTCCCAGCAATGGTCCGTCCAGCCGGGGGTCCCTGACGAGAACGGCCGCGCTGAGTCCCAGCAATGGTCCGTCCAGCCCGGGTCCGTGACGAGAACGGCCGCGCTGGGTCCCAGCTATGGTCCGTCCAGCTGGGGGTCCCTGACGAGAACGGCCGCGCTGGGTCCCAGCAATGGTCCGTCCAGCCCGGGATCCTGACGAGAACGGCCGCGCTGGGTCCCAGCAATGGTCCGTCCAGCCGGGGGTCCCTGACGAGAACGGCCACGCTGGGTCCCAGCTATGGTCCGTCCAGCCGGGGGTCCCTGACGAGAACGGCCGCGCTGGGTCCCAGCAATGGTCCGTCCAGCCCGGGTCCCTGACGAGAATGGCTACCCTGGGTCCCAGCAATGATCTGTCCAGCCCGGGTCCGTGACGAGAACGGCCGCGCTCTGTCCCAGCAATGGTCCGTCCAGCCGGGGGTCCCTGACAAGAACGGCCGCACTGGGTCCCAGCAATGGTCCGTCCAGCCCTGGTCCCTGACGAGAATGGCTACCCTGGGTCCCAGCAATGGTCCGTCCAGCCGGGGGTCCCTGACGAGAACGGCCACGCTGGGTCCCAGCAATGGTCCGTCCAGCCCGGGATCCTGACGAGAACGGCCGCGCTGGGTCCCAGCAATGGTCCGTCCAGCCGGGGGTCCCTGACGAGAACGGCCGCGCTGGGTCCCAGCAATGGTCCGTCCAGCCCGGGTCCATGACGAGAATGGCTGCGCTGGGTCCCAGCAATGGTCCGTCCAGCCGGGGGTCCCTGACGAGAACGGCCGAACTGGGTCCCAGCTATGGTCCGTCCAGCCCGGGGTCCCTGACGAGTACGGCCGTGCTGGGTCCCAGCAATGGTCCGTCCAGCCCGGGGTCCCTGATGAGAACGGCCGCGCTGGGTCCCAGCAATGGTCCGTCCAGCCGGGGGTCCCTGATGAGAACGGCCGCGCTGGGTCCCAGCAATGGTCCGTCCAGCCCGGGTCCGTGACGAGAACGGCCGCGCTGGGTCCCAGCAATGGTCCGTCCAGCCGGGGGTCCCTGACGAGAGCGGCCGCGCTGGGTCCCAGGAATGGTCCGTCCAGCCCGGGTCCCTGACGAGAATGGCTACCCTGGGTCCCAGCAATGGTCCGTCCAGCCCGGGTCTGTGACGAGAACGGCCGCGCTGGGTCCCAGCAATGGTCCGTCCAGCCCGGGTCCGTGACGAGAACGGCCGCGCTGGGTCCCAGCAATGGTCCGTCCAGCCCGGGGTCCTGACGAGAATGGGTGCGCTGGGTCCCAGCTATGGTCCGTCCAGCCAGGGGTCCTGACGAGAACGGCCGCGCTGGGTCCCAGCAATGGTCCGTCCAGCCGGGGGTCCCTGACGAGAACGGCCGCGCTGGGTCCCAGCAATGGTCTGTCCAGCCGGGAGTCACTGACGAGAACGGCCGCGCTGGGTCCCAGCAATGGTCCGTCCAGCCCGGGTCCATGACGAGAATGGCTGCGCTGGGTCCCAGCAATGGTCCGTCCAGCTGGGGGTCCATGACGAGAACGGCCGCGCTGGGTCCCAGCAATGGTCCGTCCAGCCCGGGGTCCTGACGAGAACGGCCGCGCTGGGTCCCAGCAATGGTCTGTCCAGCCGGGAGTCACTGACGAGAACGGCCGCGCTGGGTCCCAGCAATGGTCCGTCCAGCCCGGGTCCATGACGAGAACGGCTGCGCTGGGTCCCAGCAATGGTCCGTCCAGCCAGGGGTCCCTGACGAGAACGGCCTCGCTGGGTCCCAGCAATGGTCCATCCAGCCCGGGGTCCATGATGAGAACGGCCGCGCTGGGTCCCAGCAATGGTCCGTCCAGCCGGGGGTCCCTGACGAGAACGGCCGCGCTGGGTCCCAGCAATGGTCCGTCCAGCCAGGGGTCCCTGACGAGAACGGCCGTGCTGGGTCCCAGCAATGGTCCATCCAGCCTGGGTCCCTGACGAGAACGGCCACGCTGGGTCCCAGCAATGGTCCGTCCAGCCCGGGTCCGTGACGAGAACGGCCGTGCTGGGTCCCAGCAATGGTCCGTCCAGCCCGGGTCCCTGACGAGAACGGCCACGCTGGGTCCCAGCAATGGTCCGTCCAGCCCGGGTCCGTGACGAGAATGGCCGCGCTGGGTCCCACCAATGGTCCGTCCAGCCAGGGGTCCCTGACGAGAACGGCCGCGCTGGGTCCCAGCAATGCTCCGTCCAGCCCGGGTCCGTGACGAGAACGGCCGCGCTGGGTCCCAGCAATGGTCCGTCCAGCCGGGGGTCCCTGACGAGAACGGCCGCGCTGGGTCCCAGCAATGGTCCGTCCAGCCGGGGGTCCCTGATGAGAACGGCCGCGCTGGGTCCCAGCAATGGTCCGTCCAGCCGGGGGTCCCTGATGAGAACGGCCGCGCTGGGTCCCAGCAATGGTCCGTCCAGCCCGGGTCCCTGACGAGAATGGCTGCGCTGGGTCCCAGCAATGGTCCGTCCAGCCAGGGGTCCGTGACGAGAATGGCCGCGCTGGGTCCCAGCAATGGTCCGTCCAGCCGGGGGTCCCTGACGAGAACGGCTGCGCTGGGTCCCAGCAATGGTCCGTCCAGCCGGGGGTCCCTGATGAGAACGGCCGCGCTGGGTCCCAGCAATGGTCCGTCCAGCCCGGGGTCCCTGACGAGAACGGCCGCGCTGGGTCCCAGCAATGGTCCGTCCAGCCAGGGGTCCCTGACGAGAACGGCCGCGCTGGGTCCCAGCAATGGTCCGTCCAGCCGGGGGTCCCTGACGAGAACGGCCGCGCTGAGTCCCAGCAATGGTCCGTCCAGCCCGGGTCCCTGACGAGATGGCTACCCTGGGTCCCAGCAATGGTCCGTCCAGCCGGGGGTCCCTGACGAGAACGGCCGCGCTGGGTCCCAGCAATGGTCCGTCCAGCCCGGGATCCTGACGAGACCGGCCGCGCTGGGTCCCAGCAATGGTCCGTCCAGCCGGGGGTCCCTGACGAGAATGGCCGTGCTGGGTCCCAGCAATGGTCCGTCCAGCCCGGGTCCGTGACGAGAACGGCCGCGCTGGGTCCCAGCTATGGTCCGTCCAGCTGGGGGTCCCTGACGAGAACGGCCGCGCTGGGTCCCAGCAATGGTCCGTCCAGCCCGGGATCCTGACGAGAACGGCCGCGCTGGGTCCCAGCAATGGTCCGTCCAGCCGGGGGTCCCTGACGAGAACGGCCACGCTGGGTCCCAGCAATGGTCCGTCCAGCCCGGGTCCCTGACGAGAATGGCTACCCTGGGTCCCAGCAATGATCCGTCCAGCCCGGGTCCGTGACGAGAACGGCCGTGCTCTGTCCCAGCAATGGTCCGTCCAGCCGGGGGTCCCTGACAAGAACGGCCGCACTGGGTCCCAGCAATGGTCCGTCCAGCCGGGGGTCCCTGACGAGAACGGCCGCGCTGGGTCCCAGCAATGGTCCGTCCAGCCCGGGTCCGTGACGAGAACGGCCGCGCTGGGTCCCAGCAATGGTCCGTCCAGCCGGGGGTCCCTGACGAGAACGGCCGCGCTGGGTCCCAGCAATGGTCCGTCCAGCCCGGGTCCATGACGAGAATGGCCGCGCTGGGTCCCAGCAATGGTCCGTCCAGCCGGGGGTCCCTGACGAGAACGGCCGAACTGGGTCCCAGCTATGGTCCGTCCAGCCCGGGGTCCCTGACGAGTACGGCCGTGCTGGGTCCCAGCAATGGTCCGTCCAGCCCGGGGTCCCTGATGAGAACGGCCGCGCTGGGTCCCAGGAATGGTCCGTCCAGCCCGGGTCCCTGACGAGAATGGCTACCCTGGGTCCCAGCAATGGTCCGTCCAGCCCGGGTCCGTGACGAGAACGGCCGCGCTGGGTCCCAGCAATGGTCCGTCCAGCCCGGGTCCGTGACGAGAACGGCCGCGCTGGGTCCCAGCAATGGTCCGTCCAGCCGGGGGTCCCTGACGAGAGCGGCCGCGCTGGGTCCCAGCAATGGTCCGTCCAGCCGGGGGTCCCTGACGAGAACGGCCGCGCTGGGTCCCAGCAATGGTCCGTCCAGACGGGGGTCCCTGACGAGAACGGCCGCGCTGGGTCCCAGCAATGGTCCGTCCAGCCGGGGGTCCCTGACGAGAACGGCCGCGCTGGGTCCCAGCTATGGTCCGTCCAGCCAGGGGTCCCTGACGAGAACGGCCGCGCTGGGTCCCAGCAATGGTCCGTCCAGCCCGGGGTCCATGACGAGAACGGCCGCACTGGGTTTCAGCAATGGTCCGTCCAGCCGGGGGTCCCTGACGAGAACGGCTGCGCTGGGTCCCAGCAATGGTCCGTCCAGCCGGGGGTCCCTGATGAGAACGGCCGCGCTGGGTCCCAGCAATGGTCCGTCCAGCCCGGGGTCCCTGACGAGAACGGCCGCGCTGGGTCCCAGCAATGGTCCGTCCAGCCAGGGGTCCCTGACGAGAACGGCCGCGCTGGGTCCCAGCAATGGTCCGTCCAGCCCGGGTCCCTGACGAGAACGGCCGCGCTGGGTCCCAGCAATGGTCCGTCCAGCCCGGGATCCTGACGAGACCGGCCGCGCTGGGTCCCAGCAATGGTCCGTCCAGCCGGGGTTCCCTGACGAGAATGGCCGTGCTGGGTCCCAGCAATGGTCCGTCCAGCCCGGGTCCGTGAGGAGAACGGCCGCGCTGGGTCCCAGCTATGGTCCGTCCAGCCGGGGGTCCCTGACGAGAACGTCCGCGCTGGGTCCCAGCAATGGTCCGTCCAGCCCGGGATCCTGACGAGAACGGCTGCGCTGGGTCCCAGCAATGGTCCGTCCAGCCGGGGGTCCCTGATGAGAACGGCCGCGCTGGGTCCCAGCAATGGTCCGTCCAGCCCGGGTCCCTGACGAGAACGGCCGCGCTGGGTCCCAGCAATGGTCCGTCCAGCCCGGGTCCGTGACGAGAATGGCTGCGCTGGGTCCCAGCAATGGTCCGTCCAGCCCGGGTCCCTGACGAGAACGGCCGCGCTGGGTCCCAGCAATGGTCCGTCCAGCCGGGGGTCCCTGACGAGAACGGCCGCGCTGGGTCCCAGCTATGGTCCGTCCAGCTGGGGGTCCCTGACGAGAACGGCCGCGCTGGGTCCCAGAAATGGTCCGTCCAGCCCGGGTCCCTGACGAGAATGGCTACCCTGGGTCCCAGCAATGATCCGTCCAGCCCGGGTCCGTGACGAGAACGGCCGCGCTCGGTCCCAGCAATGGTCCGTCCAGCCGGGGGTCCCTGACAAGAACGGCCGCACTGGGTCCCAGCAATGTCCGTCCAGCCCTGGTCCCTGACGAGAATGGCTACCCTGGGTCCCAGCAATGGTCCGTCCAGCCGGGGGTCCCTGACGAGAACGGCCACGCTGGGTCCCAGCAATGGTCCGTCCAGCCCGGGATCCTGACGAGAACGGCCGCGCTGGGTCCCAGCAATGGTCCGTCCAGCCGGGGGTTCCTGACGAGAACGGCCGCACTGGGTCCCAGCAATGGTCCGTCCAGCCCGGGTCCATGACGATAATGGCTGCGCTGGGTCCCAGCAATGGTCCGTCCAGCCGGGGGTCCCTGACGAGAACGGCCGTGCTGGGTCCCAGCTATGGTCCGTCCAGCCCGGGGTCCCTGACGAGTACGGCCGTGCTGGGTCCCAGCAATGGTCCGTCCAGCCCGGGGTCCCTGATGAGAATGGCTACCCTGGATCCCAGCAATGGTCCGTCCAGCCCGGGTCCGTGACGAGAACGGCCGCGCTGGGTCCCAGCAATGGTCCGTCCAGCCCGGGGTCCCTGACGAGAACGGCCGCGCTGGGTCCTAGCAATGGTCCGTCCAGCCCGGGGTCCCTGACGAGAACGGCCGCGCTGGGTCCCAGCAATCGTCTGTCCAGCCCGGGGTCCCGATGAGAACGGCCGTGCTGGGTCCCAGCAATGGTCCGTCCAGCCCGGGGTCCCTGACGAGAACGGCCGCGCTGGGTCCCAGCAATGGTCCGTCCAGCTGGGGGTCCCTGACGAGAACGGCCGCGCTGGGTCCCAGCAATGGTACGTCCAGCCCGGGGTCCCGATGAGAACGGCCGTGCTGGGTCCCAGCAATGGTCCGTCCAGCCCGGGGTCCCAACAAGAACGGCCGCGCTGGGTCAGTGCAATGGTCCGTCCAGCCCGGGATCCCGACGAGAACGGCCGTGCTGGGTCCCAGCAATGGTCCGTCCAGCCCGGGGTCCCGACGAGAACAGCCATGCTGGGTCCCAGCAATGATACGTCCAGCCCGGGGTCCCAATGAGAACGGCCGTGCTGGGTCCCAGCAATGGTCCGTCCAGCCCGGGGTCCCGATGAGAACGGCCGTGCTGGGTCCCAGCAATGGTCCGTCCAGCCCGGGGTCCCGACGAGAGCGGCCGTGCTGGGTCCCAGCAATGGTCCGTCCTGCCGGGGGTCCTGTCTCTGACAATGGCTGGTGCCAGGGGGCCTCAGAGGAAATGAACTGACCAGTGCAGTGCCCTGTCGTCCAGTCCCAGCTTGTGGCAGCTGGAGGTTTAGGGACCCCAGAGCATGGGGTTGTGTCCCTGCCCATCCTGGCTAACAGCCACTGCTGGACCCATCCCCAGGAACTTACCTGATTTTATTTTGATCCCAGTTATTCTTTTGGCCTTCCCGACATCCCGTGGCAGGGAGTTCCACGGGTTGTCTGTGCGTTGTGTGAAGTGGAACATCCCTGTGTCTGTTTTTAAACCTTCCGCACAAGAATGTCCTTGGGTGACCCCTGGCTCGTGTTACGTGACCGGCTGGAAGGTCTTGAGGCAGCCAGCTTTAGAGGAGGGGTCAGGTTTTCTCCATGGGACGATGTTGAAATTGGACGTTCTCAGGCCCAGATCCCAATCCCACTGCAGCTCTAAGAGCAGATCCTCAGCCGTTCTGTGACTCTCAGGCCCCTGGGTGGCCTCCCAAGTTGGGCACCCACAATCACTAGCGGTGGTTGAAAAGCCTGGCCTTAATGTGTGAAAGTGAGACGGGGGAGGAGGGCTGGGAGCCAGGATTCCTGGGTTCTCCCTGGCTCTGGGAGGGGAGTGGGGGCTGGTGGGTTACAGCAGGGGGAGCTGGAGCCAGGACTGCTGGGTTCTGTCCCCGGCTCTGGGAGGGGAGTGGGGGCTGGGAGCCAGGACTCCTGGGTTCTATCTTGGCTTTGGGAGGGGAGTGGGGGCTGGTGGGTTAGAGTGGGCGCAGGGGCTGGGAGCCAGGACTTCTGGGTTCTATCCCTGGCTCTGGGAGGGGAGTGGGGCTGGGAGCCAGGACTCCTGGGTTCTCTCCCGGCTCTGGGAGGGGAGTGGGGCTAGGAGCCAGGACTCCTGGGTTCTCTCTAGGAGGGGAGTGGAGGCCAGCGGTTAAAGCAGGACAGGAACTGGGTGTCAGGACTCCTAGGGTCAGTTCTCTGCTCTGCAACTCACTGACTGTGTGAGCTGGGGTAGGTCATTTCCCCTCTCTGCACATCCTGGGGCAGGGGCAAGGTGAGAATGGCGGAAGGTTTGTAGAGCACCGTGAGGCCCCGTGTCATTGTGTCCGGATTCGGAACTGGAGCCTGGGAGGGCGTGAGACACTCTCACAACAGCCACTGGCTGAATTACAACTGAGCCTATCCCGGTAGTGCCTGGAAACCCCGACCGAGATGGGGGGGGCCCCACAGGGCAGGCGCTGCCTCGCCCTGGAGAGTCCTCACCCCAAGGATTTCACAGTCCAACTAGACAGAGGGTGGGAGGGGAAAGAGAGGCAGAGAAAGGGAAGGATTTGCCCAAGGCTGGCGGCCAAGCCGGGACTAGAACCCAGGTGTCCTGAGTTCTGTGTACTTGGCCGCATGCCTCTGAATGCTTCCCTCATGCCCCGTGATGGTTTTTCTCGCCCGCTGCAGATCTCCCAGAGGAGCCCCAGCTCCTAACCTCCCTCTATATCGAGGTGGGCACCAGGGCACCCGCCCGCTGTCGGGTAGCCGGGGTCTTCCCCAGTGCAGGAGAGGCCCGGTTCACCCTGTCCTTTGGCGGGGAGAGCCTGAACTTCACCGTCGCCACGTCGGGCGACACGGCCACCGCCCAGGGCGAGGTTTGGTCCCAGTTCCCAGGACAGCGCGAGCTGAACTGCACCGTGACCATGGGGCCCGTGTCCAGATCCGCAGGGCAGAGCGTTCGCATTTACCGTGAGTGTCTGAATTATCCCCCCCGGGGTGTGGGCAGTGCTGGCGCCGAACCTGCAAAGAGCTGCGTGCTGGGCAGCCCTGGCCCTCCTCTGCCCCCTCTCTGCCGGTCAGCCCCGTGTCCAGATCCGAGCACAGCTGAGCTGAGCCAAGCCAGGGCTCTGTTCTGGAGAGGGGAGAGTCGCTGTGCCTGCCCGCCATGCGCTGGACTTTCCCTGGGCATGTTCCCTGGCTAATAGTAATTGCATTGATTGTCAGTTGATCCGGGGGGGAGCAAGGCTCTTGTCCTAGAACCAGTGGGGACCCGCCCGGTGCCTGGCACATGCTCACACCGAGGGAAGAGCCAAGCCTGGGTGATTTTTATTAGAACCAAGGATAATGTCCGAAAAGCTCCAACCCACACAACCAGCTGGGGCTTGCCCTGCCCCCTTTCCTGAAGGACCTGGTGGTGAGAGACGAAGGCCCAGGACAAACCGAATGAGTCCAATGGGGCAGGGTCCCAGCTCTCCCGCTCCAACCTGCTAGACCCTGTGCTCTCTCCTGGCGCTGGCAAGAGAACCCAGAAGTCTGGGTTTCCGGTCCCTGCTCACACCACACCAGCCTGGCGCTATAACCCTGCCTCCCCAGACTAGTGGAAATTGGGTTTCTCTGCAGCAGTGACGTCAGTCACGTGTTAATCACCCTGATTATTTCACAGCAGCTCTGCCTCTGTCCCCTGCAGGTTTCCCTCAGCCCGTCCTGCAGATCGACCAGCCACAGGCCCTTGTGAACAGGAACGTGAGCGTCACGTGCAGTGCCCCTGCCTCCCAGCCCCCCGGCACTACCCTACAGCTCAGAGACTCCGAGCGAACCCTGGCGTCCGGGCCCCAACCCCGCCTGCAGCTCACGCTGACCACCCACAAGGGAGACAACGGGAGACAATTCACGTGTGAAGGGAACCTCACTCTGGGCAGCCATTCCCTCGTAAAGAACATGTCCGCTCAGCTCATCGTCCTCTGTGAGTCGGGAGTGGGGCACAGACCCTGTCTCTTCCTGCCTTTGCACGTCCCATGGTTACTGACCCCAGGGTGTCTTACGCTCTCCTGCCGGGGTCCCTGGGATGGCAGCACTGGAACATTTCAAAACCTTCAGTGCCTTTATCCTCATGCTCCCCTCTGAGTCAGGGCTGTGCCATTATCACCATGGGGTAGGTGGGGAAACTGAGGCACGGGAAGCCTGGCAGAGGAGAGAGTTGGGTCCCTAACCATTGTGCCATCCAGCCGCCTGGTTTTCCGCCCATCTCTGCTCTGCCTGACTGGCAGCCTCAGCAGGGGAACCCAGCAAATCGCTGTGAAACGTAGCCGAGCCCGTTGCTGTTGCACCCCCCGGGCTTCGTTACAAACCCTCGTTAACAGAAATTAATAGGGACAGAGAGAGAGATGCTGCCAGACAAATCCATTTGCATTTTCCCATCAGCCAGTGAGGAGGGAGAGGACGCACGAGTTCTATTCCAGTTCTAGGAGAGGACTGGGCTCTGGTGGGTTAGAGGAAGGGGGCTGGGAGCCAGGATTCCTAGCCTGTTCCCAGCTCTGCTACAGATACTGGGTGGCCTCGGGCACATCTCTTCCCCTTTCTGTGCCTCGGTTTCCCTGTGTCGACTGCAGTCATTGAGGTGGCGTGTGCTTGGACCTAGGCCAGGCCTCCTGCAGAAAGCCCCGGCTGGAAGGTGGGAGCTGTGGCACGAGGACTCGCACCTGGGGTTGTTATTGGCCACAGCCCAGCATACGAGGCCTCTGTCTCTGCGAAGCACTTAAGGACGTGCTAAAGCTTTAGTGTGTGAGCAGGTCCCGTGGCCCAGGGCAGGTGCCAAGACAGGCGGGCGCTGACGTCCATCCCCGTGTGGCACGGTGCTAGAGCCTGTGCGTCACTTCTCAGCACGTGCTCCAAGGCTGTGCTGTGTGGGGGCTGCAGTCCCAGGCCTGGAGCTCTTGCCCTTCCACCCACCCCTGCCCTGCCGCTGGGGCCCTCCAGGCACAACCAGGCCAGTGACCCTGGTCATTGATCCTCCTGCCACCCCGGGAGAGAGCAGAGCGTCATGGGCAGCAACTTGAGTTCTGGCCCTGCACTTTCGGAGGAGCCCGAAACGGACGCGGCTCGAGGGGAGGCTGTGAACCTGGTCTGCAGGGCCGGTGGGAGCCCAGCACCAGCTGTGGTGTGCAACTGAGACGCGGGGCCTTTCCCCTCCAGGGGACGCGGCCCCGCGGCGAGCGGGGACTGGACAGATCAGGGCGTTCAGACGGAGTGAAGGTGTCCCAGGCATCTCGCTCAGCCCTTCCGATGGGTGTTTTAACCCTTCCCACACCAGCCTGATTCTTCTCTCTGTTCCAGACCAGCCTACACTGGACGAGTCTGGCTGCCCAAGTCACCGGACGTGGCTCGAGGGGACCCTGCAGCAGCTGGCCTGTGAAGCTGACGGAAACCCGACGCCGGAGGTCTCCTGCAGCAAGGACAGCCAGGTGTACGGCACCAGCGGCGTGCAGAACGTCACGAGAGGCCACGCGGGCATCTATCGCTGCAGCGCTGCCAATGCGCACGGGACGGCCGGCAGGAACGTGACCATCCACGTCGAATGTGAGGGCAGAGATCACAGCCGATGGGGAGCTGAGGGCCCCACAGAGCTGGGCTCCCCAATGACGGGTGCTGGCGGCTTCCGGTGCTTGACTAGAAGTGACGCAGCCCCAGCAAACGCAAGACGGGTCAGACGAAGGGGGAGTGTGTGATTGCCAAGATTCCCCTTTGCGTGGGGAACTGGCTGGCTTGGGGTGTGGAGAATGGGACACAGGTCCTTTCCCCTCCAGGCGTGCCGGCCCTGACCCACCCCAGGACCGGGAATGGGACATGAGGCCTTTCCCCTTGTCACGGAGTCCCCAGTCGATGCTCTGGAACTGCTCCCCACCAAGCCAGTCAGGACTTTGGGGAGCCTCCTCTCCCTTGGAGCAGACTGTCTGCAGGGCAAGAAGCTCACACGGCTTCACCTCCTGGGTCTGACCTTGGAGCATTCAGCATCCTCTGCCCCTCCGTGCGCTTCCCACAGCGAGCCCGCCCAGGTGGGGTCCTGGGGGGGGCCACAGGGTCCTGCACCCCCACTTTGCAGTCAGATGTGACTCTCAGCCAGCCAGTAACACAGAGGTTTATTCGATGACAGGAACAGTGTCTAAAACAGAGCTTGTAGATACAGCGAACCGGACCCCTCGGCTGGGTCCATTCTGGGGGGCAGTGAGCCAGACCCCCACATCTGCACTTTACTCCTCGTCCCCAGCCAGCTCCAGACTGAAACCCCCTCCAGCCCTTCCTCTCTGGCCTTTGTCCCCTTCCTGGGCCAGGGGGTCACCTGATCTCTTTGTTCTCCCCCAGCTTTAGCATCCCCTGGGAGGGGGGAAGGGCCTGGCCATTAGTTGCCAGGAGACAGAGGGTCGGCCAGAGCTGAGCCCCCCCCCCATAGTATTCAGAGGGAACATTAAAACAAGTCCCACTTCGTTACATCTCTCGCCCCTTCGAGACTGAACTGAGCGAGGTCACTCCAGCCGGTGACCTGGGGAAGTTCAAACCCACCAAGGTTCCCATGGATGCCCCAGCATCTCTCCCATTCCTTGGTGGGAGTTACACCAGGACCTTCCACTTTCACACCCTCCCGTGGGTCTGTTGTGCTTGATGGCCCTTGCAGGCAGCATGTGGGAAGGTTTATGCAGCCTATGCCCCTTTTGCCACCCCAATACCCCTGGGGTTTAAACTGGGATTGGGTCTTTCCCCAGCGGTCCAGTTTGGAGGGCTGCAATTCAGGCTCTCTGGGTTAAGAGCCCCCAGCTTGACCTTGGCCACCCTCTGAACAGGTGTCTCTGTCCCCCTCAGCTTGTCTAGAATCTCCCCAGGCCTAGGCGTGGGGTCGGCATCGGACACCATGATGGCTTTAAGCTTCCAATGGTCCCCACTAAACCAGATCATCCTGTCTCCCTTGGGGACCAGCCCCATGGGTGAGGCCCATGGGCTGTAAAATGGCTGGATCCCATCTAAAGCCAGGATGTCCCTGACCTCTCTCTCCAGGTTCTGGGCTGCTTTCCCAGTGACTCTGAATGGGGATGACATAACCTTATTCCCAGATTCTGGACCTTAGCGTCCAAAATTTGGGGGTTAGCATGAAAACCTCCAAGCTTAGTTACCAGCTTGGACCTGGTACTGCTGCCACCACCCAAAAAATTAGAGTGTTTTGGGGCACTCTGGTCCCCCTGAAAAACCTTCCCTGGGGACCACAAGACCCAAATCCCTTGAGTCTCACAACAAAGGGAAATAATCCTGATTCCCTTCCCCCCTCCAGGTGCTCCTGGAGAGATACACAGACACAAGCTCTGTGAAACTACGCAGAGTGAGTCCCCCTCTCCGTTCCCAATCCTGGAACAAAAGCACTTTCCTCTTCACCCAGAGGAAATGCCAAATCAGGCTAGCAATCCAACACACAGCTCTCCCCTTGATTTCTTCCTCCCACCAATTCCCTGGAGAGTACAGACTTAATTTCCCTGAAGTAAAGAAAAACTCCAACAGGTCTTAAAAGAAAGCTTTATATGAAAAGAAAGAAAAAATACAAATGTTCTCTCTGTATTCAGATGACACAACACAGGGCAATTGCTTAAAAGAATATTGAATAAACAGCCTTATTCAAAAAGAATACAAATCAAAGCACTCCAGCACTTACATTCATGCAAATACCAAAGAAAAGAAACCATAGAACTTACTATCTGATCTCTTTGTCCTTACACTTAGAAACAGAAGACTAGAAAATAAAAAGTACTTCTCCAAAGCTCAGAGAAGCAGGCAGACAAAAGACTCAGAGACACTTTTCCCTCCACCCAAAGTTGAAAAAATCCAGTTTCCTGATTGGTTCTCTGGTCAGGTGTTTCAGGTGAAAGAGACATTAACCCTTAGCTATCTGTTTATGACAGGGGAACACCGGATGGGGAGATTAGCTCCCACCTCAGGGAAGAGATCCCCCAGGGGGTCTTCCCCCTTCTCCATCCAATCCTCCCCTTTCAGGTCCAGGGGTCCCCTCACTCTTCCCCCATCCAGCAGCTCGAAAGGGAAGAACCCTCTGAATTCCTGGGGCACCCAGTTCTACTTTCCCTTGGGGAGCCCATTCCCGGTACAGGAATCCCTTCTCCCTGTAGCCGGTCCCAGGTCACCAGTCACTGGGGTCTCCATTCTCCCGGCCGGTCACGAGTCGCCGCCAGGGGTCCGTCCCAGGTGTCTCATTCCAGGCCGGTCGCTGGCCCTCTGTAACAACTAACTCCCTCTCCAACACCTCGTAAAACCAGTAACACCCAGGGACACTGAGTCCCACCCCCTCAGCATGCAAACCATTGAAAACAACAACTCCCCCCCCCCCCGCTTCGTCACAACTCTTCTGTGGCACTGAGAGAAGGAGAAGCCGAGGGCCCCTCGGTTACAAAAGCTTTGTGTCGGGGAGCTTGGCTCTGAGGGCGAGGCGCTGCACAGCCTCTCCCCAGCTACCCTGCTCCTGCCTGGACTAGGAGCTGGTGGTAAGAAAGGTGGCCCAGCATGAGTGCTCGGCTGTGGGTTGGGGGAGCCGCAGGGCTGTTTCATGGTTGTGACCAGTGGGCCCTTGTTCTCTGCCTTCCAGACAAGCCCACCATGGACGAGTCCAGCTGCCCCAGTACCCAGGCGTGGCTGAAGGGGACCCTGCACACCCTGGCCTGTGAGGCGGATGGGATCCCCGTCCCTCGCGTCCCGTGCACCAAGGAGGGAGCAGCTGACGAGTTTGGCGGCGAGCGGAACGTGAGCAGGAATGACTCTGGCACCTACCACTGCACGGCCACGAACCGCCTCGGGTCAATGAGCAGGAGGGTCACCGTGCAGGTGGAATGTGAGTCTCGATTGTGCGCCAGCCTTGCACTACGCTGCCCGGGCCTGGCTCACTCTGCGTGCAACTCTCAGGCTGTGCTGGCAGCATAGGGGGTGGGAACGGCTCCCGGAGAATCCCCCACTCAGACGGGTGCTGAACTGTCATAAAGGCCCTGCTCCCAGCAGGTTCCTGGCCTGTGCTCTGCAGGAGGTCAGACTAGGTGATCCCGTCTGGCCTTGGAATCTGTGAATCTGGCGCGTGGCTGGAGCTCACAGCCATACGGTCTCTGCTGCTCCCTAGGAGCCACAGGGTGCAGAGTGTGAGTTAGAGCAGCCCCAAGGCTGCTCTAATTCACCCTGTGGGCTGGGCGAGAGCCCTGCATGACCCCAGAAGACAGACAGCACAAATGGCTCCTGTTGCTGTTGCCACACTATTACAGCAGAGCCTACAGGCCCCAGCCATAGAGCAGGACCCCACCCCCGGGTGCTGGGAGCTGTACATTATTTGTTAGATGAATTACGGTAGTGCCCAGGTGCTCCAATCTTGGCTCAGGGCCCCACGGCGCTAGGCGCTGTACATTATTCATTAGATGAATTACAGCAGGGCCCCACGGCACTAGGGGCTGCACAGACACAGAACGGAGTAACAGCCACTGCCCCGGCAAGCTCACAGTCTGTCAGTCCCTGCTAGAAGCACAGGAACGGAGCCCAGCATGTGTAAAGTTCAGCTGATCTGATTTTGCGCTGGTCCAAGCACAGCTGGGGGAAGCTGACTCTGGACATTCCTAAACAAGCCCAGCCCCCGCGCCCTGCCCCGTGTTACTAATTGCACCGGAAATCACTGACCGTGAAAGAACATTCAGAGTCTCACGTACTCACCGCTGTTGGCTCCATTTACTGGCCCTCTCATCTGCTCTCCACCCGATTCACCTGCACCTGGCCTGGCCTGCGAACGTTAGCCAGGGGGTCCCCGTGGTGTTGTGCCGCTGGGTGCCTGGCTGCAAAGTGCTGCCCAGGGCGAGGCGGGAGGGCGAGCGCCGCCAGGACGCTCCCAAAATGACGTGATCGTGGCAGATTCCCCTCCCGCTCACCCGGCAGCCGTCACACGAGCTCCACCTGGAAACACTCAAATCCATCGCAGCCAGAGGGAGAAACGAACGGGCCGGGGAGACACGAGCTGGGGTCTGGGACGGAGGAGCTGGGGGGCCGCTGGTGCTGTGCAAATAGTCACAGAGCCACGGAGCCACAGCTCGGGCTGCAGCCTGCTCCCCACGGGAACTGTCAGAGCCCCAGCCGGATCCGCAGCGTCTACACAGCCGTTTCTGGGGCCGTAGCACGAGCCTGTCCCTGGCACTGGGTGCTGCACGCGCCTGCAGTGAGACGATTTCAGCTGCCAGGCACTGGTGCTTGTTCTGCCTCCCTCAGCGACGTTCCGGGGCCATTTGCCAGGATTTCTGCCCGGGATGGCGCCTCGCACGCCGGGACCAGCTCCCCTCGCAGGTTTCTGTCTGAGCAGCGAAGCACATTACGCTGCTTGCCGCCAGCCAGGTGTTTTCTCCCACCCTCGAACCTGCACTGGCTCCGCTCTTCCCACTCCCCTTACAAAGCCAGACCCGGCCGCAGCGTTCCCGTCTCGGTCTCACCGGGGTAAAATCGCCTCCCTGCGCCTGTTTGCCCAGCCAAGAAGCCGTTAGCCCCGACTGTCGCGGCATCGCTCCAGGCGCCGGCATCACTCCATGGCCAGCTGCTCAGCCAGCGTTAGCCTCATTTTAGGGCTGGGTAAATTGAGGCCCATTGCAATGGGGTGACAGGCCCAAGGTCACGCAGGGCATCTGTGGCGGAGCCAGGGGTCTGCCCTGCTGCTGAATGCAGGGAGGCTTTACCAGAGCTCAGAGGAGAAATCGCAGGGCAGTGTGGGGTCCGGAGCTAGCTGAGCAAAGGGAGCAGTGAGAGAGGTAGGATGGTGCAGTGGTTAGAGCACTAACCTGGGACTCAGGAGGCCTCAGTGTCATCCTGCACAGCCCAGGGCCTCCCTCGGTGCCGCCCTGTAGAACGGGGGTGCTGCTCCCCCGTAGCGGTGGCCAGTAATTGGGGGGGGCTGCAGAGGGACCTGGGGCCGCACAGCTGCTAAGTGTGTGACCTTTTCTCTCCAGACAGGCCCATCATCCTGCTCCTGGCCGTCAGCCCTTCTGACACAGTCCCACGTGGCACCAACTTCAACATCAGCTGCCGTGCCGAGGGCTCCCCGGCGCCCGCCTACCGCTGGACCGTGCCCCCGGCCCCCAACGTCCACTGCTCGGCCGATAACAGCACCGTGAGCGTGGCCGGCGCTGACCGGCACAATCGTGGCATTTACATCTGCAGAGTCTCCAATGCTCACGGGCAGCACCTGGGCCAGGTCCGAATCCAGGTGACAGGTACGGAGCAGGGGGCGAGGACGCCAGGGAAGGGCAAAGGGGGGGGGACAGACCCCTGTGGGGTTCCTGGGCATTCTGCAGCAGCCCTGGGGGGCCGAGTTCCCTGCCACGCGGCGGGCGAGGAGACAGGACACGAGCCCAGCCTGATTCAGCAGCACCACGCACCTGGGGCAAATCTCTGCTTGCTTCGTAACAGAGAAGCTGCCTGGCAGTGGGAGGGGCTGGGGCTCTGTGCCGGGACCCAGCCGACCTGCCGTCTAGTCCCAGCTCCACTACTGGGCTGCTGAGCGACCCTGGCAAGCCGCAGCCCTGCTCTGTGACTCGGTTTCCCTTCCCCCACCTCTGCCCTGCCGTGTGACCTTGGGCGTGTCCCTTCCCCTCTCGCTGCCTCTGTCTAGCCTGGAAGCTCTTTGGGGCAGGGTCTGTCTCTCCTCTTGGAGCCTCACCTGCGTGTCCCTGCCCCCCCGCCAGATCACAGACTCATCATCGCCGCCCTGATCGCGGGGGCAGCCGTGCTGCTGCTGGGTGGGACGGCCGGGCTCGTCTATTACCTCAAATCCACCGCCTGCAGGAAAGGCGAGTACAACGTGCAGGACGCCGAGAGCTCCTCCAAAGCCACCTGCCTCGGCCCCGACAGTGCCGTCTATGGGATACAGCTCACCCAGACCTGAGCCGGCCAGAGCCACCCATGCAAGGGCTGCTGGAGGGAACCCAGCAGTGCGTCCCTGCGGCCGGGGGGCTGGCTGGTTTGGTTGGTTGTTCGTTGTTGCATCCGTCCTCCGGTCACTTTGGAAGCTCCTGCCAAGCTGTGTTCTCTGTCCAAACCCGGCCTGTCTCCGTCCAACCACCTCCGCATGCAGCTTCTGTCCCTGGATCTTTCTGGCTTCGGATCTGCTCCTCCCTTTTTCCCTTCCACAGCCCTGCCCCGTGGCCCTGGTGGAACTTCGGGTACTTTGCCTTAAATATGGGAAATGGGTCATGAGCTGGCCCCGACCAGGCCATGATTGTACTGGAGCGCGCAGGGTGCAGGGGTGCCTAACCCAGTGCCTGGGTGGACTGGCACAGGCAGGGGACAATGGGTATGTGACCTGCTGGGATCTGAACATCTAGGTCCCAGATTCCAACCCAGGGGGAGGCAGGAGCCACCAAGCACAGTCAGGGGCCTGCGGGGAAATGAGTGAGCTGGGTCTCTGTCCCTGTGCTGGCAGGAATGGGCCAGTCTGTCCTCAGATATAAGAACATACGAACAGCCAGACTGGGTCAGACCAAATGTCCATCTAGCCCAGGATCCTGTCTGCCGCCATGGCCAATGCCACGTGCCCCAGGAGGAATGAACAGAACAGGGAATCAGCAAGTGACCCATCCCCTGTCACCCATCCCCAGCTTCTGGCAAACAGAGGCTTGGGACACCCTCCCTGCCTAGCCTGGCTAACAGCCACTGATGGACCTACCCTCCAGGATCTTATCGAGTTCTTCTTCGAACAGATGGAACAGCTGAGGGCCAGCATGAGTCATGTGGCCTGCTAGAAACTGCGCTGAGACCCAGCAAACTCGTTTCATCACAGGCCACTAAGTTTATGGTCTGAGCGCCCCGTCCCCCCTGTCAGTCAGCGTTTGGGTGCAGCTCACCCAGGCTGCTCCTGCTCCGGGGTAACGACAGCCGCGGCCTGTTAAACTTCCCCTCCTGCCTCAGAGACAGCCAGGGACCCACCCCACACACGTCTGCCCCCAGCTTGCAGTGGGCAGTGAATTCTAGTGTTTCTGGGCCCTCAGATGGTGCGAATCAGCATCGCTCCACTGGCCAAGCTCTGACTCTAGCATGAGTCGCATTTGCCGTGTGGTGCTGTCGCTTGCTCCAATGTCCGGGGCCCGGCGAGCTGTTCTTTAGCAACAATGTAACACCACAGCATGTTTGTGTGAGTGTTGTGGGGCAGAATTAAACAGCAGCCCCCCCAGTTCCCAGGGCAGAATGCCATAGGAAACTGCAAACACCAGAAAAAAAGCCTCCATCTGCTGGCTTTTCGCAATTTGTACCAGACCAGCCGCTGTGGCTGTCTCTCTCCAGGCAGACTTAATTACCAGCACAGGCTTTGTTCTCTAGCAACTGACAAATTTAGCACATCGGTGACAGCCTCACGGCTGAGCTGCAGAGAAAACCAGCTCCTTCTTGGCACGCGCCTGGCAAGTCATACGCGAAGCAGGTGGGAAAAGCAGCTTGCAGGGTAGCGTGCTGTAGGCTGCCGGCCTCGGGGCTCTGCACGCTCAGCGAAGATGTGGGACAGCCAGTCGGCACGGTGCTGGGACCTGTCGAGCGAGGGCCAGACCCGCTGCTGGCACCAGCGAATGGGTTTGGTGGGATCCCCGGTCATGGCCCAAGGCCCGATTGTGCTAGGCACTGTACATTATGTATTAAGATCCCACCGCTCCTGGGCCAGGACGCCCTTCACTAAGCTCTGTACAGACACGGATCTGCCGTGTTACATCATGGAGCCAGGCTGTGTTACACCAGCGGGCGATCTGGCCCGTAGACATAACCAGCCTCTCAAACGCCTGTGATTGTCTTTAACGGTCAAGGCAGGTTTTATAGAGACACCCGGGGCTTGATTTTCATCCTGTTACGTGAGCGGAATGTTTGTTTCTTTCGTTTAGTTTTCAGACTGGGCAGAGCAGCTCAAATGGGGGGGGGGTCCATCCAGCCTATCCCGGCTCATCCCACCCAGGGCATGGGAGTACCAGGAGGGGCCAGTGATGGACTATTCTGCTACCAGGGGATTCTCTCCCTGCCTGCCCTGGGGTCGATGCTGGCTCCTGCTTTGGAAGTGGAAGATTTGGGGACAGGTTCCACCCAAGCAGCTCTGCTGAGGACGTTCCCGCTGGAGCAGTGGGGCTCCTGGGCTAAGGATCTTACCAGCGTGGTGCTGACGTGAGCTGGTGCTAACCCACCGCCTTCACCAGGAGCTGCGTCCAGGCAGATTTCCAGCAGCAGCAGAGCTGGCTCTGGTTGAAACCCACTTTGTGCTGGCAGCAGTGGGAGAAGGAGCATGCCGCTAGCTTGAAGCCCCCTTTGCACTCTGCATTTTCCACCCACCCCTGGGTGCAAGTGATGCTCTGCGTCCCACGCCCACCTGGCACGCTGAGAATCCCCATGGAGCCCTTGTGGCTACGGCCAGATGCTCCATCTGTCCCCGGGGTCGAGCCCTTAGGCCATCTCTGCACCAGCCATCCCCCTGCCCCACGGGGGATTTCTAAAGGGCTGCTTCCACTCACCATGAGGCCCCTTTCTGCAGTGACCTGAGCATCCCAGAGAATCAGGCTGAGAGTCATCTGAGCTCCCCCCCCCCCACCCCCCAGTGGCACATTGTAGAGAGTTTACACAGGCTTAAAGATCCCAGTTCAGCCGCAAGCTGCACCTGGGATGTAACTAACGAAGGGGTTTGTTTGGGGCAGGTTTCACTAATGAATATGGGTCCTGCTCTGCCAGCTTTTCAAGGGGCACATTGCACTGGGGAAGAGCTGGGGCTTTGCACAGCCGGCTCCGCTGAGGGGCTGTTTTCCAGCCGTTTCTAACTGCTCGTGTATGTTCTGGCTCGCTCCCCCGCAGCACGGGCCTGCGTCATTGCAAGCTGCACTAGAATTAATGCTCCGTAAGGGCGGGCGGGGGCTCGCAGTGCACGATGTAATGAACGGGTCCCTTCCCACACATAACCCCGGAGCTCTGGGCAGTGCTGGCCTCGCAGCTTAGAAATGGCTTTAAAACATGCTTCCCCGAGGAATAAGAAGGGTAAAGTTGGGTTAAAGAAAAGGGCAAAAAAAGCTGTAAAAATAGTTCCCCAGTGCCACCCCCACACGCCCTGCAGGGCCGGCGCGCTCCCAGGGCTGCAGCAATGACTCATTCTGCACACCTACAACGTGCAGCAAACGCCACAATGAAAGCACCTTCTCCCCCTCCCCGGGGGCTGGTATACCTGGGGGGTAGCTGGGCTTTGCGACAATGTAGCTAGCACTAGCCACATGAGCAGGGATTTAGTCTGTTATAGAGGGGTGCAGCGTGTTTCGTTGTATTTACTAAAATGTCCCATAAACTACAGGCAAACGTGCTCAGTGGGCGTCACACCAGTCGTGTGAGAGTGACCGTGAGCGCCAGTGTTGCTGGTTGTGCGGCTGGACGCGGCCTAGCCCTGGTCTTCGCTAGGCTCCTATGGATGTGAGGGTGGGTTTGGTGCCAGCGTTAAGAAGTCGCATTGGGGTGAGTTTCTGTGCCAGTTCTCTAACAGATTGAACCTTCGCCTCTTTCCCCTGCCCGGCCGGCAGCATTTCACTGCCGAGAGCACGGGCAGCAGGTCGGCCTGCCTCTCCAGAATCGGCAGCTGGGAACGGGTGAAAGGGTGGAGCATGAGCCTTTCCCGAGCGCCTGAGGCTGCCTCTCACAGCGAGGACTGGAGCTGCACAGCAGCTGCCGGAAACCCAGCGTGTAGCCGCAGCCTATGCCAGCGAGAGGGGTTCGGCCCCTGGCACAAGAACATCACGTCCCCAAGCACAGGGAGCTCAGCCCCCAGAAGCCTTCGTCCCCTCCAGAGTTCTGTCTACAGCGGGGGTAGGCAACCTATGGCATGTGTGCCAAAGGCGGCACACGAGCTGATCTTCAGTGGCGCTCACACTGCCCCTGTCCTGGCCTCCGCTCCGGGGGGCTCTGCATTTTAATTTAATTTTAAATGAAGCTTCTTAAACATTTTAAAAACCTTATTTACTTTACATACAACAAGAGTTTAGTTCTGTATTATAGACATAGAGAGAGACCTTCTAAAAACGTTAAGATGCATGACTGGCCCGGGAAACCTTAAATCAGAGTGAATGAATGAAGACTCGGCCCAGCACGCCTGGAAGGTTGCTGAGCCCGGTCTACACCGAGGGGCCGGTTGGCAGAATTACATGGCTCTGGGGGCAAGCTCCAGCTGCAGCATTGTGCCATAGCAGGGACATTTCCTGCCTCCCTGGAGAGGGAGTTTCCAGCGCTGTGGTTACTCCACCTCGCTGAGGGGCTGGAGCTGGGGCGAGGGAGCGGTTCTTCCATCACCCCAGCTGCAGTTACAGCCGAGGAGGAGGTCGGTCACACAACACAACATTTTTCACAGCCCTGGGCCGTGCAGCGAGGGCGAGGTCAGCGCCTGAGGGCTGTGGCGATTTAACCGG
Organism: Gopherus evgoodei; assembly: GCF_007399415.2. NCBI lineage: Eukaryota > Metazoa > Chordata > Testudines > Testudinidae > Gopherus > Gopherus evgoodei. The sequence continues at coordinate 393,861 of NW_022060061.1, forward strand.
ACCCGTCTCGTTACAGCAGCACACGCCGCCCCTCCTGTGGATGCGGTTACACCGGCGTAAAGGGGTTTATCTCAGGGCAGCTCTGCCGAGCACGGGTACTAGGCCCGACTGATAGAACAGGGCCATACTCGCTGAGCCAACTAATGTTGGCAATAAAAGTCACACCCCCACCTGACGCAGTTCTGTTGCTACGGAAACTGCGCAGAGCAGCCCATAGGCGCGCATGTTTAGTCGCCTTACACTTCGGCCAGTGCCCTACAGCCCTGGAGAGAGTCCAGCTCCACCCGAGGGGCGGGCTGGGCCTGGGCAATGACCCACAAAGCACGTAGTCAAAGGGACCTGCATACACAAGGGATGGAGCGTGGGCCTGGGAGTCGGGGTTCCTGGGCTCTGCCACTGGCACTGCTGTGCCTCAGTTTCCCCACCTGTAAAGTGAGGCCACTGCCATTGCCCTCCTATGCAAAGCACTCTGGAGAGGAGAGGTGCTGATAGTGCTTTGCCGCATCAGAGGCAGGCATGGCATCTGTCGGCCTCCTCGTGTGCTGACGGTTAAGCACGGGAGCAGGGAGTGGAAGCTCCCTGCCAATAGGAGGGGGAGCACTGAGACTGGCCGGGGACAGGCAGCCCCAGGCTGGGAAGGAGCTTTCCAGTTCTTTCTACAGCCGCTCCCATGTCAGTTCCTCGAGCCCTACGCTCCCCACACCTGCAGTACCGGGTGCCTGGGGCACTGCTGACCCCTCCATCCCATCCTGGTGGTGGACACAGGCTCCTGCCCCCTCCTCAGTGGACAGTGGGCCAAAGAGTCACAGCTGCTCCCCCACGGCTGGACCCATCCCAGGGGCTGCTCAAGCCCATCCGCTACAACCCCTCTCCCAGCCCCAGCATCCCCCCCCCCCACACACACACTCCTCGGAGCTCGCAGTGTCCTGCTTCCGGGGCCATGTAGATCCTTCTGACTGCCCGGGAAACATTCCTGCGTTTTGCTCAGGGGGGAGCCAAATAAAGACATCATTGCCTTTTAACAAGTGCCAGCGCCCGCCCCAGCGTAGCCTGCACCCAAGCCAGCACATGGGCCAAAGTGGTTCCCCACCGCCTGGGCTAGAAACCTGGAATGTCCTGACTCCACTACCCCTCCCCAGCCTGCACTGTGCTTAACCTCCCAACGCCCTGGGAAATGCCAACCCCGCTGTCGAGATGGGAAACAGGCACAGGCAGACCCCACCAAGGCGCAGAGCTCTGTGTCAGCACCAAAGATGGGCCCATGCGAGATAGTCCCTCCTCTGCCTTGGCCCAGGTCCTGGCACAGCAGCGAATTAAACCCAGGTCAGCAACCCAACCCCAGCACTGGGAGTTCGGCTCCACTGCTAACCAGACCATTCACGTTCATCCTCTGGCACGCGGAGTCTTTTTAAAGGCCTGAGCTGCCGTAATCTCCTCTTTTGGAACCAGCTCCCTTGGCTGTCGGGGCCACATTCTCAGCTGGGGTACGGCGATGTCCCTCCAGCAAAGTCAGCAGCACAAGACCATTTGCCACTAATGGATCCTAAATGTTAACAGCCTCCCAGCCTCAAACCCCTGCCCTGCACAGAGACAGCACGAGGCCAAGGCACCACTCCCGCCCACTCACCCCCCTGGACCCCAGCCATTGACCAGCCCCCCGCACGGGGCTGTGCTTGGCCTCAAAGGCATAGACCTGGGGCTCAGGTCTAAGCAGCTAAAATCGCCGCTGCAGAAAGAATAGGCCCGGGGCGGAGTCGGGGTCGTCGTGAACTGATCTCTCACGGCTCCCAACCATGGGACGGGAAAACAGCAAGGACCCAACCTTGGGTTCACTGCCCCCCCCCTCCGTTGGGACAAACAGCCACTCCCCTCCAGCAGCTGTTCAGGAAACGGCACAGGCTGTGGGAAGGGACGGTGGAAAATTTTCCCGAAAAATGGGAGTGGGGGAGGGTTGATACGTGGGGGGGGGCAAACGGCTTTTTGACAAAAACGCAAATCTTCACAGGAAAATGTTTTCTGTCAAAATTTCCAGGTTTTCAGTGAAAAATAGAAAACCAGAAAAGTTCCAATTTTCTGTTTTTTTTAAACAAAAAAAATCAATTGTTTCAATTTTGCATGGGGGGGGGGATGACCTCCCAGCCACTCTCGGCTCAGGACAGCTGCCAGTGGCAAGTGTCAGCGTCGCTAACATGGCCTCGGCAGAGGGGACAGCTGGATTCTGGCCCAGGTAAATAAATGTCGCTCCTTCAACGTCAACAGCGCAAGGCCAGTTCACACAGCTGAGAATCTGACCCTTACATGTGAATAGGGCCACAGTCTTCTCTACCTTGTCTCCTATAACAGCGTGTGGGGCCATGGCCCCAAGACCTCTGTGCTAGACTTTCGTTGTAGAGTTTCTTTCATCTTACCATCCTCAAATGAGCCAATCTTTGCAGTCCTCTCACTGCCTTCCACTTTGCAACACTTCTCGTGAGAAGGCCCAGGACTGCGCCCCTCTGGGAAGCTCTCCCCTAACCCCAGCGTAGTTCTGGGCTTGCCAGATTGGGTTTGATCGAGCTGGGTCTCCTGCGCACCCTTATCCTTCCTCCCCTAGCGCACGCGGGTGGGTGGAGGACTCGCTGGGAAATGTAGAACGTAAACAGATTGGACCAAATTCTCTGAAGAGCCTGGAGCCTCATTTCCAAGTTCATCTGCGGTCAGGTTTTTGGCAGATCCCATCCCATGTGCTGAGCACTTTTGGACACCTGACCCCTTGTTATGGTTCCTCAACAGGAGCTGAATTGTCTTGAAAATTCAGCCCCGATCTCAGAATCATAGGACTGGAAGGGATCTCAGGGAGCATCTAGTCCAGTCCCCTGCACTCCTAGCAGGGCTAAGGATTATCTAGCTCATCTCTGACAGGTGTGTTTGTCCTACCTGCTCTTAAAAATTCCCAGTGGCAGAGATTCCACAACCTACCTGAGCAATTTATTCCAGATCTTAACCAATGATGGTAGGTGCTGGGCCCTTGTCAACCTGGTCCTGAGCTCTGCAAACTTTGGTCCTCAAGCCCAGACTAGTGGAGCTCCCAGGAAGCACCAGCGATGTCTGTGCACAGGAGAAACATGGGGAAAACCCCCATGCCCACACATGGATGGATCCAAAGCAAAAGGCCAAGCACATCCTTGCTAACAGAATTGTGCGGATTAGAACAAGGGAAAGATTTGTGAGGCTCACGGTTGTTCCGATCCTCCACAATCCAAGCAGGAGTGTTACTATTTACTAGCTAGCTGCTAACAGGGTGTGCTCCCATACCCTGGCGATTGTGCCCTACGATATGTTAACGGAAAGGCCAACACACCGGGCATTGGACCTGGGACTGGCAGGATTAAAAGCATGAGCTACTAGTGCCTGACCTAAAGAATCAGGGATCCCCTAGCCCCTGTGGCTTACAGAGAGCAGGGCATGTGACACGCATTCGCCAGGGAGTTACATCCAGTTTATTATACAACATCATAAATCATCCCATAATAAATCACGAAACCCCTGGACTCTGTATCCCGCATAGGCCTCAGTGCACTGCACGTCAGAAGCTTTTCAGTCAATTCAGCCCAGCACCTGAGCATTCGTTTGGCTTTATTTTGCCTTCAATGGAGTTAAACCCATTGTTAAAGAAAGCCACAAGTCCAACTGCTTTGCTGAATCGGAGCCTTAAGAGTTAGCAGGAGCAACAGCACCACCAAGCCACTGAAATGAAAACAGCATAAACAGGAATCCCCAGGCTGGATCAGACCCAAGGTCCCTTCGACCAGCATCTCATCTCCTACAGTGCCCAGTCCAGGTGCTGGACGGGAAGGTATAAGAACCACACCCACCTCAGTAGCAGATGTGGGATAATCTGCTCCTGGTGTCTACTAGTTAGATTGGCTTAAACCCTGAAGCACAAGGGTTAAAATCCCTCCCAAAATCTGTATACCTCATTAGGAGAACTCTGGATACTGTTGCTATCCATCTAAATTTCCAACTCCCCTTTGAATCTTGCTAAATTTTTTTGCCTTCCTTGACTTTCAGTGGCAGTGAGTTCCACAGACTAATCACACAGTATGAAAACGCATTTGCTTCCATCAGTTTTGAAGCGGCCATCTTTTAACTGCACATCCCCTGGCCCTTGCATGATGAGACATGAGACCAGGAACTCCCGCTCTCCTTTCTCTGCCCAGTCTTTATTTTATGTACTGACCTCACTTCCTCGCCTTTCCGAGGTCAACACTTCTAAGCTTTCCACTCTCTTTTCACAGGGCGGCTTTTCTGTGCAAAAGCAGGGACCAGTCTGTTCTCAGGGGTTTCACTGTTTTGAGAAGTTCATCGGCAGAATAAACCAAGCCCATAGTCACTGGCCAGAGACAGGAAAATAATGCCCCTGAGATGGGTTTCTCCAGCAATATACTGAATCCAGCCACGGAACATCTGAATTCACCGCCTCTAGGCTTCCTATTTAGTCCCCAATAAGGCAAAGACCTTGACTTTAAGCACATGATTAAATGCTGTGTTGAACAGAGATGGGATTGCTCATGGGTAAAGCTCCTGGAAGCAGCTAAGCCCCCAAGTCACTTAGGTCTGGCTCTGCTATGGTGTTTAGGCATCTAACACCCATTGATTTCAAGACTCCTTTTGCTGCTTGCAAACCACTGAGACAGGACTGACCCAGTTGTGAATGGGGGAGGCCTGGCTTTATATCTCCCGGGAGAAACCAACACGTCACATCGAAACTCAAAACGGACGCACGAGTAGAGTCTTGTCATACACAGCAACAAGAAGTCAGTTTTATTCTAAAGTGCAACCATCACATTCACTCCTGAATGAAAGCCAAAAAACCCAACAGCACCCGATCATCTTAAACCACATCTCTTCCCCACATTGTCACCACGTTGGAGTGTTTGAACATTGGTACAGAAAGGAGAAAATGTGGCAATTTTCATCCAAGTTCACAACTTGGCACATAAAGTGTGTGTGTGTGTGTAAACAGTGCTGTACTGCAAAAATAAATATATTATTTACACATATAAATAGATCGAGATAATAATTTTGTACAAGAATGCCCCATCAGTACTATTTTAAGTAGCAAACTAATTGAGAATTGAATAAGTTTCTGAAATGCATAACAAGCTAACGAAGGAGATAATCCCACTATTCAAAAAGTGCAACCCTTACTAAGTTTAGTGCAACAAAACAAATGAGGTTCCATATTAATTATCCCCAACTCACTTGATGTTATTTAGTTTTTTAAATTAGCAAATATAAAAGCCTTGAAGCCTGAGCCCTGCAAGTTTACAAGTCTTGGTGTCTGTCCTTGGAAAGACCTCAGCACGCTAACAGGAAAGCTCTTCTTTGGGGCCATGAACGAATATTGATCTACAACATTCTTAAACCCTTAACAATGCTTCATTTCATTTTGAGCAGGTTTTTTAAGCATTGCCAGAATCTACATGTTCAGCTCATGTCCATAGCAGTGATTGTTGCTGCCACAGGTGCAAGTTACTATCTGAATGGAGCTAACATTTTATTTTCTTTAACATCCAGAATTATCTCAATTTCTTCTGGAGTCTGCACTTGCCCCATAACAAGGCCTGCTAGAGAGAGCCTCCCTGCAGCGATCTGTTCTACAGTCAAGCCAGGTTAGACCCAGGGCATAGCACTGCAGGCCAGTGTATCCTGGGGTCTGAACAAGCAGCCACCCACACTCACACCCACCCAGCGAGCCAGGAGCAAGCTTAAGATTCCAACTCTTATTTTCCCACCCCTCATTCAGGCTCTGTAACAACTTCACCTGTGCAAAAACCTGGGTTCATTTTCCCGTCCACTTCGCACAAACCAAAGGCAGGAGTGAACGTTAATTTTACAGAACACAACAACACGAGAGGAAGGGGGAAACGCAACAACTGGTCCGACTGAGCCAACGCTTCTCGCATCCCTCCGTTCAGCCCGCAGGGCAGCGCTGGTCCCCTGCTCACTCCAGCAGGTACCAGAGCCCGCTGTCCGGCTAATAGCAAAGAGCCCTTGCTTGAGATTTAAGGAAGTCGTCGCATTTTCTAGAAAATAAAACAAAAGGAGCCTAATTCAATGATGCCCTTTAAAGCTACAGTTACTATGATCGTTCCCCCGCTGGAGCTGCAGTGGGGAGAAGGCCTGGATCAGAGGCAGGCCTCCATCATCACTCTGAAGTGGGGTATTATAGTGGCATGAGAAGACCCCGAGTGAGACTGGGGCCCTGTTGGGCCGGGTGCTGGACAAACACAGGGCAAGAGACACTCCCAGCCCCAAAGAGCAGGAAACAGAGGCCTCGAGCGGCAACTCACCGGAAGTCGGTGCAGAGCCAGTGCCGCGGCTGGAAGCCAGAGCTCCTGACTCGCCAGCCAGGGCGGGATCCACTGGACCACCCAGCACCCAGCTGACTCTTGGTAAAGATGCACCGAGAGTGCAGAGAGACAGAGGTGCCGGATGGAAACATTTCAGAGCAGCCGACCTCCAAAATATTTGAGACCAGGCCAGAGTGGGGAGCTGGGGGAAGAGGGGGCAACAAATCACTCTGGAACCAGTGCTACTTGCACTTAACTACAATCAGCCACTTGCCTCTTGCTAATTTGAGCCCCCAGCATGTCCCGTCTCTTTTCAGCTCTGTCACTTTGCTAACCTAATGCAGGTGAACGCTGCAGCAGGAAGCACATGCACCAGAGAGAAGAGCCAGTGACAATGAAAGGAGGCTGGTAACATGTTTAAATACCTGCTGCATAAGCCAGCTTCTGGCTGCAGACAGGTCCAGCTGTGTCAGGTCAGGTGTGTGCTGTTTTACTTGAGGGCAGTTCCTTCCTGCCTCACAACACGCATCCAGGGCAGGACTTCTCTCCTCCAGCAGGGCCAGGGAGGGAGACAAACGCGCACACCCCCAGAGTACAGAGAGGAGGAAAATGTTTCTACTGCAAAATAACTTCTTGTGGCAAAATAATACCTGTTTTCCAGGGGAAAGTATCTCCAGTAGGTGAAACTGAATATGTGGGAAGAGCAGGGGCAGCTCCAGGCCCCAGCATGCCAAGCACGTGCTTGGGGAGGCAAGTCACTGGGGGCGCTCTGCCGGGAGGGCGACAGGCAGGCAGCCTTCGGCGGCATGCCTGCGGAGGGTCCGCTGGTCCCACAGCTTCGGTGGAGCCACAGGACCAGCAGACCATCGCAGGCACACCTGCAGGAGGTCCACCAAAGCCGCGGGACCGGCGACCGGCAGAGCGCCCCCCATGGCATGCCGCCATGCTTGGGGCAGCGAAATGTCTAGAGCCACCCCTGGGGAAGAGGCAGCACAAGGCTCCTGGCTTAAATGGGACAAGAGGGCCCAGATTTTGTTCTGACTCCCTGCAGAAGGGTAAATTTCAGCCTCTAAGCACCATCTAACTTCACTGTAACCAAGAACTGATACATTTAAACAATTCGCTCCTTCCACTCCCCTTCGCTAGTGTGAACAATTTCACAGGATCAAGTCTGTGGCTTCCACTGCCCAGCCTGCCTGAGCAAAGGCTTTGGAAGAGCTGTGGGGTGTGGGTGTGTGTTAATTTTAAAAGAAGGATGTTGTGACTCAGCCAAAGCTGCTCCTTTTTTAAACAAATCAATCAAATGGGAATAACCTTTTCACGGTTCTCTGCTGGGTCGCGGCCATGCGCAGTCTGTCTCCACAGTTCGAGCAGCGGGAGTAAGGTTTGCCACTTTTCTTCGGGATATTCCAGCAGCGGAAACATCGTATCCTGTACTTTTTGTACCTGTGGAGGGGCGGGGGGAGTCAGTTGGTTCAGATAAATACAAACACATTCTTTTTAAATGTTCTCCTTGCTTAGAAGGGGGATATTTAGGGTGGAATTTATTTAGGGAAATGGCTTGGGCCAAGACTTTTGGAAATGGGGCCCAGATTCTCAAAGGTGTTTAGGTGCCTTGAAATCAAGAGGAGTTAGTCACCTTTGAGAACCTGGGCCTGGGTTCAGCTCCTAAATCCATATTTCGTGGCCTTGCCAGCACCAAGGGTTCTAAAACCATGAGGCAGTGTCCCTCAAAAAAATCAAGGGGTTAGCTTAGACACCAAACCAAAAAAATAATGAACTGTTGATTTCTTTGTCATTGCTGTCTGGCTTCAGAGCCTTCATGTGGTCAGCTAGGGTGACGGGTCGTGTTTTCAGCTCTGTGACCATTGTTCAAAGTTTCAAGCTTTTTTCTGAACCATTTTTCAAAAATTAATGCTCAGTGTTTTGGGTAATCACATGATTCTGGGAGCTGGAGCTTCCAGAAAAACGCCAATTATTGCAGGATTCCCAGTAAGACCACGAGAGCCGGCAATATTGATTTGGGCACCTAAATAAGGGCATGGCGTCACTGTCATCTTATGCCAGGCACCTACCCGGTTTTAACCCACGTGTGGCTTAATTTTTCAAAACTGCTGCATCAGTGGGAACTGCTGGGTGCTCAGAACGTGGAAACAAGATGTTTGTTTAGGTGCCTGACTACAGGAATCCAAAAGCCTCCATCCTGCAGACACTCACCCACATATTTAATTTTGCACAGACCTTGGCCTGGCCCTTTTGTGCACAGTTTCAGAAAGCAACACTGGCAGCACTGTATCACCGGTACCTGATGCCACAAGCATTGCAGAGTAGGGTGCCGTCCTCAGCAATCCTCCACAGGGGAGTTTTCCTCGTCTGGCAGGAAGCACAACACTTACCACCTAAGGAAAAGACAAGCGTCAGATGTGGGCTGCGTGGTGGCTTTATAGCACAGTTTCATGGAGTTCAAGCATCATGCACTGAATGCAGGGGACCTATTGACATCCCTTCCAGCCCTACCCTGCTATGATTAGATCATCTACCCTGACCTCCTACCTGCCACAGGCCAGTACATTTCACCTGGTTATTTACCCCTGTATTGCTAAAACACCTCCCCAGTCTGCATATAAAGACCTCACGAGATGAACCCACCACTTCCCTTGGTAGCTTTTTTCCCATGGTGAGTCACCCTCACCCTTAAAAATTGGTGCCCAATTTCTGATGTTCCTTATGTCACAGGAAGACAAATCAACAGCTGTGGGTTTATTAAAACCACAATCCCCAGGTATTGGAAAATGAGGAAAGGGCTTTGAGATCTATTTCCTTGCTGATGGATAAATAGGATTTGAGTTTGTGGTGTGGCAGAAAAAAAGAAAGAGGAAGTCGCAATAGGCCCAGTACGGTTGCAGCTTTATTTTGTCATAGCTTTTCTTATCAACTGTGTCTCCAAAACTAATCCTAGAATTAAATAACACAATGACCAAAGCAGTGTCCAGCCATACAAGTACCTGTAACGCTTACAACCATGAGCATTGCCTGTTGAAGCTAAGGGAACTGCTCACAGAAGTGCCACACCCGGTAGTAAGTACGTGTGAGAGGAAGCACTTCAGTTATAAAAGCCCAGATCCTCAGTTGATGTAAACCAGGCAGGGACGCTTCAGGAGGTTGTGGAAGCTCCTTCACCTGAGGTTTCAAAAGGAGACTGGAGCCACCTGTCTTGGGTGGTTTAGACTCAACAAATCCTGCATCTTGGCAGGAGTGAAACCAAGGACAGCTCCAGGCACCAGCATGCCAAGCGAGTTCCTGGGGCGGCAAGCCACAGGGGGGCTCTGCCAGTCGCCATGAGGGCGGCAGGCAGGTTGCCTTTGGCGGCATGTCTGCGGAGGGTCTGCTGGTCCTGCGGCTTTGGCGGACCTCCCGCAGGCATACCGCCAAATCCACGGGACTGAGGACCTCCCACAGGCAAGCCGCCGAAGGCAGCCTGCCTGCCGTGCGTGGGGCAGCAAAATACCTAGAGCCGCCCCTGAGTGAGACTAGATGACCCTTGTGGTCCCTTCTAACCCTGTGGTTCTGTGAGTCTATGGCTGCTCCTTGGAGCGCTGTCTGATTTCCACCAGCTAGGCTCTGGCTAGAGAGGAATTGAAGTGGAGTACAGATCTTAAGCTGGTCTCCACACAGGACTGAATTTCTCCCAGCAGTAGGAGAATCGGGCCCTATACAGGTATTTATAGCTGCCCCAATTGTTTCCGAGTGTTACCATTTGATTGTAACAGTTTTTGTTTCTGAAAAGCAACATACTCTGGACAGAGAGGGAGCCTTGATCCTCCTCAGAACTGCTGGCTCTGCAAAATTCTCTTGTTAAAGAGACGTGACTTGGATTTGGGTTACGGCTTCTTTTCCCACATGTTGCACTGCAGACAGATTAGATGAGACAAATCTTACCAGGTTGTGACATTACAAAAACAAAGAGCAAAAACCAGTGGATCAGCATTAAAAAAATCTTCCTCCCAAACCAACAACAATCAGCTACCGAGGGTCAGATTTTTCATCCCTCTTCTTGCTGGGCAATCACGGATACCCAGCAAAGTGGGCACAAAATGCTCCCAGATCAGCCTGTCGTGTTTCACAGCCTCTTTCCACTGGTGTCAATGAGAGTTCAAGGTGCAGGACAGAGCAGCTGCCATAGTGGATCTGACCTATGGGCCAACTAGTCAGGGGACAGCACAATGGATTCAGAGATTATCAAACCAGAAGGGATTGTTGTGACCACTGACCTCCCGTACAATGCAGGCCCTAGGACTTCCCAACTCACCAGCTCCTTCAGAGGAAGGGCCAAGAAACTCCACAGCAGGCGGATGTGTGGTGATCTTCCCCCCGTGTAGGTCTCATCCCAACCCCTAGTAGTTAGCGATTGATTTAAGACCTAAGGCAGAAGGTTTAATGCCCCTTCCAAAATGGTTATTAGCACTAGTGGTTAGAACTGTGCAGATCCTTGTTATCCACATCATGTCCGATCCCTCTAGGCCTCTGTGACCTCCCGCTGCAATACGTTCCATGGCCTAGTTACACACTGCATTTAAAAAGGATTTCCTGTACTCTGTTTGAATTTGCCAATTTCTGTTTTCCTTGAACGTGGCAACGGCAAATCAGGCCCCACTGTCTAAGGACTGGGGGAGTTTTTCAAAAATATCTTAAGGGATTTAGGCACAAACGTCTCTTTCAAAAGTCAATGGAACGTGTGCTCCTAAAACACTTAGGTGGCTAAAAAACACCTCCCACCACCATCCCAATTCCTGTCCAAATGTGAATTTTCAACATTTCCACGTATCTCTCCAGGCTAAAGGCTGAAAACAGAACCAAAGTGAAGTCTCTTTTCTTCTGCTCTGTAACTTTAAAAGGCATTTGGGGGTTGTCATGTATTTTGACGGACAAGTTAGAGAGTGGGAGAAGACCAGGCTGTAGTAGGAGATATTACAGGAAGAGACAGTAAACCCCAGGCTCCAGGGCTTAAACCAGACTTCAAGTGGGGAGCAGATTATCCCACAGCTGCTACTGCAGGGCTCTTACACCTGCCTTTGAAAGAGCTGGGGCTGGCCACTGACAGAGGCTGGATCCTGGACTAGATGGGTGTCGGGGCTGAGCTGGTCTGCCAATGCCTCTGCTCCTAAGTCTGTTTGAACCGGCTGCAGTTTAAAGTGCCAGAGAACAAACGATCCCTTCCCACCCCCGCATCCCCCCCAAATCCAATCATTATGTGAGCGGAAAGCACTAGTGGAGAGACAATGGAGCCGGGGATGGGGAAATGACGTAACTTGTGTTATGATTACACACTGTCACATTGTATCTTCAAGGACAAATCCCAGCTCAGGATCTCTGACCCCCCTGCAGAAAGGGGATCCCTACACAGAGCTCTGTACAGTCCCCCAGTAGCCCAAGGCTTGGGGGGGGGGGGAAGCTTGGAGGAGAGATGGCAGGAGCTGGGGCTGGCAGTTCCTTTAGCACCTGGAGAAGGCACAGACACATACATGATAAACAATCATAAAGCAGGGACCCTGCCCTCTTTGGTGTGATTCACACTTTCCTGTTGCTTTCAGCACGCAGATAGCACAGTGACAGCTACGCCACAACACGGTCACTGGAGAGAGCTCCGTAGGTGGGCAGGGTGCAAGGGGCTGGATGGCTAAATAATGGGCATGTGTGGGGATAGATAGATAGATAGATAGATAGATAGATAGATAGATAGATAGATAGATAGATAGATAGATAGATAGATAGAGGGGGTGGATGGGGATAGATAGATAGATAGATAGATAGATAGATAGATAGATAGATAGATAGATAGATAGATAGATAGATAGATAGATAGATAGATAGGGGTGTATGGGGATCAATCGATCGATCAATCCTGGGTGTGTTTGGTAAGTGGATGGACGGATGGATAAATACTGGGTGTGCATAGGCATAGCTAGCAAGCCAGCTCTGGGTGCCTATGGGGGTAGTTCAGACAGACAGAAAAGTCCAGTCTCCCTTAGCAGAGAGTGACCAGTGCCCGCGCTGTAACAGGAGCCCTGTACCTGCTGTACTGGGGGCGGATGAGGAGCTGGTACCCATCGGAGCTGCCTTGGCAAAGACACAGGCACATGCAGAGGGTCACCCCCTGGAAAGAGGGGTCTCGGGCCTCAGCGCTCCGGCTGGGTGCGGGCTGCTTGCGGGGCTTTCTCCTGCAGCTCGGCTCAGGCTGGCTGGGGCCGCCGGCCCCTGGCTCCCAGCTCCGCCCCTCCTGCCCTGCTGCCCCGGCCTCTCTGGAAGGGCTGCCGTTGCAGTCTTTGGGGAGGAGGCAGGGGGACGTCGTTTGGGCCCCTGCCCTAGTCTCGGGTAGGCTGGCTGGGGCCGCTGCGCCCGACACCAGATGAGAACAGTGCAGGCTGATGAGACTCAGGGTGTCCATGGGGCTGCAGGTGCCCAGGGAAGCGAGGGGGCTGGCCCCGAGCTGCGGCTGCGGGGCGCTGCGCCCTGGGCGCACGGCTGGCTCCGCCGGCGGCTGCTGGTGCTGCGCCCTGGGCGCACGGCTCGGCTCCTCCTGGCCCCCCGGCGCCTGGGGCAGCCTCTGGGCGGACTCCTGCAGGAAGCTCAGGGCGCTGCTGTCCGGAACCTGCAGGCAGCAGGCCATGCTGGGGGGGGACTCCGGGCGGGGGCGCCCCGCGGGCCTGGGGGAGGAGAGCACAAGGGCGTTAGGCGGGCGGAGCACCAAGGGGTCCGGGGCAGCTCCCCACTCACCTCCCCGGGGGCACCTCCCCCTCCCACTCCCCCGGGGCATCTCCCCCCCCGGGGACCTGATCACCCTCCCCCTCCCCCCCGGGGCAGCTCCCCACTCACCCCCCCTCGTGCGCACCCCCCCCCCGGGGCCTGATCCCCTCCCACTCCCCCGGGGCATCTCCCCCCCGGGGACCTGATCACCCTCCCCCTCCCCCCGGGGCAGCTCCCCCCCGGAGACCTGATCACCCTCCCCCTCCCCCCCGGGGCAGCTCCCCACTCATCCCACCTCGTGCGCACCCCCCCCCGGGGCCTGATCCCCTCCCACTCCCCCGGGGCATCTGCCCCCCTCGGACCTGATCACCCTCCCCCTCCCTCCCCGGGGCAGCTCTCCACTCACCCCCCCTCGTGCGCACCCCCCCGGGGCCTGCTCCCCTCCCACTCCCCCGGGGCATCTGCCCCCCTCGGACCTGATCACCCTCCCCCTCCCCCAGAGCAGCTCCCCACTCACCCCCCTCGTGCGCACCTCCCCCCCCCGGACCTGATCACCCTCCCCCTCGGCCCCTCCTCCTTCCCCCGGGGCCTGATCACCCTCCCCCTCCCCCGGGGCAGCTCCCCACACACTCCCCGTGGGCACCTCCCCCTCGGCAGCTCCCCACTCACCCCCTCGGGGGCACCTCCCCCACCCCTGGGGCATCTCCCCCACCCCGGGGCCTGATCACTCTCCCCCCACCGGGGCAGCTCCCCACACACTCCCCGTGGGCACCTCCCCCTCCCCGGGGGCACCTCCCCCACCCCTGGGCCTGATCACTCTCCCCCCACCGGGGCAGCTCCCCACTCACCCCTTCGGGGGCACCCCCCGGGGCCTGATCACCCTCCCCCTCCCCACTCACCCCCCCTCCTTCTCCCCCCCAGGGCGGCCTCCTCCCCCACTCATCCCCAGGGGCGGCTCCCTCAGCCCCCCCAGCAGCTCCCCACCTCCCCTCAGCCCCCAGGCTCAGCCCCGGGATCCCGCCCGCAGCCCCCGGCCAATGACAGCTGGAGGCTGCGGCTCGCGAGCTGCCCGCCCAAACCAGCCCCGGAGCTCGCGCCCGGCTCGAGGGCAAGTGCGTGGGGCTGACCCGGATCCTGCCCTCCCTGCCCGGGGCCAGGGCGTGGGGCTGATCCGGATCCTGCCCTCCCCTCCCTCCCGGGGCAAGTGCGTGGGGCTGACCCGGATCCTGCCCTCCCCTCCCCGGGGCCAGGGTGTGGGGCTGATCCGGATCCTCCCCTCCCTCCCCGGGGCCAGGGCGTGGGGCTGACCCGGATCCTGCCCTCCCTCCCCGGGGCCAGAGCGTGGGGCTGATCCGGATCCTCCCCTCCCCGGGGCAAGTGCGTGGGGCTGATCCGGATCCTCCCCCGCCCCCGGGGCCAGGGTGTGGGGCTGATCCGGATGCTCCCCCCCACCCCCGGGGCCAGGGTGTGGGGCTGATCCGGATGCTCCCCCGCCCCCGGGGCCAGGGTGTGGGGCTGATCCGGATGCTCCCCCCCACCCCCGGGGCAAGTGCGTGGGGCTGATCCGGATCCTCCCCTCCCTCCCCAGGGCAAGTGCGTGGGGCTGATCCGGATCCTCCCCCGCCCCCGGGGCCAGGGTGTGGGGCTGATCCGGATGCTCCCCCCACCCCCGGGGCAAGTGCGTGGGGCTGATCCGGATCCTCCCCTCCCTCCCCAGGGCAAGTGCATGGGGCTGATCCGGATTCCCTCCCTACGGGCAGGTGCATGGGGAGGAATCGGATCTCCCCTCGGGGGAGGGGCGGCGGGACATATGCTTGGAGCTGATCCCGATTCCTCGTTTCTTCCCCCGCTCCCCCAGGGCAGGTCCATGGGGCGATCCGGATCCCCCCCGGCGCTGACCTGGCTGCCCCTCCCGGGCTGGCCGGGCCCCGGGCTGGGCTGCCGGGCTCTGGCTCCAGGCAGGGCGGGAAGAGCAGCTGCTGCAGGAGGGAGAAGTCGGGGGGGTGCCCGTCCAGGAACAGCTCCCCCTCCATGCGCGGGGCCGGCAGCCTCGCTGCGGGGAGCGGCCGGAGCAAGGGCCAGGCCCCAGCTGGGGGGCGGGGGGGACTTAACCGGACACACCTGGGCAGCCGGGGCCTCGCCCTATAAGAGCCTGGAGGGCCGGGGCCGGGCGGCTGCAGCAGGGGGGAGGGAGCCTGGCCAGGTCGCGGGGCTGGCCGGTGTCTCGCTGTGCTGGTACCTGGGGGGTTGTTTGATGTCCACCTGCCCCAGCAGTGGGGTGTTTGCCCCCCTCGTATGGCTCTGCCAAGCCCTGGAGCATTTGAGGACCCCAGAGCGGTTCACCCAGGGGCAGGAGCTCTCAGCCCAGTCGGGCTGGGAGAGACACGGACACCCCCCCCCCCTTTGCCTGGGCTGTGGATGGTGAGCACCACCTAGGGGTGATTCTCCCCCTCCCCGCCTGTCAGTGGGGCAGAGTGAATGCCTCGTGGAACCCAGAGCTGTGAGCACTGGGTGGGGTGGAGACCCCCCACCCCGGTACTGCTGTGGTTATGCCAAGGGTGCATTTGCTCAGACTTCCCTCCCCTGCCCCTCTGGCCTGTTCAGGGGGGCAAACTAGGTGCTCTCAGGGCCCCCTTCTGGCCTGGGGATCTGTGTGTGCAGCCATGGCCCAGCTGGGCCTGGGAGCCTCTCGGGCACACGGTGCTGCACGTGGCAGAGGGAAGTGGCAGGCAGAGTGGCTGAATAGTCCAGAGGCTACGGCAATGGAGCTGGGGCTTGGTTTAATCCCTGGCTGGGCCAGTGCTGCCTGTACCTGGGGGTGTGGGTCCCCATTCCCTGTCCTGGCTCTGCGGAGAACTTTGGGGGTGGGTCTGTGCTGTACCCAGCACAATGGGCTCAGCGGACCTACCGGAATACCCCCAATGAACAAGCCTGGGGGGAGAGCTGCCCTGGGGCTGGGTTTCAGGTTTCTTGGAGGCTCTGGGGACTGGATGTGGCAGAGCTGGGCAGGTGAATCCCCCAGGCCTGGCTCTGGCATCCCATCCTGTGCCAGGGCGCCCTAGCAGGCTGAGCACCTAGCAGCAGTCCTGGGACTCAGCTCAGTTCCTGCTGGGTGAGTGACCTTGGGCTCAAGAATCCAGACCCTTCATAGAGCGAGTCTGTCAGGTCTCAGGCCACCTGCCCTCAGCCGTCCTACCACTGCCAAACCATGCAGGGTGCTCCCTGCCCAGACAGACCAGCCATGGAGCTACGGGGGGCTGGAGCGTTCCCACCTCCCCAGGCAGGAGAAAGTGACACTGCACATGCCACCAAAGCTAGAAGACTTCAGGTCAGAACCCCACCTCCACCCCCCGCAATGATTCACTAAGCCGCTGTGGCTGTTCCCAACCCTTCCTCCCCCCACACCCAGTGGGGGCTGGCGGGTAAGATGGTGCAGAGAAACACACTTGACCAGTTGCACACATCTCATGGGAGGGTGGAGGCTGTTCCAAAGGGCAGGGGCACAGCCCCACCAGTATAATGCAGCCACCTCTGGGGTGGGACACAACAGCTGTTTGTCAACCAGACAGCAACAGTTCAGCAGAGGGGTGTGTGCGTGTCTGGGGGTAGATGCAGTGTCTCCCTTTGCAGAAAGATAGAACAGTCAGCACCTGGACAGGTGTTTGGCTGGCAAAGCCGGTTCCTGGCTTTCAATGGGATCTGGCCCCCAGGATACTGGGGCTCCCCCTAAACACCCTGCTCAGTCTAGCACCGATTCCAGGGGAGGAGCGCAGTAGCCAGCTGTCCTGGGGCTCTCCCCAGCACCAGCCCAGCCTGCTCCTGTGTGTCGTGGTAAGACACATGCTAGGAGCGTGTGTAATTCGGTAACCCCCTCGCCTTCCCTGGCTGATGTTCAGCCACCTCCCGTGCTCCATGGGGGGCTGCAGAAGGGTTTGGGTTCTGCAGCTTCCTGGGAGGGGTAAATCTTGTACCACTGACTCTCAGGCCAGCTGTAACTAGTGCCTGGCTCCAGCTGGAGAGCGAGCGACTCTCTGCTCCCTACGATGCCCGTGCGGACAGTCCCAGGTGTGGGGGCCGGGGAGGAGAGCAGGCAGTGTGTTGTACAAACGTGAGCTTTAATAACCGAATGTGGCTGCGGGAGGGGCAGCGGCCCTGAACCTGAGGTTACAGAGTGACACAGGGTGAACGACTGTGACCAGCCCAGCGAATATGCGGCTTCGGTCCCTGCCATCCCTGTCAAGTGGCACAGGGAATGCACCAAGGCCCCACTGTATATTAAAGCACGCCATCAGGCACCGACCGCCAGGCAGGGAGAATGCAGAGCCCCCCAGCCTCCTTCCTCTCCTCCGGATGGGCTGCAGGGTTTGTCAACCAACACCAATAAATACCCGTTCCCTGGACAGAAAATGTAGGGCTGTTGTACGGCCCCCTCTCCTCCTCCATCCCACGTCACCTCTGGGGCTGTGAGCACAGGTGCTGGGGAGAGGGTGGCAGAGCTGGAATGGATTTTTGGTGTGGGGGTGTTATTCTAGCATCCTTGCTGCTGCCATCTTCCTCCTTTCGCCCCCAAGGCCTGTAGGAAGCTCAGCGCTTCACCCTGGGCCTATAAAACTAACAACCTCTCCCCGCACCTCTCCATGTCACCAGCAGGCCCCCAGGGGAGCCTTCTCCGACCAGCTCCCCTTGCTTTGGGCTCTATAAGGCCCAGTCCCAGAGCCGCGGGCAGCCCAGAGACTCCTCCAGCCTTCAGTGGGGCTTGGGAACATGGCCATCCACGTAGAAGTTCCTGGTGATTTTGGGCAGGGTGAACTCTGCCCCCTCCAGCTCTTTGGTGAGGATGATCTGACAGCCGAGCCGGGAGTTCTCCTGCAGCTGCGGGGCCAGGTCCAGCATGTCTTCCTCCCTAGGGAGCCGAAGAGTCAAGGGTGAGTCCACAAGGCAGGGGGATGTTAGCTGGTGGGCAGCTATTTCCAGGCTGAATGCAGGCGACTGTTTCACTGAAATGCAGCCGCTGCTCGGGGGGGAGGGCAGCAGCTGAATAGCCCCCACGCAGTATTGCAAAGGGAAAGAACAGGCTTGGGGCTAAAACACTGGGCCCCAGGAGCCCTGGGTTCGAGTCACAGCTTTGGCAATGCTCGTGGTGACTGGGCGGGCACTTACTGGCTCTGGGCCTCAGTTTCCCTCACCTGTAAAATGGAGAAAATTCTTCACTGGTCTGTTTAGACGGTGAGGGGCAGGGACCCCGCTGCTGCACCCAGCACAGGGGGGGGCCGCTCTCGCTCACCCAGCACAACAGGGAGAGGAATACAGCGTTAGGCTCTCACAGAGCCCTGCCCTCCTGGTGATGGGGGGGCAGCAGGGCCCAGACACCCAGAGGCCGTTACCTTTCATCAGGGACAGGCAGCTTGTCCAGCAACTCCTGGCTCACGTAGACGTGGCACGTGGAGCAAGCCAGAGAGGCTTCGCAGGCGCCTGGGAGCACAAGAGCAGAGAGTCAGGGGGCGGACAAGGCCCCTGCAGTGGAAAGGAGCAGGGGGGCTGAGTTGCCCCCAGGGAGAAGGGGGAGCCCAGCCACGTGTCTGTACAGGGAGGGCAGATTACATGAGTCCCTCGCCTCTGACCCCTCCCACCGGCAGCTCCCCTCTCCTGCCCCCTGGGTCCAGCTCTGGGACACCCTCCAGCGGCCTGACGGCCTCAGTGCCCTCACCCCAAAGGGACCCACTCTGGATTCTTGGGACTCCCTCTCAGCCTCATCCTCGGCTCCTGGGGGGGAAGTGGAGTCTGGCTACAGGGAGGGACGTGTGGGGACCATGAGCTTGACCCCGCCCTGCCCCTTCCCTGCACCATGGCCCCCTCTGGGGACTTGGAAAATCCCCTGAAATGCGGAGGGGTGGGGGGAGCACTGAAGAGATTCCAAGGGCTCCTGTAGTCACACCAGTCACTGGCAGCTGCTGGGGCCCAGGGAGAGCCTGGCTCCTGCCGGCCCATGGAGCTGTCTGCATCCCCGATCGTCTACCACCCAGCACGGGGCAGGGGAGGGCAGGGCGGCACAGACCTTCCAGTTCGATGTCGTGCCGCTGGGCCAGGCGCAGCACATCCTCCCCCACGCGCCCCTGCACGGGGATCCGGCGCCCGGAACGGTCAATGAAAACCACGTTCACACTAGAGGAGGGAAGGGGGGTGTTGGGGAAACACAGTCAGACCCGGTGACCTCCTGCCACCACTGGAAGATGGGGGCTAGCAGGATTATATAGAGTGAATGGAGCCAGGGCTGCTGACGGGGGTTCTCGGGGCACATACAGCAGACCTCCAAGTCAGGGCAGCCTGCAAGCCAGCTGGAATGGGACCACACGGCAATCCTGGTGCTTCTCTCTTCCGCCAGGGCGACTGACAGGCATTAGCCACACGCCAGACACAGCACCTCCCAGCCACAGATTGCATAGTGCGTTACAGAGCAAAGTCAGGGTCATCCTAGTCACATCACAGGTGGGGAAACTGAGGCACAGAGCAAGCCAGAGACTTGCCCAAGGGGCAGAGCTGGGAACAGAACCCTGGTCTCCCGAATTCCAGTCCAGCACTGCACCCACGGGGCCATGCTGCCACTCTTGCAGGGCTGTAGAGCCCCCCAGGACCCCATTCTCTGAGCCCCTCTACAGAGGGGCAGGATCTGGAAATATCATCCACCTGGTGAGGGAGGCAGTTATGATCCTTGTTTTACTGACCAGGGACGAAGAGGGGCAGTGACTTGCCAGAGGTCACACACGGAGTTGGTGTTAGCTCTGAGATTAGAACCCAGGCATCCTGCACCCCAGTGCTGTGCTCAGCCCACTACTGCCCACATCCTTCTGGACCATGTCTGGCAGCCTCTGAGCACAGACACCGTCCTGGCTGAGGAGGCAGCGTCAATCCTCCAATGCGACGCTGCAAAAAGGGCCTGAGCTTAGTCCCATGCGCGGACCCTGGTACTCACACGTCGCCCGCGGGCTCCGCTGTGCAGGTCTCGTCTTCCACCTGGAGCCCCCCTGGGACAAACACATGGCAGCTCAGCTAGCAGCAGAGCTCCCCGGGCCGTTGGCCCAGCCTGAGCGGGGCAGGAGCTTGAAAGCGCACGGGACGAACGGTGTCCTGGGCCGGTATGTGCGGAGGTGGCGCAGCCACTGCCCTCGTCCCCACCCCGGCCAGGCCCCTGCTGCTGGGGATGCCCCAAGGGGTCAGGGGGCAGCGGGCGGGATGGGAACGGCCGGTTCGAACAGGCCATGGACAGAAGGAGCCTCAGGCCCAAGCCCATGTCTAGGGCAGGCCCAGGAACCCCAGCCGGGCCGGGCCGGGCCGGGCCCTTGGGAAGGTGCCGAAGAGAGTTAGGAGCCCAGTTCGGCCCGGAAGGCAGCGGGAGGGATGGGAACGGCCGGTTCGAACAGGCCATGGACAGAAGGAGCCTCAGGCCCAAGCCCATGTCTAGGGCAGGCCCAGGAACCCCAGCCGGGCCGGGCCCTTGGGAAGGTGCCGAAGGGAGTTAGGAGCCCAGTTCAGCCCGGAAGGCAGCGGGCGGGATGGGAACGGCCGGTTCGAACAGGCCATGGACAGAAGGCGCCTCAGGCCCAAGCCCATGTCTAGGGCAGGCCCAGGAACCCCAGCCGGGCCGGGCCGGGCCGGGCCCTTGGGAAGGTGCCGAAGGGAGTTAGGAGCCCAGTTCAGCCCGGAAGGCAGCGGGCAGGATGGGAACGGCCGGTTCGAACAGGCCATGGACAGAAGGAGCCTCAGGCCCAAGCCCATATCTAGGGCAGGCCCAGGAACCCCAGCCGGGCGGGGCCCTTGGGAAGGTGCCGAAGGGAGTTAGGAGCCCAGTTCGGCCCGGAAGGCAGCGGGCGGGATGGGAACGGCCGGTTCGAACAGGCCATGGACAGAAGGAGCCTCAGGCCCAAGCCCATGTCTAGGGCAGGCCCAGGAACCCCAGCCGGGCCGGGCCGGGCCCTTGGGAAGGTGCCGAAGGGAGTTAGGAGCCCAGTTCAGCCCGGAAGGCAGCGGGCAGGATGGGAACGGCCGGTTCGAACAGGCCATGGACAGAAGGAGCCTCAGGCCCAAGCCCATGTCTAGGGCAGGCCCAGGAACCCCAGCCGGGCGGGGCCCTTGGGAAGGTGCCGAAGGGAGTTAGGAGCCCAGTTCGGCCCGGAAGGCAGCGGGCGGGATGGGAACGGCCGGTTCGAACAGGCCATGGACAGAAGGAGCCTCAGGCCCAAGCCCATGTCTAGGGCAGGCCCAGGAACCCCAGCCGGGCCGGGCCCTTGGGAAGGTGCCGAAGGGAGTTAGGAGCCCAGTTCAGCCCGGAAGGCAGCGGGCGGGATGGGAACGGCCGGTTCGAACAGGCCATGGACAGAAGGCGCCTCAGGCCCAAGCCCATGTCTAGGGCAGGCCCAGGAACCCCAGCCGGGCTGGGCCGGGCCCTTGGGAAGGGGCCGAAGGGAGTTAGGAGCCCAGTTCAGCCCGGAAGGCAGCGGGCGGGATGGGAACGGCCGGTTCGAACAGGCCATGGACAGAAGGAGCCTCAGGCCCAAGCCCATGTCTAGGGCAGGCCCAGGAACCCCAGCCGGGCCGGGTCCTTGGGAAGGTGCCGAAGGGAGTTAGGAGCCCAGTTCAGCCCGGAAGGCAGCGGGCGGGATGGGAACGGCCGGTTCGAACAGGCCATGGACAGAAGGCGCCTCAGGCCCAAGCCCATGTCTAGGGCAGGCCCAGGAACCCCAGCCGGGCCGGGCCGGGCCGGGCCCTTGGGAAGGTGCCGAAGGGAGTTAGGAGCCCAGTTCAGCCCGGAAGGCAGCGGGCGGGATGGGAACGGCCGGTTCGAACAGGCCATGGACAGAAGGAGCCTCAGGCCCAAGCCCATGTCTAGGGCAGGCCCAGGAACCCCAGGCCGGGCCGGGCCGGGCCAGGCCGGCCCTTGGGAAGGTGCCGAAGGGAGTTAGGAGCCCAGTTCAGCCCGGAAGGCAGCGGGCGGGATGGGAACGGCCGGTTCGAACAGGCCATGGACAGAAGGCGCCTCAGGCCCAAGCCCATGTCTAGGGCAGGCCCAGGAACCCCAGCCGGGCCGGGCCCTTGGGAAGGTGCCGAAGGGAGTTAGGAGCCCAGTTCAGCCCGGAAGGCAGCGGGCGGGATGGGAACGGCCGGTTCGAACAGGCCATGGACAGAAGGAGCCTCAGGCCCAAGCCCATGTCTAGGGCAGGCCCAGGAACCCCAGCCGGGCCGGGCCGGGCCCTTGGGAAGGTGCCGAAGGGAGTTAGGAGCCCAGTTCGGCCCGGAAGGCAGCGGGAAGTGGGGAGCCCCCAGACCCCGCAGCCGGGCGGGACACGCGGGACACACCCCTCCGCACGAGCGCCTTGCACGGGGGGGTCACCCCGGGGCCCCCCCCGCCCCGCGGCTGGTCAGGCCAGCGCCGAGCCCGCCCGTGGCCGTGGGGGTCCCACGCGCGGCCCTGCCCGAGCTCGGGCGGCCCGGCCCCGCCCCACCTGCCGTGCGGAAGCCCCGCGCCGGGCGGAGCCGCAGCCCCCCGGCCGCCCCCAGCAGCAGCCGCCGAGTCACCGTCCCGCCGCCTGCCGCCACGGGGGCCGCCATGACAGGCGTCACGTGACCCAGGCGGGGTCAGGGGTCACCGGCAGCGGGTGAGTCCGGGAGACAGGAGGGGGCGGGGCCATGCCGAGGGGCGGGGCTGGGACCAGCGGGGGGGGCGTTGGGGGGTGAGGGGGAGGGGCAGGGGCAGGCCCAGGAGAGGGGCTGGGGTCCTGGGGCCATGCTGCGGGGGGGGGGGGGGGCCCGGGCCATGCGCGGGGCAGGGAGGACCAGGACCAGGAGAAGGGCTGGGGGCCTGGGGCCATGCTGCGGGGGGGGTGGGGGCCCGGGGCCATGCGGGGGGGGGGGGGGTGGGGGCCCGGGGCAGGACCAGGAGAGGGGCTGGGGGCCTGGGGCCATGCTGGGGGGGGAGGGGGCAGGGGCAGGACCAGGGGAGGGGCTGGGGGCCTGGGGCCATGCTGCGGGGGGGGGGTGGGGGCCCGGGTCATGCGGGGAGGACCAGGACCAGAAGGGCTGGGGGCCTGGGGCCATGCTGCGGGGGGGGGGGCATGACCAGGACCAGGAGAGGGGCTGGGGGCCTGGGGCCATGCTGCCCGGGGCCATGCGGGGAGGACCAGGAGAAGGGCTGGGGGCCTGGGGCCATGCTGCGGGGGGGGGGAGGGGGCATGACCAGGACCAGGAGAGGGGCTGGGGGCCTGGGGCCATACTGTGGAGGGGGGCAGGACCAGGAGAGGGGGTAGGGGCCTGGGGCCATGCTGGGGGGGGGGAGGACCAGGACTGGGGGTGGGGGCCCAGGGCCATGCTGGGGTGGGGTGGGGCAGGACCGGGGGTGGGGGCCCGAGTCCATGTTGAGGGGCAGGACCAAGAGGGAGGCAGGGTGGGGCTAGAGCTATGCTTGGGGGGGGTGGTGAGGAGCAGGGCAGGACCAGGACAAGTCTGGGGCCATGCTTGGGGGGACAGGCAGGACTAGGACCAGGAGAGCGGGTGGGGGCCCGAGTCCATGCTGAGGGGCAGGACCAAGACGGAGGCAGGGTGGGGCTAGAGCTATGCTTGGGGGTGGTGGTGAGGAGCAGGGCAGGACCAGGACAAGTCTGGGGCCATGCTTGGGGGGACAGGCAGGACTAGGACCAGGAGAGCGGGTGGGGGCCCGAGTCCATGCTGAGGGGCAGGACCAAGAGGGAGGCAGGGTGGGGCTAGAGCTATGCTGGGGGGGCGGTGAAGGGACAGAACGAGGTAGGGGCAAGCACAGGGCCGGCACTATCATTTAGGCAGCCTAGGCAATTGCCTAGGCCACCAGGATTATTTGGGAGGCGGCATTTTGCCAGGGGGCGGCAGGTGGCTCCGGTTGACCTGCCACAGTCGTGCCTGCGGACGGTCGGCTGCTCGTGTGGCTCCGGTGGACCGCCCACAGGCATGACTGCGGCAGCTCCACCGGAGCCGCGGGACCAGCTCAGGGGGCGGCGAAATGGCCGTGCGCCTAGGGCACGAGAAACCCTAGCGCCGGTCCTGGGCAAGCCACCCCAGCTCAGGCCCAGGGAAGCAGATGCAGGATCTCAGCCTGGTGCCAGCCCTGCTCTGTAGGCAGCAGCCGCAGCACAGAAGAGCAGCTCATTCTGCTTCCCCTAGCCCTGCTCCCAGCCTGGGGGCAACACCTATGGGACCACAGGAACCTGACTCATCCCCGTTTCAGTGGAGTCAGACCAAGCCTCCCTGGGTCCCTCTGCCCCAGCCCCAGAGTAGCTGAGTGCGTGGCAGGCTCTGAGCTATCTGTCCCCTGGGCCAGGAGCCCCAGCAGATCACACTCTAGCCTGGGCTGCAGGAGAGCTGGGTTCTAGCTGCAGGGCTCAGCGCCTGACCTTAGGCACAACCCATCCCTGCTCTACCCCCATTTCCAGAGGCAGAAGCTGGACGTTACCAACCTGCTGCATAAAGCACTTTGAGCTCTGCCCCAACACACAGCTGCTAAGAGCTGGGACAGGCCCTCCCTCTTGGGCAGACAGGGCACTAGGCCAGAGCCTGCAGCAGAGCAGGGAAGGGAGAGATGGGCTCAGGGACCCCCTGCTTTACTGCTGCAGTTTGCACAGGTTCCAGTCTGTCATGCATTCAGCGCACGGTGCTGCATGAGGGTGGCACCCTGGCCTAGGCCAAAGCTGCACCTGCCCTGTGCCTGCAGACTAGCACAGGGTGGAGATGAGCTCAGTGAAAACGTGCAGACGGCAGCCACAGAACCAGCCGTCAGATGCTCCTCAGCCAGTTATCTCCATGAGCTGGGTGCAGGCACAAGCCCCCTCAGCCTGCAGCAGTTACCATGAGATGGGTCTTGCTGCTACCTCCCCCTACGGCCATCCCAGGGGCTTGGTATCTGCAAGCTGCAAGGGACAGACCTCCCTGCAGTCCTAGTGCTGGGATCCCCAAAGAACTCAAAGGACACGGGCAGCCCCCTGAATTCACTGAAGTTCCCCCCATTCCCTCCCCGTTCCTCCCTGCTGTCTGCTACTCTCACCTTGTCTTCTTGGCGCACTGCTCCCCTTCTAATTACCCCCCTCCCCACCATCATGGAATGACTCTGCTAGGTGCCCCCTGCCCTCAGTCACTCTACTTGGGGGTTAGACCCTTTCTCCCACCCTCCCCCTGGGTCCTGTCGATGTAGAGTGCAAGCTCTCTCACTCTAGGCAGGGACTACCCCCCAGAAGCCAGTGCCAGTCAGGGCCTGCCCCATCCTAATAATAAGGGTGGGGCACAGGGAGCTCATTACAATTTTTTTTCTTCACTTAAAAAATTTCAACTCAGCAAACAAAACACTTGCATGGAGCCGTGTTCCCAGCTGAACCCTGGCGCAGGCCAGGGCACAAGAGCTGCTCCCCAGGGCCTGCAGTAGCAAGCAAGGACCAGAAAAGGGGAAACCAAATCAAGGCAGCATGAAGTAAAAACGAGAACAAAATCCCCAGCAAACAAGACAGCCGAGCTGAGAGAGCCAGGCTCAGCGGCTGCCTGGGGAGCAGAGTAGCAGGAAGGGAATTGGGGCTGAAGCCCAACACAACTGCAGTTACCAATATAGATCAGGCTGGAGATGATCTGTGACTCACCCCAGGCCTTCAGGTAAAAGCAAGAGAGGATGCAGATCAGTGTAGCAAAGGGGGGGGGGGGGGGAAGGCCTGGATGCTGAAAGCTGCTGTGAGGTTGTAGGGTGCAGGATTGGAGTGATGGGGCTTGTGAACCACCAGAACTGTTAGCTCCTGGAAGTCTCCCTGGGGACAGAAAGTTGGAGGGTCTAACGTGGCGCTGGATGGATGCACAGACCAGTGTCTGCAGGACCAGATGCTGGTGTTCATGGACTTGGCTGTGGCCAAGAGAAACATGGTTAAATCCAGTCTGCCTGGCTCCCGGCCCCAGGGGGCGGTGCAGCTCCAAGGAACTGTAAGTGTTCAGAAAAGGACACATTTACAGCAAGTATAGAAAGGGGACACAGCTTGATAGAAATCTCTCTTTACTTTGGAAAGGCAATGTCCAGCTCTCGAGGGTTTGGAAGCCCCACACATACAGCAAGCCAGACAGCATCTACAGTAGAAACATGGTAGCAACTTTATAAACCCCAAATCAAGAGAGTGGGGAGTCTCTATACAAATCCTTCCCCGAGAAAGCAGCTCATCACCCTCCCCTCATTGGGGGCCCGCAGGGCACCGTTCTCAATCACTGGACACCAGCTCGCTGTGCAACTCTGCAGCCTGCTCGACTAAATCGGCTGGCTCACGGCTTGGTCCCTAGGCGTTAACCCATCCAGTTCTCAGCAGCACACACCGTTACGGGCTTGATACCCAAAGCTGCCAACATTGGCTCAGTTGCATGTAATGCTCTATTCAAAATGCAGCTGGAGAGAGGGTGCAGCTGGCTGAATGTCTAGTTCCACACCAAACAAAGGGCGGCCTCGTGTCGGACATCACGAAGCCACAATCACCCTCCAAGCTTGGTCAACAGGAGAGGGAGGTAGAGCGGCTTTCTGGGAAGCAGTGCCCAGAGGGTGCCTGGCTGCAGGGAAAGCAGCTGTTTGCCAGCCAGCTTCTACTGTGAGACTCAGCAAAACAGAAATCAAGGAAAATGTTTGACTCCCCCCACCCCAAAGAAACTTCTAGAACCAAAAGTTCATTCCCAGGAGAGAGAAACTAAAAAAGGAATGACCAGGCTCAGCGACCTTATAACGGACCAAGATTCCTGCTCCTAGCTAGTTAAAAAAGGAAATAAAAACCAAAGCAGGAATTAAAAAGGCAACTTACAAATCTCATTTCCAAACAGAAGTGTAAAACATCAGCATCTGAAGGGTTTAAAAAACAAAACGGAACAGGAATTTGGAGAGGCAGGCGGGGCCCGAGACCTCGAGCTCAGCGTGAGCCTCTAGGGAGCGCTGCATCCCAGACGCAGCTCTGAAGGATTTGAGCAGGGTGGGGCCAGGAACCAGGCAGATCCGGAGTCCTACGGGGTAACTAGACCTCTGTACGGGTACCCCCCCTAGATCGCCGCCTCTGCGCTACCAGAGCTTCCATGCTCACATTCCGGTGAGCAATGGGCACCTGCTGGAGTCACATTCCTCTCTCTGAAGCAGCAGTTTAAGGCAGGGAACGTGCATCTCCCTAGGACTCACTGTCCTCAGGATTGTTTGTAGGCTCCCAGTTACTGCAATCAGAATACAGCACGACCCCAGCAGGTTCCGCCCCACAGAGAGGCACCGAGAACAGCAGAGACGGGCCAGCTTTGTCCTCCCCCCCGCACGGTACATTTGCGGAGTGCTCACCTCTGCTCTGGCTGCCTGTGACGCAGACAGGTGCTGGTTCTGGAATGATGGGGAGGGAGGGAGGGGGAATTGGAAGGGCCCATCCTCCAGCAGGAAGCCTGTGGGGCTTCCCACCCCGCTCAGAGAAGCCAAATGTTTCTCACAAATGTAAAAACCTCAAAATCAAGACTAACGTTAAAAAAAAGTTTGTACAAGATTTACACGCGGAGGGGATGATAGTGCTTCAGCAGGGAGGAGGTTAAAATATCCTCTTCCGCTTCAGGTAGGAGTCTGCATAGTGCCCTCCCAGGCCCTGAGAATGCTGTCCGACATAGCCGCCCTCCGGGCTGGGCTCCGGGGATGGCAGCAGGTGGGAGAAGGCGCGTTTCTGGCCCCCGATCGGAGTCTGGAAAAGACAGCGGGGAGTTGAGCGTCAGCAGACTGGCAAAGTGTGTGAGAGAGCGCGCGAGCTCTGCCCTCATCCCCACAGATACTCACCTTGGAGTGGGAGCCGTGGGAATGGCTGTTTGGTCCCAAGCCCAGGATATTGTCCCCGGTGCCCACAGGTGGCATCCCTACTGCCTGGAAGAGAGAGTCGCCGCCACTGATGTCCCTGTTTACCAGCACTGCATGGGCCCACAAGCACCCTGCAGTTCCACTGTCTCAACACAGCCACTCTCCATTCAAGGGACCCCTCAAAGGCCTATTCCCATCTCAAGGGGCTGGCGGGGCCTAGCATTCTGCACGCACCCCTTACTCTCTCCCCCCTCCCTCTAGGGAACGGGGCTGCAGCTGCGTCTCCGTCTCCTGCCGTGCGACCCTAGTGGCAGATTTTATGGCACTGAATGCAACATCGAGACAGCAGGGAATGTGCCCATTCTCCTCCAGGGAGAGCAGCTCCCTTTGGGAGCTGGCCCAGCGAGTCTTACAGGAAGAGCTGGGCTTCAAATATCAGGCCATTTCTAATCACTACTGGCTGGACCTTCACCCCAGAGGGAAGGTACCAGCCTCCAGGTCCCACTCTTAGCGCTCTACCTCTGTTGTCACTGAGTAAGCGCATCCCTCAGAACTGCCCCTCTGCCTTGAGACCGTACAACTGGCCAGCTTGCTCATCCGCCAGGCGGCTCCATTTCATGGCAGCGCCAGAGCAAGGCGAAGGCCTGGCCTTTTCCATTAAAAGCTAATACCCCACAGCACACGGTCACTGTAAAACCCAGGCTGTGCAGGGCCACGGCAGGTTGGGATCCCCGCCAGGAATCACCAAGCCGGCCTGCCTGGATCCTTGAGTCACCCCGAACTAGTGGAATCCTGAGTGCAAGCGAGCTGACGCACACCCGTCTGCACCCTTAGCAGCCGGAAGCCCAGACACTCTCCCCCGGCACACACAGAAGTGACGTCTCACTTTGTTCAGGTGGCTTTGCTTAAGCCCAGCTTGAAGGCCACTGGTGAAGTAGGAGGTTGGGGATCCTGAGTAAAAGGGCGGCAGGGGTGGCCCCAAGCTGCTCCGCTCAAATCCAGGAGAAGACGACATCTGGAAGAGAAGCGGCTCTGCATCACAAGCTGGATCGAGGCTCGGTTCAGCCCCCTGGAGGCAGAATTGCAGGCTGTGCCTACGTGCTCTGCAGCGTGGAAACAGATCAACGGGTGTGTCTAAGACCCACTACAGGCCCGGGTTAACTGACTTGGCTGTGGGCTGCAGGTCTGAAAATTGCAGTGTAGACGTTTGGGCTGGGTTGGGGATCTGAAACCCCACTGCAGGGAGGTCTCAGAGTCGAGGGCCCAGCCCAAATGTCAACACCGCAATTTTCACCCTGCAGCCTGAGTCAATTGACCCAGACACGGTGCCACAGGTTTTACTGCAGTGTAGACGTACCCAATGAAACCAAGTTCTCTTTGGCGCAAAGGACACAATACCCCCTCTTGCTCAGGGACGGGGGGCTGCTGGGCGGGATCCCCCTTGAAGCAGGCCCACAGGACTCGTGGAAAAGCAAGAACATGCCACCATGGAGCCCGAAGGCCTGGGCTAGCTGAGTACAGAAAGGCGTGACGCTAGGGATTGGCTAATGTGGTCTAACTCACTGGAAATCGAATGTAGACAAGGCAACAGGTACCTCCCTCTGACTCCAGTTACACCCTGCTAGAGACGGTACGTCCTGTCTGCACTGGGCTTTCCAGCGTGATAGCTGGAAGACACTGGCCAACATGACCTAACAGTCACCCTGCGACATCCTGCTCTGGGCAAAGCTGACAGCTGTTCTCTGAGCAGCGAGCAGACACATCACCGACTTTCTGGCCAGCCTGGGAATGATTTCTCCACTTGGCAGCTTGCCCCAACGAGATCCACAAATCAGGCCCTTGTTATCGATACCTTCACAGTAGCCATGGACACATGGGACAGGGAACTGCCTGGTGCCTCTGTGGCAGAGGTGGGAACGATCAGCTGTGCAGTGGTGCTGGGAGAAGCAGGCAGAAAGCTGTGCTGGGCTCACGCAGGGCAGAACTCCACATAACCTGATCCATACCACTTCTAGTGACCTAGGCAGGCTCCTCCCACACCCCAAAACTAGCCAACCAGGGAACCCCGAGAACAGCAGGCCACGCCCCCAGAGAGGCCCAGAAGCTGCAGGGCACCCAAGGGGCTGCACAGAGCCCAGTCTCACAGAGCTGCCAGTCCGGTGCATCGTCACCTAGAAAGAGGGAGGTTCAGAATCCAGGCAGCTGCACTCAGAACAGCCCCACGGCTCAGCTCCTAGCTGAATACCAGCAGAAGTTACCTTGTGCCTACTGTGTCCAAATCCGCCCAGGATGGGTCCAGCGTGGTCCCTCGACTGGGCATACATTCGGGATCCCAAGTCCTTCCAGGAGAAAGGAGAGAGCAAACAAGGCTCTTACATAGGCATTTCCAGAGGCCGTAACACAAGATCAGGTGGGTCAAGGGTGTGCCTGACCAGGGAGGGAGAAAACGAGAAAAGAGCAGGCAGGACGCCTGGGTTCTGTTCCCTGCTCTGCGCTTTAATACCCAGAGGACTCGACTTGTCCCAGCTGAAGTCTGGGCTAAGGCTCTGTCCTGCCGCAAGGTACTTACCGGCTGATAGTCGAAAGCATAGTTGTCTCCTGCCAGCCCGGGAGAGGGCAGTGGTGGGTCAGCCATGGGAGGCTGTGGGATTCTGGGATTGGAAACATTACCGAGCACTCCAGCCTTCAGAGTAAATGCTTTATTGGCACCACCTGCAGAAGAGCGTTACTCATTAACACCAGGGCAGCCGGGCAGATAGCCAAGAGCCCAGCTGCCACAGCTCCCTTTTGAGAGAATTACTGCAGGCTGCCCCGTTACCCAACTGCACTGCTCAGCCCTGCCCTTTGCCCCCAGGGAGAGGCAGCTCTCCCTGGTAACTCGCAGCCCTCGGGATTCCCTTCCCCCGGACGCCCCATGCCTGCTAGAGGGACAGTCCCACACAGTACCGTCGCCCCGTGGGCCATTAGCGGTGCGTTGGAGACGGAGCCTGACCTCGCTTCAGTAATGCCCACAAGGCAAAACTGAAATCATTTGTCCCTCTGTCCTGCCATCCACTGAGTTTAACCCCTAAGCTCGAACACAGCAGGATCTCTGCCCTACCCGAGTCAGGGCAGCATGGTGGACTAATGGTTGCTCCTGCTCTTGGCTCTGACACCAAGTGCCCCTGGGCAAGTGGGGTCCGTGACCCCATGGCAGGAGGTCAACAGGCGAAGTCTGCCCCCACCTCCATTCAAACAGAGTCTCCCAACTGGCGTCTGCCTGACCGAGCCAAGTGCTGGGTCCCAGGCTGGCCTGGTGGTAGCACAGGAGATGCACTGCCGGGCGCTTGTTGGCAGATTCCTAACATCAATCCCTCTCTGCTGTGCAGACAGGCACTGAGCTGAAGCAGGAGTCTAGCCCTACTCCCCCAGGTTTGCAGGCAGAGCCATAGTCTAGTCTGCAGCCCTGCTCTGGTCCCAGCATGGGCAGCTCCCCCCCAGCCAGCTCAGGTTCAGTTCCAGCCTTATCCGCCCCTTTCAGGGCACACTTAGTTGAAGAGTCATGCCGACCCCCATGCTTCTCCTACTGTCAGTTTAAAGGGCAGCAGCCCCCCGCCAGCTCACCTCCCAGGCTATTTGCAGGAAGAAGGCTGTGCAGGTTTAAATAAGGGTTGAGAGGAATCTTGAAGTCTTTGGGCGGCTCTCCCAGCAGTGAGGCCTAGGAGAGAAGGAGTGCCGGGGATTAGTGCTGCTGGACGGTATGCCCCGAGGCAGGCCACTCAGAGGAGCGTCAGGAGGAGAGGAAAATGCACAGGCCGTTCAGATTCCTGCCGACCACTACGTTGCTTTGCCAGGGACAAGAGGCTGGAAGCGTTACAGACTCTTAAGGATGCACCGAACAGACTGGGGAGCAAGCGACATATGGGCAGTGGGAAGTGCTTGTTCTAGGCGGACTCTGAACACAGCAGCTCTTCTTACCCCGTTCTCCACTTGCTTTGGTTTCTGAAGTCCACTGATCACCGATCCCAGGATGGAAGTGGTGAGGCCCCGCAGGGGTGATGGGGTCCCAGGAGATGAGGTCAGCTGGGACACCTGCGTCCCCATTGCCGAGTTCTCTCTCTCTGTCCCCACTGGTCCCAGGAAGGATGCCAGGGGCATGCCCCCCGAAGGCACGATCGGTGACTTCACATGCCCCTGCGTCATGTCAGCAGGCAGAGGCCCCCCTGGGGAGAGGAGATGCCACCGCTTTACAGACAGTCACTCAGCAACCTCTTCACCCACACGCCTGCATCTGAGCCTGAGAACAGCTAGGTGGGCGCCCAGACACCCGCTGCTAGGGTTGGGTCAGCCTCCGCTGCAGGTCCATGCCAAGGGCTCCTACTCCAGAGAGGGCAGAGAGCTCTGACACCAACACACCCCAGCGTTTCCTAAGGGCTCTGCCCTCCTCCAGGGTTATCTGCAGTCCAACATGCCCGTGCTTTAGACCCCGAAGTCAATGCCAGCACAGCAATCTCCAGTGATGCGCACTGCAGCTATTTCTCCATGCGCGAGGCGGCACGGTGAATGGGCAGCGCCCAGGGTGGCAGTAACTGCCAACCCCAGCGTCTGGGATGGGGCATTGCACAGAGAACTGAAGCTGCACTCACATGAGCAGCTGCAGCTCTGCCCAGCATCCAGCACCTGCTGCAGGAATCAAAACACCTGAGCAATCGGCTCGTGCCACAAACCCACAGCGTTACCTGAGGCAAGTTCTCCCAGCAGCGAGCTTCCGGGCTGAGCCGGGGCGGTCGCCAACCCCAAGGTGCTGTGCTGTAGAGAACTGAGAGGAGAGTCCCCCAAGATCCCGGGTTTCTGCAAACAAGAGGCAGGTTAAAGGCCAAGCAGAAGGCACAGCAGGAAACGCGGTTAGTATGAAATGCCAGCGGTGCAGCCAAGCAGTGAGAGCATTGCAAGCAGCCAACCCAAGCAAATCGGAGCCCAAGGTGCACTCAGCTCTGGGCCCTACATGAGCAGTTCATGCACAGCACATGGGGACAGAACCTGCAGAGTACTAGCCTGCCATGCGCTCACTAGCCATGTGCACGTGAAGAATTCCCTAGAGCAGCGGTTCTCAACCAGGAGCGCATGTCCCCTGGGGCACGCAGAGGTCTTCCAGGGGATACAGCAACACATCCAGCTACATATAAAGACTGGCCAAGCCAGTGCACACTGGCATTTCATACAATGACTTGTTTATAGTGCTCTCTGTGCTGAGCAGCAGCTGGGGAGGCCCGGCCAAATACCCGCTGTCCGGTTGCAACCGGGTGACCTTGTGCCAAGAAAGTGCTGTGATCACAGTCCAAGCACATCCCTCCCAGATAAGCAGGGGTCGGACACAGGAGGCTTTGCACGTTTACAGATGGGAGGGGAAGTTGGAGCTTCCCAGGAAAGGAAGAGAAGACAGAAGATCTGGCAAAGTTTGCATGCTCAGGGACCTGACGGGCGGCTGCAGAGAGCAGTTCTAGCTACCGTTTCCCAAGGGAGCGGGCTGGAAGCTCAGCTGGCACTGGAGTGATCTAAACACAGCACAGCTTGTTAGCACAAGCACTCGCTGGCTCTCTTCCCCGGAGAGGGGGACACACCACAGCCGCTGCTTGTCTTTCCAGAGCACTATTTGCATTTCAAAGCTCTCCCTGGAGGGGCCGCAGGGAGACGGCTGCAGCAATTTCATGGCTCTTTAAACAGATAAACCACCGAAAATAGAAACCAGATTACTCCCACGCAGTGCCCTCCCTTCTGTCCAGACTGCTTGCTTCCCTAGAACCAAGAGGCCAGCTCAGCTCACCCCAAATCCTGTGCCACTAACAAATGGAGATGTTAGCACTGTCCAAGAGAACCAGCGCTGAGAGGCCCGGCCCCGCTTGCGCCACGGCACAGATCTCACGATGCCACAGCTGAATGCAGCCATAGGCCTGGTCGGCACACACTCTTCCACTGGCAGAAGCCCTGCTTAGGCAGCAGCACATTAACTGAGCCTTACCCATGAGGCAGAGAGGGACTCCACTCAGACGGATACTACCAAGCCCAAAGAGATGCTCAGATCATTAGAGGTTAGGTTGCGACCTGCGACATGCCCAGCCCAGAACCCCCTTACAGCCCTACACAGGCCCTTGGATCCAGGGGCCACACCCCTGCAAATGGGAGGGAGGGGATGGCTGGAGACCTTACTACTCCCTAAAGCCACAGGCAGGGCTGCAGCAACCCACTGCTGGTACAGCTGGGATCCTGCTCCTGGGGAAGTGCAGTGGCAAGGCACCCACTGATTTCCATGGCAGCAGGGTCAAACCCCTAGACCAGCAGGAAGTGCTGACTTCTCAGGAGCAAGGTGGTGACAGGAGACATTTTGACAGGTGTGGGTGTCTGCCCCCCAGGACAGTGCAGTTTACACACCAGCCCGAAAGGTCAGCGCATGAGTGGAATTCGGACCAGGCCTGAGGGTGCATCTGGCGCTGCGTCTCCACACCACACACACACACACACACACACAGGAAGCCCTCTACCACTCACATGGAGTACAGCCTGGTTCTCCTTGTTCTGCAGCAGCTGCGTCCAGACCTGGTTCTGCAGTAACAGGGAGCTCCCAAGCAATGCCTTCTGGGGCAGAAACCAAAGCAAGACAGACAGACCAGAAAGACAGATCACTTCATGAACCGGGGCAGCTAAAGGAGCAGATGTTAGTGAAGAACAGCTAGAGTCAGCATTAAGCCAGCCTCCAAATGCCCAGATTGACACCAGCCACTCTGGGGAGGTGGGGAACGCCGCTAGGAGCAACACCAGTCAACGAGGGTGAAAGAGAGCGAGGCTAACAGACAGGAAAGTATAACGGGGCAGCGCAGGGCGCCACTGACAGAGATAGAGTTCGGATTCAGTTCTCCAGCTGTAGGTTTGGTGGGCCAGAGCTCAAGGCCAATGTTTTCGGAGGTCATGCAGTGTGTCTGTATGCCCGGGTGCACACTGTGTGAGATTTGTGTACCCGACCAGAGCTATGGGATGAGTCAGGCCCGGGGCATCTCAAGCTAGGCACACAACATAAGAACGGCTGTACTGGGTCAGAGCAAAGGTCCATCCAGCCCAGTATCCTGTCTACTGACAGTGGCCAATGCCAGGTGCCCCAGAGGGAGTGAACCTAACAGGCGATGATCAAGTGATCTCTCTCCTGCCGTCCATCTCCACCCTCTGACAAACAGGGGCTAGGGACACCATTCCTTACCCAGCCTGGCTAAGAGCCATTAATGGACTTAACCGCCATGAATTTATCCAGCTCTCTTTTAAACCCTGTTATAGCCCTAGCCTTCACAACCTCCTCAGGCAAGGAGTTCCACAAGTTGACTGTGCGCTGTGTGAAGAAGAACTTCCTTTTATTTGTTTTAAACCTGCTGCCCATCAATTTCATTTGGTGACCCCTAGTTCTTGTACTATGGGAACAAGTAAATAACTTTTCCTTATCCACTTTCTCCACATCACTCATGATTTTATAGACCTCTATCATATCCCCCCTTAGTCTCCCCTTTTCCCAGCTGAGGAGTCCTAGCCTCTTTAATCTCTCCTCATACGGGACCTGTTCCAAACCCCTAATCATGTTAGTTGCCCTTCTCTGAACCTTTTCTAGTGCCAGTAGATCTTTTTTGAGATGAGACCACCACATCTGTACGCAGTATTCGAGATGTGGGCATACCATGGATTTATATAAGGGCAATAAGACATTCTCCATCTTCTTCTCTATCCCTTCTTGAATGATTCCTAACATCTTGTTTGCTTTACTGACTGTTGCTGCACACTGCGTGGACGTCTTCAGAGCACTATCCACGATGACTCCCAGATCTCTTTCCTGACTCGTTGTAGCTAAATTAGCCCCCATCCCACTGTATGTATAGTTGGGGTTATTTTTCCTCAATGTGCATTACTTTACATTTATCCACATTAAATTTCATTTGCCATTTTGTTGCCCACTTAGTTTTGTGAGGTTTTTTTGAAGTTCTTCACAGTTTGTTTTGGTCTTAAATATCTTGAGCAGTTTAGTATCATCTGCAAACTTTGCCACCTCACTGTTTACTGCTTTCTCCAGATCATTTATGAATAAGTTGAAAAGGATTGGTCCGGGGACTGATCCTTGGGGAACACCACTAGTCACTCCTCTCCATTCTGAAAATTTACCATTTATTCCTACCCTTTGTTCCCTGTCTTGTAACCAGTTGGATTCAGTGGCCACTTCTGAAAGTCTGGCTGTTATTCAGCTTCTCCCTTCACAGAAGGGCCTGTTTATAACTGGGTGGGGGCGATTTCCTCCCACTCCCTTGAAGCGGGATGTAGCTAGTAGAGGGCATGGTTAAAACACTGCTCAGCCACAGAAGAGCTCGGTTCTACTCCTGGCTGCAGCAGACCTCCTAGGGGTGCCGTGAGAATAGATCTGCTAGTGTTCTTGAGGTGCTCAAGTGATGGGAGCAATATACATACAGAGACAAGCACAGGAAATTCTTAAGTCTGAAGCAGAGCCGCTTCCAGGACAGTACAGGAGTGGCTTGTGCGAGTACCTGCTGTGCTTGCGTTTGGTTCTGCAGAGCGAGCTGAAGAAGAGCAGCAGAGAGGGCTGGGTTGGTCACGAGTGGCATGGATGGGGGGGCCCCCAGGATTCCTGCGAAGAAAAAGGATAAGACCCTTTTGATACTGGCTGCCAACACACTGACAGTGCCGACTTTCGCATGGAGAATGGTGGCACGGGCCCTCTAGCAACGAGGCATTGTCCAGAGTGGGACGGAATGCCTTGTTCCCAGCCTGTGTCCCACCACTTGGCACCTCTGCCTTGGTCTGCACGGCTCCCCCAAGTGATGCGAGATCCTGGGCTAGCACCATGCAAATACAAACAGGAAGGCACGTGTGCGCCATGTCAGTGCTGCCAGCAGAGCTGAGAATTTGAGCAGGCCCCGGACAAGACGGGAACAAGCTTGAAGTGTCAGACACCTGGGTTCTTACGCAGCGTACACATAGCTCAATAGGAGAACGCTGGGCTCTGTGGCTGGCTGCTGGCCAGCCTCTCTGGAGCCCCATAGAGGGTTACAAGCCTGGGCTTGCTACGGACTAGCTAAACAGGCTCAGCCTCGAGCCTATTCTCTGCTTCCAGCCACGGTCGGTTGCTTTCCTTCTTATGAAGGAGCAGCGTAGTCATCCAGCTAAAGAGCGACTGTGACCATCGGTACAACCCTCCACCTGCTCCCGCTCTTAGAGAAGAGTCAGCACAGAGGGAATCTAGCTGTCTGGGGAGCTCTGGGCGGCACTCACAGTACCCCATGGGACCTGTTCCCTACAACAGCTACACCAGGGCTGTAGCCCCACGTAAGAAAGCCCATTGCTCATTCTTACCCTGTTTTCCACCAACGGCTCCGTGAAGTAGGGGGTTGAGTAAGAGCTGGATCGAAGCGGGGTTCCCCAGACTGTTAAGAATCTGAAGGATATTGGGCTCTGGAAGGAGCCCTTTCCCACGATTAAGTGCCTTAAAAAAAAAAAGTTGCAGATGTCAGAGTCTGAATCTCTCTATTCCATTATGGCAGCATCCAGAGAGCCCAGGCAAGGTCGTGCCAAGCGCTGTACACACAGTGCCAGACTCACCCAGGTATTGAGGCACCTAAAGATGCAGATGTAGTCCCATTCGGCACCACAATATGCCTGAGTGAGTTACGCACCTGATCCCATTGACGTTCCACTGGAAATCAGGTGCCTCACCTGGCAAAACACCATCACCACCATCCAGGACCTCCCTGCAGCTCCAAGAGCCTAAAAACCTTTGTCAACCTGGCTCAAGAGGGTTTGACATTTGTTCTGGAACGAGATTTGAAGAGCCGGGGGAGAGAGAACTGACTAACCAAGAACTTCAGCAGAAGCTGAGAGGAGTCTGAATTACACAGTTGCACTTGACAATGGGAGCTCAAGCAGCGCATTCAGCAGGAGTTTGGGCGAGCAGCGGAAGAGCATGAAGCCAGGTCACTAACATTCCTAGCACAGACAAACCCTGCGGTACGGGAGTGGCCAGCGATGTCAGGCTGGTGTTTGTGATGGAATAGTTCAGTGCTGGAGTTGTAAAGCAAAGATACGCTGCTCTTTTTGAGAGCAGGATCCGGGCTTCAGCTTGAGGAAGAAATTGGGCTAGTAATGATTGATTGTGACCTAACAGCTTTCACTGCCCACCCTCCCCAATCTGCAAAACTTCATGGGTCTTTTCGAATCTTACCTTGCACAGGAAGTGAGCACTTAGTACGTGGAAGTTGCAGGACACTGGCCCGCAGGGAAAGTGGGACATTCTGCTTGCTAGAAAGGAACTGGAATCCAGAGCTCAGAACATTTTACAGTCCATGTCTCAGGTGCAGAGAGACAGGGCAGATGCCTCGTCCCCTCTGAGCCTGGAAAGTGAGCATCAAGGCTCTCCATACAGAACAGCCTGTCGGTTTCTGTAGTGACAACACTGCCATGTTAGATTTTCCTGCTGTGAATTAGCAGTACGTTAATTTGTGTCCTGTTTCCTTCAGTCCAGCTGAGTGCTAGCAGTATCTGCACTGGCTTTGCACACAAACTGCCCCCTGTAACTAACACTGGATGCCCACAAGCGGTAGCTACAGCCTACAGAAGGAAGAGCTGTGGGCAGAGAGTTGTTGGACCAGGCACCATGCCAGTGGTGTGAACTAGGCCTGATCTAGGCTGCAGATCTGGCCTTGGAAAGGTGCAAGGAGCAGCCCCTGGGGTCTCCGGACAGAGCTGTGAACAGACTGCAGTGCAAATGCAGGGGAAGGGGGAGGTAACGGCACAGTTTGCCTGAGCAGGGTTGGATAAGTAGCCTTACCGTCGCCTGTGCAGCTATCAGGGCAGCCAGCATGCTGCGCCCAGGAGGGCCTGGGGCACAGAAGGAGACGCGGATGTGGTTCCCAGCGAGTGGCAGGCCATCTGTGGCCTGCTGGACCATTTCTGCTATCTCTGCCGACTCATACTCCAGGACTCCAAAGCCTTTCAGCTGGCCATCCTGACCGTACGCCAGCTACACAAAAACAAGGCAGTGAAAAGGAGGCTTAGTACAATAGGGAGAGGACACTGGCTGCTATTGCACGAAGGCCAGAGGCACTGTGTGCTAGCCGGGGCTGACAGGGCCAGGGGCTTTCAGACCCTTCAGGCTGTGAATTTTCACAATCTGCATCCACACAATTGGAAGCTTAACACACCTGGATCTCAGGCCTGGGCACTGAGACCTTACAATGGGCCCTAATGGAGCTCAAAGCCCTGGGCTGAGCAGGGAGCGTGCCAACGCAGGCAGGCAGGAGACACCATGTCATCCAGAAACTCACTGGTTTCGGTTTGGATTTTCAAAGGGATTTGGGCACCCAACTGCTTTAGGACTCTCTGCTCTAAAGGCCATGCCTGCCTCACAGAGCCGTGTTTCACCAGACTGGTTTAACTGCAAAGCATTTAGCTACACAATCTTTTCGTTCCTTAAGGCAGGGAGCCTCAGATCATTTCCCCTCCCTTTCTTCGAAGGAAAGCTGGAGGCTGTGAGCCGGATGGCTGCGTCCCAGCACATGGGAGCAGGTACGTTCTAGATGACTGAACAGATACTAGACCGATGGCACAAGGACAAGTCATTTCCACACTGGTGTCAGGGAGCCAGATGGCACTTTCCAGTGGGACACCCCACAGGTCACTTTCAGGACCTACCCAGACATGCAAATTTACACTTGTTGTTTTACTAGTGAAAGGCCAGGACCTGAACCTTTACACCCCTGAAAGATCCTAGCTAGGTAGGGAACCCCCTAACCTCACTGCCTTCATTAATCTTGGCTAGCTAACCCAGCCAGGAACTGCCCCAGGGCAAGATCCAACCGGCCCCGCCAGCCTGGGGGGAGCCTTTCAAAGGCAGCACTAAGGCATTCGGGGTACAGATCGCATCTTCCATCTAGGCCAGGTCTGGACTGAAAAGCTCTGGCTGGCTCAGTGATCATAGAATATCAGTGTTGGAAGGACCTCAGGCGGTCATCCAGTCCCACCCCCTGCTCAGAGCAGGACCTACCCCCAACTAATGTTCACTGGGGTGAGATTGTTTTATGATATGTTTTTATTCCAGCAAAAGCCCTAGCACAGATACAGTCATACCAGAAAAAGGGCTTTTGCTGGCATAGCTGGCTTCACTCGCGGAACCAGCATAAGCTATACCAGCAAACGCTCTCTTGCCAGCCTAAGCTGCGTCTCTACCAAGAGGCTTTGCTAGAATAACCACTCTGGCGAGGCTTTTCTAGTGCAGACTAGGCCTCAGCACACACTACAGATTGTACGGGGCCAGGTCTCGACAACACCATCAGATCCAGCATCATGAACACAAAGGAAACCCACCCCTGGGGCTGAGCGCCTCACCTGGCAGAAGGTCGGGGCAGAAATTGCTGAGAAGACCTGCCTCAGCTCCTCCAGGTCACTGTAGTTATGGGGTAATTTGCCCACACACAAGCACTTGGAATGAACCAGGTCTACAGTCAGCTGGTTGACATCGGTCCAGTGAACATACAGAGTCTGCGTCCCCAGCTGCTTGCCCAGCAGCTCAGATTTTGCTCTGGCTGCTGAGTCCTTTTTCATGTATTCGACGAAACCATAGCCTTTGGAGTGGCCCGTCTTCTCACTGTACACCAAGAAGCAGCGCTCCAGGTTTCCAAAAGGCCGAACCAGCTCCTCAAATTGCTGTTGCGTATAGAGCCGGGGGAGGTTGGCAATGCACAGGAGGGCATCGGTGGGCTGCAGCTGCACAGAGATCTCCTTGTCCCGGAGCTTGGTCAAGTGGAATTTCTGGATGGCCGACTCGGCCTGTTCCCCATTCAGCAAGGTGACAAACGCTGCAAGCAGAGAAGTTATGATAAGAAACCCTGTAACCCAGCAGCAAGCACCTGGCTAGTGCATCACACCTTCAGTGCCACTCCCACACCAACTCCAGAGTCACACCACATTGTCCATACCCACACATCCAGCCACCCAGTGTTAGCGGCTCCAGACTACTAGAAAGGGCTCAACTCCCCACGAAGCAGTCACTTAGACTGTCGGCTAACAGCGTGTGCTGGCACAGTAGCCATCTTGCTTAGAAGATGCATCATGTACTCATGCTCTCTATCAGCCTCAGGACAAGGCAGAAATCTTGGTCTAAGCACTGGAACACTGTAAACAATATTAACAGAGGATCAGTCTGCAGGTGTCCTACAGGCCCAGATGCTAGCACGCCATGTCCTAACTCCCTGGGCAAATGGCCCAACAAGGAGGAGACTGGGAACATCCAGTGATTGCTAGCAGTGCCCAATACGTAATGGCAGTGCGAGGCTTAAGCCATTCGCATCCCAACCTCCACCCTGACAGACAGATGGTGAATGGCCTGGGGTGAACAGCCCAGCCTAACAGCAACCTCCACCTTGACAGGCGGTGAATGGCCCAGCAGCACAGTCACCTCACGCAACCCCACAAGCCTTTTCTGTCCACAGGAACCTTTAGCTGCACAGATTGTACAAGTGTCAGAGAGGCAGAGCAGCTGCAAAGTGCTGCCTTGAAGAGTCTGCAAGGAGAGTCGGGCTGGCTTGACTGAAAATCCATCAGGTCAGCACTGCACAGGAGGAGCAGTCCTGGGGGTTCCATAAAGGCCCATGTTGCATGTGCAACATCTGCTGGGGCTGCAAGCCCCACAGCCCAAGTTTCCTGACAGATGATGTTAGCCCCCTCACCAATAAGATCCAGTGTGCACAGCTGAAGGAAGACCTACCCAAAGAACAGTAAGAAAAACAGTCCCATCACGGCCAGAGAACTACATGGCAAACTGTGTTTACTGAGGCAGATTAGCACTTGGACAAAGCAAATCCACATTTTAACAAAGTGCAGGCACCATACCCCCTCCAGAACACCAGGCCACAGAGAAGCTGTCCTGAGGTCTTGGAGCTGGGAAAAGGATCCATTCGCTCACACAGCACCTGTGGGCGAGCTGCACAATAGCTGCGTCCTGACATAGATCAGCCTCAGTCTGAGAAGATTCAACATTTATTTAGATAGAATGACCCTTCGTGAGAGATCTGCTCTCTGCAACAGAAGCTTACTCACCAGTGCCTTTGTACTTGTCCACAAAACAGTACTTCAGTTCATAGTCGCTCAGCAGATCATGAACCTCCTGCATAAACAAAGTCAATGAGAAATCTGCTCCGTAGGACAGAAGTGACATGACCTCTTGCATTTAACAGCCCCAGAGAAAAGCCTCACCTGCCCTCCATTCCCAAGCAGAGCCAGTTAGGACTGCTCCTCATGGCAGAATTCTCCAGAACCCTAATTAGCTAGTGGGAAAGGGCAGCAGGTCATACCCCCAGCACAGCCAGGGAGAGCAGAGTCCATCAGCAGCAGGGCTGACTATAAAAAACAAATAGGGCTAGTTCTCACAGCCACATTCCTGCAGAGCTGAAGGTCTCGGGCATTTCCTGCCTCAGAAATACTTACCTGCATTTGGGCAGATCTGGGTTACATGCCTGAGTAAACAAGGCCCAACGGCGCACACCTCAAACTGCTCCAGCTAGCCAGCTTTTCACAGAACTGGTTTTAACAACTCCCTCTGGTTTCATGGGACTCAGGTCAAGGCAAGACCTGTGGCTGGTAGTTTGAATGGGAAGTGCCACAGAAAGTCACAATCTGGCCTTGCTGCTGCTACTTCAGTCCTTGGGTTTATAAGTCGAGTTCAGTATGGACACAAGAAATTGCTCACCATGCACATTAGATGCATTTGTACCTCCTGAGACACCTCTTCTAGTCCCAACCAGCTTAGGGCCCCTAGAAAAGTGATTAGACTCAGTCTGAGTTCAGATGCTCCTATGCACTGCCTGGTTCCCAGGGTTAACCCTCAAACACGATTAGTTTCCATTGCAGCAATGACTGGCCTTTCAAACCAAGAAGGCTTTTCTCCATCTTCATAGCATGGGAAGGCAGGTTGGACACTGCTGCATGCTCACGGGGCGTGCAATCCATGCCTCTGCTGTAGTATTTAGATTGAATGCTCACATTCCTGTGTCACACCAAGGGCAGTGTTCTGAAATGGGTACGTGTGCAGTGGAATTCTCCAGCTGGGAGAGCAAGGGCCAGCTGGGCACAGTCAGGGGGCAGCCCTGGGAGCTGCGTTTTGTTGTGGAGGGATTGGCTAAACAGCAAGTTGCTACAGTGGACCTAAGTCACTTAGTGGGACCAAAAAAAAAAATCGGACCCATTGAGTGAGAACAAGATGCAAACTGTGAGAAATCCTGCTACTGATGCCAATCCTTTAAACATACAGCCTCAAAACCCTGTGGTTGATGTGCAGCGAGCACTCAACGTTGCCGTTTTGTCTGCCTCAGAGAAACCTCCCATCCCAACGATATAGCGTGTGTATCATAGGAGTGGCACAATCTCATCAACCCAAGAACAAGCAGCCTATTTGTCAACACAAACATTGGGTGTTTTGCCAGAGCACTACCCTGAAGTTACACACACTTCTCCTTTCAGATAAGCATCTTCAAACCAGTGAGTTAATATCTCCATGTTACAGCTGCCTCAGGCAGCAAATTTCATGTAATGCTTTGCACAAGACTTTGCCCTTCTCTAGCAGCTCCCAGCTAAGCAGCTCAAGTGACTTATAAACCTTGAGCCTTTCACTCCTCACCAGCAGGTGGTTCTCTGTGTTTTACAGACAGAGAAATGGAAGCATTGAGAGAGATGACATAACTTGCCCTAGATGAAATTGCAAGTCCTTGGTAGAGCTAGAAACAAAGTCCTGAAATCTTGACTCTGGCTCCCTGCTCCAGCCATGAGTGTGACTACCTTCAAGAAAACCCACACGCAGAAGTGGATGAGCAAGATTCTGTGTGCAACCCCAACTTTCACAAAGGACACCTAAGCTGTCTGAGACATATCAGAGAAAGCACTGTACATTGCCCTTCCAATGCAAGCCTACTGACCTACGGGAGGGACTGCCCCTTGCTCAGTTTCTTGTGAGACCAATTACACGTGCTTCTGGAAAGCCAGATGCGACGAACTGGAAATGTTCTTGCTCTGAATACTGTGTTGGTGCCTCAGTGTCCCCTATGCAGTTCTTAAGTATCTAGGTGGTGAAATAAGGGTGTGTGATTGCTAAAAAGCAAAGGGCCAGTGCATCTA
Source organism: Gopherus evgoodei (assembly GCF_007399415.2). Taxonomy (NCBI): domain Eukaryota; kingdom Metazoa; phylum Chordata; order Testudines; family Testudinidae; genus Gopherus; species Gopherus evgoodei. Next base: position 437,961 of record NW_022060061.1, read on the forward strand.
AATGCCTGACACTCTGTCTCCTAGCAACTGATGGCCTGGGCCCCTTCTCTGCAAAGGTGTCAGCTGAAGGTGTCAGAGAACAAAGGGATCAGGTGACCTCCTGGTCCAGGAAAGGAGCTGAGCACAGGAGGGGCTGGAGGGGATTGTTAGTCTAGAGCTGGCTGGGGACTACAAGTGAGGGCAGACGTGGGGGTCTGGCTCACTGCCCCCCAGAATGGACCCGGCCGAGGGGTCCGGTTTGCTGTACCTACAAGCTCCGTTTTAGACCTTCTTCCTGTCATCGAATAAACCTCTTATTGGCTGGCTGAGAGTCAACGTCTGACTGCAAAGTGGGGGTGCAGGACCCCGTGGCCCCCCCAGGACCCCGCTGGGTGAGGCTCGCTGTGGGAAGCGCACAGAGGGGCAGAGGATGCTGAATGCTCCAAGGAGAGACCCAGGAGGTGAAGCCGTGAGAGCTTCTTGCCCTGCAGACAGTCTGCTCCAAGGGAGAGGAGGCTCCCCAAAGTCCTGGCTGGCTTGGTGGGGAGCAGTTCCAGAGCATCGCCCGGGGACTCCATGACACCAGGCCACCACACTTGGAAGGCAATGGACAGCATCAGGAAGTCAAGTGACCAGCTGAACAATGAGAGCAGGTCATGGGATCAAACCATTACCTGCTGGCCTGATGAGCTGATTCTGTGGAACAACAATAGAAGTGTGTTCACTAGGATTTCCTGCAAAGTCCCATTGTCCTTCCTAACAGCCAGGTCACCTCATCCAAGCGCCCATGCAGGGAGCTGAATAGAAACGTTCGCCAGGCTGAAGAGAGGACAAGAAAGCACGGTGCTTTTATGGCACAGGGCCCTGTGTTGCTTCTTATGCAGGAGATGGTCTACGAAAGACTAAAGCTGTGTTAGATTTTGGAGCAAATGTAAAAGTTCACCAAGTTCTGGGTTTTGCAACAACGTGAAATTCAGACCAACTCCAGTAAAAGACTGATGATTGTGGAAATTTACTGTTCTGCACTTTGAGTAGTGCAACATTTCCAGTTTCACGATGAAATGAGGCGCTATTGACTACGTTTCTCTTGGTGTTTGAGGATTCACTTGAACCAGACACTCAGGTGATGAGATCTCATGAGCTCTAGTTGTTTGCACAAACCCTTGAGAAGCAAAAATCAGATTTCCTACTCCCTAATCAGGATTGGAAAAAAATCAGTCTGGTTAGATGAGACCTGCTCCTCCTTCAGAGTTCTTGAGAATCAGTCAGTTTAACAAATCAAAACAAAGCAGCAACTAAATTTGAAAAATACACTTGTCTAAAAAGAAACACTCTATACCACACAGACATAGCCTGCAATATAGATTAAATTTCTTGTCCAATAAAGTGAGGAAGAAAAGACGAGTATAATTTGGGGAGACAAGAGTAGGCTACAGAAAGGCAGCCTGCCACGAGATCAGAAGCAAACAGACTTGGACACGCAGTATAAAAATTCATTTCTATTGTGATGCCTCCTCCCAAACTGAGTATCCCTGAACTATTTAAGTTTAGCAACAATTGTAACCCTTTAACTACCTGATACACTTAAAGACTCAGAGTTTGAATGCTGGCTCGCTAACTTTCCCAAGAGCACTGGGCAAGTCACTTCCCCACTCTGCATCCCAGCTGCAAAACAGGAAAACAACCTGTGGCAGATTTAGGGGTTGAGAGAGTTAGTTGATGTTCTTAAAGTGCTTTGAGACCACAAAGTCCATTTTTTGTGGGTGTGGAGGAAGTAGGATGTCAATTCACGTCTCAACCAAGGATTACAGAGACACAAGCCAACCAGCACAGGATCAGCAAATAGCATAAATGGCCTGTTCAACTCTACTACTGCATCATCCAGGAGCTGTTTAAAGATTCTAATCACTGCCTGAGACATCAACTGAAGTTTTATAGTTTAAGCCAACAAGGAAGCAGCTGACAGCCACCTGAACATCCAGGTGTCCCTGGTGAGGAGTGAGGAATCAGACCTGGACACCAGAAGGGGCTGGGAAGGGAGACACTTGTCACACCCCTCAACTTCAGAAAGTAGCTGACCTCCGGTTACAGCTGAGGGGCTGTTCCATGAGCTAGGGATAAGAAAAAGCTTCACCTATTTTGTGCTGTTACTATCCCTGCTTCTTGAATCCAACTCCTCCCTCCCCATCTGCATCCCTAATTTTCCCTGACTGGTCAGACTTGCGGCCCAGGCCCCCACGTTTCGCCCCCAAGATCGACACCTCTGGGACCCACCAGCTCTCCCCCACCCCAGTAGTCACATCCTCACCCATCCGCTGCTTGATCACATTCCCACCCAAATACCAGCCCGTCCCCCCGCAGTTCAACCGAGTCTGGTTCAGCCTCCCCCCTCCAGGGGCTGGGTAGTGACGTTTCCACTCCCTGATCCCCACTCGCAACCCCCCCCCACGCCCCGTTACCTGTTTGGTCACGTGCTCGGCTGGCTCCCCCCCCCCAACTTGGCTAGTCACGTCCCCACCCCCTCGGGGTCCCCCCCCCGAACCAGGCGGGTCACGTCCCCGCCCCCCCCAGAACCAGGCGGGTCACGTCCCCGCCCCCCCCGGTACCTGGTTGGTCACGTCCCCGCTTCCCCCCCCAGTACCAGGCGGGTCACGTCCCCGCCCCCCCCGGTACCTGGTTGGTCACGTCCCCGCTTCCCCCCGAACCAAGCGGGTCACGTCCCCGCCCCCCCAGTACCAGGCGGGTCACGTCCCCGCCCCCCCCCGGTACCTGGTTGGTCACGTCCCCGGGCAGCCCCCGGATCAGGACCTTGCGGCGGTTGCGGAACTGGTGCGAGCTCCGCTCCAGGCGGCTCCGCACCTCGGCCGGGTCCAGCGAGGGCAGCTCCTCCTCGGGGACTCGGTCCGGGCCCGGCTCCGGCCCGGGGGGCTCCGGGCTGGGGACCGACGCGGCGCCTGACACGGAAACCGCCGCCATCTTGGGAACCCTCCGCCTCCTGAGACCATAGAGCGGGAGACGGCCAGAAAAGAGAGGGGCCAATATCCCGCCCCCCTATTGGACCATCGTAACCCCGCCCCTCCACCAGCAGCCCACAGCTCACTGGCCGGAGGAATAACATCCCGTCTGCTCATTGGCCAGCGACACAAACCACCCGCTAGCATCCGCGCTTTCCATTGGTCAGTAGAGCCCACCGGCACGAGTATCGCGCCGATTGATTGGCCAGGGTAGGGCGAGCATTCGGTCGCCGCTTTTGTGATCCCCACTGCCCCCCTGGTGACCCCTGTCCCCCATTGCGTCACTGAGTCCGCCCCTTACTCGAGTGTCCCCCACTGACCCCCATCCACCCCTCCCCCACTGACCCCCCACCAGAGCCAGCCCCCTTCTGCCCCCATCCACCCCCACTGCCCCCCAGTGACCTGTCCCCCATTGCGTCACTGAGTCCGCCCGTGACTCGAGTGTCCCCCACTGACCCCCCCACAGCCACCTCCCCCACTGACCCCCATCCACCCCCACTGCCCCCCAGTGACCTGTCCCCCATTGCGTCACTGAGTCCCCCCCGTGACTCGAGTGTCCCCCACTGACCCCCCACAGCCACCTCCCCCCTTGCCCCCCCAGCGACCCGTCCCCCATTGCGTCACTGAGTCCGCCCCTTACTCGAGTGTCCCCCACTGACCCCCCCACAGCCACCTCCCCCACTGACCCCCCAGCCTCCCAGTGACCCGTCCCCCATTGCGTCACTGACCCCCCCGTGACTCGTGTCCCCCACTGACCCCCATCCACCCCTCCCCCACTGACCCCCCACAGAGCCAGCCCCCTTCTGCCCCCATCCACCCCCACTGCCCCCCAGTGACCTGTCCCCCATTGCGTCACTGAGTCCGCCCGTGACTCGAGTGTCCCCCACTGACCCCCCCACAGCCACCTCCCCCACTGACCCCCATCCACCCCCACTGCCCCCCAGTGACCTGTCCCCCATTGCGTCACTGAGTCCCCCCCGTGACTCGAGTGTCCCCCACTGACCCCCCACAGCCACCTCCCCCCTTGCCCCCCCAGCGACCCGTCCCCCATTGCGTCACTGAGTCCGCCCCTTACTCGAGTGTCCCCCACTGACCCCCCCACAGCCACCTCCCCCACTGACCCCCCAGCCTCCCAGTGACCCGTCCCCCATTGCGTCACTGACCCCCCCGTGACTCGTGTCCCCCACTGACCCCCATCCACCCCTCCCCCACTGACCCCCCACAGAGCCAGCCCCCTTCTGCCCCCATCCACCCCCACTGCCCCCCAGTGACCTGTCCCCCATTGCGTCACTGAGTCCCCCCCATGACTCGAGTGTCCCCCACTGACCCCCCACAGCCACCTCCCCCCTTGCCCCCCCAGCGACCCGTCCCCCATTGCGTCACTGAGTCCGCCCCTTACTCGATTGTCCCCCACTGACCCCCCCACAGCCACCTCCCCCACTGACCCCCCAGCCTCCCAGTGACCCGTCCCCCATTGCGTCACTGACCCCCCCCGTGACTCGTGTCCCCCACTGACCCCCATCCACCCCTCCCCCACTGACCCCCCACAGAGCCAGCCCCCTTCTGCCCCCATCCACCCCCACTGCCCCCCAGTGACCTGTCCCCCATTGCGTCACTGAGTCCCCCCCCGTGACTCGAGTGTCCCCCACTGACCCCCCCACAGCCACCTCCCCCCTTGCCCCCCCAGCGACCCGTCCCCCATTGCGTCACTGAGTCCGCCCCTTACTCGAGTGTCCCCCACTGACCCCCCCACAGCCACCTCCCCCACTGACCCCCCAGCCTCCCAGGACCCGTCCCCCATTGCGTCACTGACCCCCCCCGTGACTCGTGTCCCCCACTGACCCCCATCCACCCCTCCCCCACTGACCCCCCACAGAGCCAGCCCCCTTCTGCCCCCATCCACCCCCACTGCCCCCCAGTGACCCGTCCCCCATTGCATCACTGAGTCCCCCCCGTGACTCGAGTGTCCCCCACTGACTCCCCCACAGCCACCTCCCCCACTGCCCCCCCAGCCTCCCAGTGACCCGTCCCCCATTGCGTCACTGAGTCCCCCCCGTGACTCAAGTGTCCCCCACTGACCCCCATCCACCCCTCCCCCACTGACCCCCCACCAGAGCCAGCCCCCTTCTGCCCCCATCCACCCCCACTGCCCCGTCACCCCTGTCCCCCATTGCATCACTGAGTCCCCCCCGTGACTCGAGTGTCCCCCACAGACCCCCCCACATCCAGCCCAATTTGTCCCTCCACCTCTAGACCCCTCTTCTGCCCCCCACCAGAGCCAGCCCCAGTACAGATCCCCCCCACAGCCAGCCCCCTCTTTCTGCTCCCCCACCACATCTGAGGAACTGGCCCAGGTTGAGGCGGTGTTAGAACAAACTGATAAACAGTACTAAGTCCGCAGGACCAGAGTGTATTCATCCACGAATTCAAAAGGAACACGCATGAAATTGTAGAACCATTACCTGGGGTATGTAACCTATCACTTAAATCAGCTGCTGCAGCAGCTGATAACTCTCTGAGGAGTAATGTAATTTTAAAATATATTCAGAACAAAAAGAATTCTAACTGTGGTATTGGCCTATTGCTAGTCAGAAATTGTAGAATTTTCAATATTGCAGAAGTATTCAATATTTCTGTTATGTATTTGGAGAAAAATAATTATAATCATATGGTGGTAACTCTTTCCAGGTTACTGGTACCTGTGGAGAATATTAAAGACAAGCTACTGAAGGCTGACATTTTTAAACCATCACGGTCAAATAACTTGCACCCCCAAGGTTTAAAACTGCTGGCTGAGAGGTTTGGTGGACTGTCAATATTGATATCTAATAAGTCTTGGAGCACTAGAGAAGTTCCAGAAAACAGGAAGAAAGCACGTGGTGTGCCACTGTTTAGAATGGGTAAATAGGGTGACCTGGGTAATTATAGGCCTTGAACCAGAACTCACTCTCAAGCAAGATAATAGCGTGGCTGATATGACACTCCATTAATAATTAAAGGAGGGTAACAATTAACATCAATCAACATGAGTTTATGGAAAATAGATCCTGCCAGACTAATTGGATATCTCTTTCTTGATGAGATTACAAGTTTGGTTGATTAAGTATATTGCATCAATACTGTTACCTTTGACTTCTGTAGACCTGGTACCACCCATTTTGATTAAACTAGAATATAAAATTAATATGTCACACATTGAAGGCATTAAAAACTGGCTGGTGGGTCTCAAAATGTAACGATAAATGGGGAATCATCAAGCAGTTTTTAGGGGGATTGGTTCTTGGCCCTATGCTAGCTAATTTTTTATTTATTTTAAATCAAGGACCTGGAAGTAAACAAAATCATTGATAAAGTTTGCAGATGACACACATACATTAGGGGAGTGATAAATAAAATGAAGAGGACCAGTCATGCTGGAGTGATTGGTATACTGGTTAAGCAAACAGTGTGTATTAAGACAGCTATATCTATTTTATTCTCACACACACACAATATGTAGTCCATACTTCCAGGATGGGGGACTATCTTGGGAAGTTGAGACTCTGAATAAGTTTTAGGAGGCGTGGTGGAGATATCTCCCACGGCAATGCTGTGGACAAAAGAGCTCATGCAATCTTGGACACAAACAGGGGAATGGTGAGAGAAGCTATTTTACATCGGTATTGGGCACTGGTACAACTGCTGCTGGAATCCTGTGTCCAGGGTGGGTGCCCACAATTCAAACATGTTGATAAATCAGAGAAGAGCCATGAGAGTGATTAAAGGGTTAGAAACCCTGCCTTTGTGTGATAAATAGGTTTAGCTCTTTCTATTTATCTTAAAGAAAAGGTGAAGGGGTGACTTGACGACAGTCTGAGTGTCTACATGGGGAACACATATTTAAGAACGGGCTCTACGTTTTTGTAGAGAAAGGTCTAACCCGATCCAACGGCTGGACCTTGAAGCTAGACACTGGAAGTAAAGCTTACCTTTTAGTGGTCAGAGTAATTAGCCATTGGAACACTTTACTGGGGTCATGGTGGATTCCCCATCACTGACAATTTTTAAATCAAGATGAGATGATGTTTTAAGAGCTGCTCTAGGAATTATTCGGGGGAAGGTCTCTGGCCTGTGTTATACAGGAGGTCAGACTAGATGATCACAATGGTCCCTTCCAGCTTTGGAATCTATGAATTTCCTCTCAATCTCCTTCCTTCCAACCCTGGACACGTTTTGTGGGGTTAAGCACCTTTGCAAGACAAGCCTCTCAGACCTCACGAACGAGCTGCTCTTAGCTGGTGAGGCAGCACAGGGCGTTTATAGGGATGTCTGGGCCTTACAACACCACTGTGCCATCAAATTACTTCTTAAGCAGCCAGAAATTCCAAACAAAGCAAGACTTGCACACTAGTGCTCAAAGCTTCTTGCAGGGGCTGCCTAAACGCTCTGCTTTATTATGCTCTGTGCGATGCAGGACACTGCAGGACGTGCTGCGTGGCACAGGCTCTGTGCTAGGAGGGGATGCAGTGCAACAGCAGCCCTAGATTTGTATCAAGCAAATGCCACACTAAAAAGACTGTCCCTTCATTTTGTTCATGTGCCGCACGTAGCACTAAGGGACCTGGATCCATGGTTAGGAATTGCAAGTGTTAAGTAACTCCATCAGGAGCCTGCCCCTGCAGAGCAGCAGCATTTAAAAAAAAAAAAAAAAAAAGAGTACTTTACAGAGTAATTTATTTGAAGAAAGGTTCAGGGATGGTACCAGCTACAGGTTATACTAGCCAGTAGTAGATTAGCACTGAGACCAGTGACGTTCACATTAGATAATCTCCCGCTGTCCAAGAGGTAAAACGTCTCTGTACACACAGGCGCTTTGGCTAGAAGCAAGGAAGCTGCAGCTTGTTCAATCACCCATGCTTCCCTGGGGAGAGAGGGAGTCACAGCTCCAGCACAATGGCAAGACGCAAGGCACATTGCTGAAGTCCATTTTTGCGTAAAGGTCGACACGCAGACCATGGCGCAGTATGGCCCCCCGAGACCAGCAGCATTGCTCCACACTTCAGGCACATAACCTCTGCAGTGAGCCATTTCAGTGACATTTACAGAGCAGATGACAATAAATACAGGGCAGGGAAATCAACTATTATACAGTTTAACAGCATGATTTTAGGATCAATCAATCCAAGGCCTCTCTCTGGAAAGAGTGCCCCTTGCTAACTCAGACAAAATGATCCTCCTTCCTTTACAAAAACATTGCACTTTTATACACACACACACACACACACACACACACACACACACAAAATCTCTTACCAGGCCTTTTGTTTACTTGGAGCCAAACCAACACATTGGTCACATTAGAAGATTCCTCACTCGTTGTCCAGGCCAGGAGTGAATAAGCCTTTGGAGACTGGTCAGGGGAAGAGCTGTGTATGTGGAAATACAGTGGAAAGATACAAAGGCAAGACTAGAGGTATGTTACAAATACTGAAGGAAGATTTCCTCATGTAGCAGCCTCCTAGAAGAGAGGTCAGGGGACCACAGCTGTCCAATGCAGTAGCTGGCAAGGGGTGTCCAATCTATAGCCCTCGCTGTGTTAAGAAAACACGTCTTTGATTAGGAATTGGAAGTGCATTCCCTGACCGGGGTCCTGTGATTTTTAAATTGAAGCATTGGCCCCATTACTATGGGAGACCGTGGGAGCAGCTCTGACATATGGCCATGCACCCTTGGAGCGGTGGGTGTCCCTTCCCAGCTGCAGCCCAGCTGGCAGGGCAAGAAATGGGAGCAGCTCTGGCTATTCCAATGCCAGAGTCCTTCCTGGACTGCGAACACCTCAGGGTCAGCAGGATTGGTGCTTGAGTGACTTTATTTCCATTGGTGCGGGCAACATATTGACTTTGGCTCCTTGACCTTACTGAAATCAGTTCGGCTCTGGGGCTGGGCACCAGGCAATAGCACCTGCTCTCTAGCCTGGGGCTACAAGAGATTGAGGGCTAGGGGACTCCAAGAATCACATTTGAAAGAACAAACAACTGAGACACCCAACTGCTAACGTTTCATTAGTAATAAAGTGCCACAAAAGTTCACTTGCTCAAAGCCGGTGATCATTCCTGGTGGGAAGAGAGAACCAGACCCCAAATGTTCTGCAGAGTCAGATGGGCTGGGTACAGCCCACACCCATTTCCTTCGCAAAATACATTCCAGGCATTTAGCTGAGACAGTGAGCAACTAACAGTAAAGGCTACAAGCATGCTGGCTGAGTGGATGTTGGCAGCGCATGGATCTAAGGCCTTGTTCATTCAGGGCCTGAGCCGTCCCTCCACCGGGTTTTGTAACATAACCGAAGGTGGCAATGCAGCCGTCTCTGCAGCGCATGGAGAATGAATCTGAGACCTCAGGACGAGTACACGTGTGACCGCAGCAGTCCCTGTTGCCAAGGAAGAGGGCATTCAACTGGATGTTGTTGGCCCTGCTTCTCTAGACGTGGCCCCACAACCAGGGCTAAGGGCTAACTGGCTTTTTCAGGACTAGTCTGGCAAATGCTGGCATTAGGTGGCCAGAAGACAGGGTGGGGCTGTTATTTGGTGAGCAGATGAAGGTAGTTCTTCTCTTGTGATCCAGATTTGATTTAAGGCCAGCAGGCTCCAGCCCCCTCCACCAACCACATGATCTAATTCACAGTGCTTGGCCGTGGGAGAGGAGACACGAGAAAAACCTTTGGCTGGCACGTGGACAGTGGCAGCTGAGGGAACAGCCTCGGTACGTCCCCTTGGAGCAGACAGCCATGGGGGGCACAGGACGACGTGTCTCACCAAGGCGTTCGAGAGATATGGACGGACAGGCTGGGGCAGCTGCTGCCTGTTCAGGGAGGTTTCCCATAAATGGGGCCAGTAGCCAACACATGCTCCCTCTGGGCCCCAAACAGCCCTTCCAGTGGGGCACAGGAGCTCCCCTTGTTGCTCCCTGGGCAGCAGCCAAGGCTGCAGGAGTGCATCGAAGGGCTGCCCCAGAGCAAAGAAAAGGCCTCTGACTGCAGGGCCAGCAGAGGCCCTGGTCAGCCACTGGGGAGCAAGCAGGGTCCACGCTGGAGAAAGCCAGGCCCAGCAGGCAATACGGAGAAGGCAGCCCCCTCAGTCAGCCTGCACCTGCCCCCAGCCGGCAGGGGCCTTTTGAGGGGGAACGTCTCTCTGCTCAAGGAGCGATGGGAGCAGAGGGGGGCATAGGCAGCTGCACAGGGGTTACAGAGGAAGCCAGCCGCTGTCCCAGGGGTAGAGCACCTCTGCTGGTGCTTGGGAGTTGCCAGCGGAAGCAGGCACTGTGGTGCTTTATGATACAAACCAGGCAAGATCCCAAGAAGCTGGAGGATGGGCCAGAGCTTCCCCAGCTCAAAGCATCAGTGAAGAACAGGTGGGGGACATGCCCAAGACAGGCCCGTTCCCCCAGCTGCAAAAGCACCACAGAGCAGGGCAGGCTGGGAGCCCCTGTCCGGCTGGAGGAGGAAGCAGGCACAGGCCCAGTGTATCCTTTTTAATAATGCTTCGAGCCCTCACTCGGCAGCTGCCTTACCCATGCACCCCCTGCTTCCCCTTGCCCCAGATGCAGTGTTACAGGGCTAAATTCAGGCCTATACCCACAGAAGTACCCACCCCTCAAGCTCCAGCCTTTGCCCCACAGCCCCTGCAAAGGTGTTAGGAGTTCCTGACGGCAGCCTGGGATGCGGCATATTAGGCTCCAAGGAGGCTTTTTCACATGTCCACCCCCTCCAACACGCACAGCGCTCTGGCTGCACAGCGCTGACACAAGCCAAGAGGTTTGATGAGATGCGCCTGGTTGTTAGACAGCCCCACAGCTTCCTCTGGCTGCATTGCCTAGAGGGAAATCACTTTCCAGGATTAAAATCCCCCTGACTGGAGAGCCTACGAATCCAGGCCAAAGCAGAAGTGGCAACAGATGCTTCGCCAGCCCTCTCTCCTTACACGGAGGGCTCCCTGGACTGCAAGGCACACGGTGGAAAAGTGGATCGAGTAGGATGGTTCCGTGCAGCAGCAGCAGCACTGAGGCAGCAAGTGGTGAAGTCCCAACCCTCCCCAGCACTTCAAAGTGGCCTCTCCACCAGAGGGTTTCCAGCTGAAGGGAACCGTGGTCCTTCCCCGAGCAAGTTCCCAAGATCCCATTCAACACACACTGAAGACCGAGGGGGCCTGAGCCTTGTATTTCTCGTGGAAGTTCTTCAGGATGGGGACGAGGTTCTTAAACGCTGGGCGGAAGGAAGCTTCAGATTCCCAGCAGTTTTTCATTAAGCAGTAGATCTGAGGAAGGAAAGAACAGCTGAAAGGCAGGCCGAGCAGAAATCAAACCCACCACTCAAAGCAGCCACCCCCAACCTGAGCTGGGAGGCAGCTGGGAACAGCCCTCTGGCTGACATGTACCCTCCCCTGCTCCGAAGCCTATCAAAACCAACCCAAAGTAACAAAAGCCACCACTGCTCCCTTATTCCGCTAGCAGAGGGTTCTCTCTGCCTACGGCCATGGGTGTTGGAGGACACAGCCCCTGCTCAGGGCAGGGCAGCTGCTGGCTGGAGAGACTTCAAGGTTGCCCAGTCCAGTGGAATCCCAGGGAGAGCGCTCACCGACTTCAGCAGTGGCCGGATTTCACCCTGCAATCTTCTAGCAGCAAAGCCAACCTACTGCTTCCATTCCTAATCAGAGTGAAGGCAATTAATCTTTAGCCAGGCCCTCTGCAGGCAAAGCCCTCACTGGAAGGCAGAGAGACTGCCTCGCTATGTCAGTCCACAGCCTGCGTATTTCTGCTCTTCGAGGGCCTGCCCGAGCCCAGCACCTATACAGCTGTGGTGCTATCCCTGGCGTCGTGGAGTCAATTCTGCTTCCCTGTGTCGCCCTGCCGCATCACTGGATTCTTCACTTCCTGTCCTAGGCTGCTGAGCTGCGGGAAGCAGCCATCACGTCCCACAGGAGGGATGGCTACACTCCAGGGGTGGAAGAAGTGATCCCTGTATAGTCTGTGGAGCACTTGGGGTCCTACTGGGATGGAATGGGCTGTAGCACCATGTGAAGTTATTAACAGGCACCACTCAGCGACAGCCTCACCTCACAAGGACAGTCCTTCGGGCTCGGGAGCCTCTTCCCCCTGTCCAGCAGCTCGATCAGCCTCAGCACTGTCATCTGACCCTGAGTCGCACCAATCATCTCGATGAATTTCTAAGAGGGAGGGAGACCAAAGCTGGTTAGTGGAGGAAGGTCCTGCTTGTTACTTGTTCAGCAAACTCGAACCCCAGGAGCAGGAAAGCCCCCGTCAGTCCCTCTCCACTCACCACGGGGGGGCTCTGGCTGGAGTCACAGTGTGTCAGGAGCTCGTAGAGAGTGACACCGAAGGACCAGACGTCGGAGGCGTAATAGAACTTGCACTCCTTCAGGCACTCCATAGCGTACCTGCGGGGCGGGGCAGGGAAGACGGGCACCATCAAGCTATAGTTGCAACCACAGGGCATCAGCACAAGGGACCCACAGCCAGAGCATAGCCAGAATCCCTCCTAAAACGGCACTTGAGCTCTGAGGGGCTCACAACAGAGATTCTGTGCCATGGCCCTGCACAGCATCCCGGAGAGTCCCAAGCCAGACCCTGCACGGACGGCAGGATCCCATTCCTCAGGGCCTCCCAGCCACATCTCTGGCACAGCAGAGAATGTACAGAAGGAAGCCGTCACATTCAGACGCAGTCTCTGGGCAGACTTGCTCTGGCAGTTGCTGAGGGAGGAGGCGGCACAAATGCTGGTTACCCAGTCATCCTCCCCACCGTGGCTGCACTGCAGACCGACCCTCAATGCACACAGCCTCCAGGTGTAACTGAATTTGCTCTTCCATCACAGCTCGCACGTGGCCCAAGGCCACTCACCTGTGTGGCTCACAAAGACTACAGGTCCCAGCATGCAATGGGACCTGTATTTTAATCACGCCAACCCTCTCTATTAACAAGAGGAGGCTGGCTAGTCAGCTCCGCACAATGCAGATTCACCAGGGCACTGGGATAGCTAGCAAGCTACCGGCGTTGCCCTCAGAGGGAAAACATGGGGACCCCTGGGAGGGCTCTCTTGGGACCCCACAACGCTTACCAGAAGACAGGGCTGTCTCCGTCCTCGCAGACGCGGTAATATTCGTGCCCTTCGGGGATGGCTTTGGCCAGTCCGAAATCACCGATCTTCACCACATTCTCGTTCTCCAGCAGCACGTTCCTAGCAGCCAGGTCCCTGTGGATGTAGTGCAGGGAGTGCAGGTAAGCCATGCCCTGTGGAAAACAAACACCGGATTATCCTCATTCTGCAGCCAGGAACATGAAACATCCAGAGAGACAGGGACTGGCCCAAGGTCACATGAAGAGTCTGACAGAACTGGGGATAGGACCCAGGACTCCCAGTGCCCAGATTCCCCCCTGGTCTAGCCACTAGATCCCACTCCTTCCCCTGGACATTGCACACTGCACAATCATGTTTCCCCAGCCCCCTACCCCAGCTCTGGAGTAGCACAGACACACTGTGTAGCCCCTTCTCCCCCAGGCAGTGACAGCATCAGCACAGGCCCCCCACACGCTGCCTGGATTGGGCCCTGTTACCTCACAGATTTGCTGGGCAAAGAGAAGGATGTGGGCCAGGCTGACGTTGTGCTTGGGCAGGTAATCCCGCAGGCTGCCCAGGGGCACGTACTCCATGATGAGCTGCACAATCTTCTCCCCTGGAAGAGGAGCTGGATGTAAGTGATGCGCTCACTGGGACGGGCTACGGTGGGCAGCGGAGCAGAGAGATGCAGCCAAGGGGAACGCAGCCACAGCCTGAATCTCCATCACGGTCCTACCAGAGGCTAAGCCCCCTCCTGCGATACTGCAGCTTCGCGCCTTACGTCCCACGGTCCTGGAGAGCAACCCCTGGGCAGCTGGCCAGCCTTTGCAGAGTGCCTAGGGCTCCCTTCTGCCAGCTGACTGAGAGGTGCAACCATTCTGCCCTGGACTGGGGATTTGCAATCAAGGCTTAACCCCTCCGGCACCAAGCAGCAGCCTTGGGGGGGGCATGCATAGTTAACCCCACCTTGGGGGAAGCAGGGGAGCCCCACAGCACGCTCAGCCTACGGGGGGGTGGGGGTGTCCGTAGAGCACGTGCCTTGGGCTGTTAGCGCACTAACCGGCTTGGGAGGGAGCTGCATACAACGCAGGACACATGGGACTAAGGGAGACAACGCTCTGCTGCGATCCTCCCCCAGGAGCCCCGCTCCCCAGCAGCGGCTGGGCTGTACCTTGCTCGCTGCAGCAGCCCTTGTACTTGACAATGTTCTCGTGGTACAGCGTCTTGAGGATCTCGATCTCCCTCTTCCAGCTGGTGAGGAGCTGCTGGCTGCAGCCAGACTTCAGCGACTTCACGGCCACCATCTCCCCGGTACCGTCGTTGGTGGGGTCATAGCAGTACAGGCTCACTTTGCCGAAGTGACCCTGGGAGACAGAAACGGGGCTTTGAGATCCCACCACGGAGCAGGGCTCCAGTTGTCTGATGTGGGGAGAGGCCCCTGTGGGATGCACTAGCTGGGGGAAAAAAGCTTCTCAGACAAAGGTCTCCAGTGGAAACGTCCTCTGCCAGCCTGGGATCCGGCCCGAGCTCAAAGCCGGTTAGTGGCAGGTCGGGGGCAGTGCCCAAAGAGCGCTGGAAATGAACAGTAACAGCCAGGGAATCCCAGCTTCCCAGGGACAGGACAGCACAGGCCGACCCAGGCTGGAGCAGACGAGAGGCTCATCTACCTAAGTGCACACTCTCCAACAGTGGTGCAAGAAACCTCACAGTCAGCAGTCGTACCCTCACCTGCCTGCAGCGAAGCATCCTCCTAATGCAGGGCCTCAGTCAGCAGCTTTGCTCACCTACCCGGACAGAGTCTATCCCTGCTAAAGGGATGGGGCTGTCCGGGCTCTCGGGAAACGCAGCCACTTCTGCTGCCCTCTGGCGGTGCACTGACATGGTGCCACTGAACCGGGGCGGGGGTTGCTATGGATGCAACTTACCTCCCCCAGTTCTCGGATCTTCTTCAGGTAGCGTTTCTGAAAGACCGTGGGGTCCGACACAGGAAAGTGGGGGCTCACGGAAGTGACATCAACGAGGTCTGGAATGCAAGGAGAAGAGCCACGTGGCTGACAGGACTGGCATGAGCCACGCACCAGTGCAACACTTCGCTCAGCGATGGCCAGCCGAGGAGCAGCAAAGGGAGCTCCGTGTGGCCAGAAGGATGTGGGGCGCCAGGTGCAAGGCATGGGCCAAGCCTAGGGTAACCACACATTCCTGGTTGGGCTCCAGGGGTGGCAGGTTTGTTTTGTCTCGGTCATCCCTTCTAGTGAGTGCCAGGAGGGAGAGTCGCGTATCGATGCAGGCCAGATGCCAGCAGAGATGGGGGCCCCTCACCCTCCCTGCCTGGCCTGACACAGGGCGGAGGAGCTGCCCAGGAGTCAGGAAGTCTCCCTTAGTCTGTTTCCAGCCCCTGTGTGTGCTCTGCCAGCTGGCGGGGGGCTGGAGGGCTTACTGTGCGGCTGCAGCTGGGTGAGGTCCCGCAGGATGGTCCGGAAAGAGGGCCGCTCGCTGGGGGCGTAGGTCAGGCACTGGCTGATCAGGGCGGCCAGCTCCTTGCAGGACGGCTCGGGCAGGCGGTGCTTCTTCTCATAGAAGCGCTCTTTCTGCAGGGAAAGGAGGGTCCCACTGAGCAAGCCAGACCCCAGCTGCGGCGAGCCATTCAGAGCCACACAGCCCCCACTCCTGCTGTCTCTCAAGAAACTCAGCACTCTTCCCTGCCTCAGTGACTGTTTCCTCTGCAGCCCCCTGCCACCCAGAGCAGCTCTGGCCTGCCACAGAACGGAGCAGCCTCTTCCCAGTGGGGTTTAGAGCCCCCGAGATTCACCCCACTCAGCACATCCCATTCCCTCTGCCATGCCGGCCTCAGAAGAGATGCTAGAGTCTGAGGGAAAAACAGTGTATCCAGCCGCTACAGCTCTCATTCTCACTAGCCAGAGGGCAGCTCACGGGCACAGCTGAGGTTATGGGACAGGCGCATACCAGGCTGGGGGGGTACAAGCACCCGGGTGCAGGCGTTACCTCAGAGGGGGTGCGCTCTTTCAGCGGGACGTCCGCATCAAAGCAGATCTCCAGCAGGGTGGTGCCAAAGCTCCATTTGTCGGCTGCGGTGCTGAGGCTGCCGACATCCTGGACGCACTCAGGGGCGATCCAGGGGATCCGGTCCACTCGCTCTTGGGGAAGAGGAAAGAGGAGTTCAGGGCTGCTGCAGAGACACTGCCTGAGCAACCGCACACACCACAAAGAACCCGGGTTTGGAGAAAGCCCCCTGTAGCAGGATCTCAGGAATGGGGCAGACGCCGAAGGAGTCGGGCCCGGTCACGGTGACCCAGCTCGGCTCTGCAAGGGCAACCCACCCCTGCTGTGTGCTGACATCAGGAGTCACACATGCAGCTCTGGCAGGAAGAGCTCCAGAGTCCCTAGCCCTGCTTGGGGGAGCAGGAGGGGCCAGGCTCCCAGCTAGGAGAGGACAAAGCAAACTGACCAAATGGGAGTCTCATGAGCAGGGCCTGGTGACCAGAGTCACCAGGGGCGCGTAACCCACACCACTCGGTGCTCTGATCCGGTCACATCTCTCAAAGGAGAGCTGGGCTGCAGGCAGCACAGCGGAGCTCAGCAGAGGGCAGGCTCCCTCGGAGGTAGTGCTACAGGAAATGGAATGGGTGGCTCAGTAGCAGGCGCTCTCCCCTGAGAGTCATTGCTGACCCCAGTGTGGCTAGGGGGCCTGTGCTGCAGGGAGTGAGGTTCGGCCCTTGGAATGGGCCCAGATCTCAGGACTCCACATGGTGCTCAGGGGATGGTGGAGATGCAAAATTCTGGTCACAGTCAATCCCACAGCTCTTTTGGGCCCCGAGTCCTGGCCAAACTCTAGTATGGATGATCACATGCTGCATCCAATTCTCCCGATTGTTTCTACCAAGAACTATCCCTCCACTTCCTGTCCTCAGTTGGTGTGTCACGTTGCTGTGCACTGTTCCAACAGCTGTGACAGCAGACCCCAGAGGTGGCTGCACATACAGGGTGGCTGCAGTGACTCCTTGAGTTTTTTGGCAAGTGCTCGAGGACCCGCTGGGCGGGAAGGCGCTGGAGAAAGGCCTTGCCTTTCGTTTGCTTACGAGATCTTTGCTGGAGCAGACAACTCACAGGGCTCCGCTCAGGGTCAGACAGGAGCATGAGCCAAGCCTGGCTGATGCGCCGAATGAAACCTGGGATGACTGCGCTCAGCCCAGCTGATGCATAATTCACAGGAATCCCTGCTGCAGAGCCTGGTGACAGCACTCTGGGATTTCCCCTCCCACATGGGAGCGGCAGGGAGCACAGTCCAGCCCCGCTCAGCTGCAGCCACCGACAAGCCGGGCATCTGGAGGGAGAGCACTGAGAACCGGCGGGAGGAGAAAGTACCTTCTCGGGAGAGCACTGTGAAGCTGACCCCAGGGTCGCTGAGCTTCACGAAAGGCAGCAACCTATTCTCCAACCCCTTCCTGGCCAGCAGGATGTTCTTGGCACACACGTTGCCATGCACCAGGTTTTTGTCCTCCTGTAAAAAAATGAAGTGAGAGGTGAGGAGCCTCGTCCCTTTAAGATACTCCCAGGTGCTCTGCAGGGTCTGAAGACCAGGCTGGAATGATGGTTCGTTCCGTGGGCAGAAGCAGGACACTAGACTCCTGGGTCCTGTCAGAGCTCAACATGCAGGCACTCACTTCCTGCCTCTTTCCCACTCCCCAGAACAGATGTGGGGGGAGAACAGGAGCAGGAGGCCCAACTGGCTTTTGTGCAGCTCTGCACAGGGCTACATGCTGCCACCCGCAGCCTTTCCAAGCAGCTGCCGAGTGTGGGTGTGGGAGCTCTATTGAGCTGCTGGCAATGGTCCTAGCAAGGAAGGGAGAAGGCAGCATTCCACTCCCAGCTCTCCCAGGCCCCCACCAGGCCTCGCTCTGACCATTCACATGTTACCAGAGACAGTCACGTGGTTTCAGACCTAGCGGTGCACCTTGGCAAGAGGCCTGGGTTCAAATCCCAGCACTGCCAGCATCCTGCTGGGCGACCTCGGATGAGTCGCTCCTCGTCTCCGTGCTCCCTGGGGGCTGGAGCAGAGAGGAGCAGGGACAAAAGGTGTCTGAACCAGCCCATGGCTCTCCAGAGCAGCCTCAAACGAACACCCCGCCGCCCCGGACACATCCCAGTTCCAAACACAGCTTCTCACCAAGTAGCTCAGGGCGCTGGCGAGCTGCTTCGCGACCGTGATCTTCCAGCCGACGGTCACCCGGCCTTTCTCCTTCCGCAGCAAGACATCCAGGGGGCCGTGCTCGATGTACTCCTCCACCATGATATCTGAGAGGGCAGAAGAGGCCAGTCCTTGCAAGCCTGGCTCTTTGGCACTGGAGGGCAAGGCAGGGCTGCAGGCTGGGGCCCAGCTGAGGACGCTAAGGACAGACATGCTGGCAAGTTGCAGTCTGATCAGCTGTTGCCGAGATGAAACCCCTTGCACAGGCAGGATGGGGAAGGAGACTCCTGCCCTCTCAGAGGGTCCCTGAGCCCCTCTGCGGGGGCAAAGGGCCAGACAGGCTGTTAGGGAGGGACGGGGGGAGGCGGCTGCAGCTGCCATCCAGGGGAGGGCCACGCACTGGGGCGCGGTTACTCACTCTCGGAGCCTCGCACGCAGACGCCGTGCACGAAGGCCAGGTGGATGTGCGAGACCTGGCTCATGAGGCTGGCCGTCTCAAAGAACGCCTGCAGAGAGAAGCGGAGAAGCATGATCCCCGGGACAGCCAGCCACCTCGGACTAGCTAACCGAAGCAGCCAACGGGCTGGGGGTGGGGCCATTTCACCCCTCCTCCCCCAGGCTCCTATCCAGGTCCAGGGCCGTCTCCACACATTCAGAGTCACCCTTCCTCCTGGGCTCCGAAGTACCCCCTCCTCATCCTACAGTCCCCTGGGCTACGGCACCATCAGGAGGCTCCCAGGCAGGGTCCCGGTCTCAGTCCGTGTGGCGTCCCGAGCATGGAGCCCGTTCACACCGCAGAGCTCCAACCCCAAGTCGCCAGCAGGCTGGGCCCAGCACTCCCTCCCACCCACCCACAGAGCCCCAGGGCTCGGCTCACCAGGGCGATGTCCCTGTGGCTGGGGTCCAGCACCTTGAGTACCACGTGCATCTCCCGACTGTTGTTGTTCTGCTCGGTGGAGAAGTACTCGGCCTCGTCGTCCCCGCCAGCACCCCCGCAAACATGCAGCACACCCTCGTAGATGTTGGTGCGGGTGCCCTGGCCGAGGTGAGCTCTCTGCAGGGGATACAGTAGCAAGGGGTTACTCGGCACCGCAGGGAGAACCCTGCTTGCCCTCCACCATGGCCAGAGGGAGACCGTCCCTGGGCTGAAGGTGCTAAGCCCCCACTCCTGATGGGGTCGCTGAGCCAGGCCCAGCACCTGCTCCCCAGTTCCCTCCACTGCATCAGCTTTCCTTGCGCATCGATTCTTCTCTAGGACACCAACCCGTCCCCCGGAGCCTCATCAGGGAGTCTGACCTGGGTGATCTCATTTTTCCGGATCTGGTGGAAGCTGAGCTGGGTCAGGTTCAGGATCTGCCTGGTGCTGTCCTTCACCCTCCGAGCGATGATCAGGTCTGAAATCTCTGTGGGGAGAGGCCCATAGGAAGAGGAGATCAGAGACCTCACCAGCCTTGAAACAAACCTTGGTGGGGAGGAGAGATAGCTCAGTGGTTTGAGCATTGGCCTGCTAAACCCAGGGTGGGGAGTTCAATCCTTGAGGGGGCCATTTAGGGGACCGAGGCAAAAATCTGTCTGGGGACTGGTCCTGCTTTGAGCAGGGGGTTGGACAGGATGACCTCCTGAGATCCCTTCCAGCTCTCATATTCTATGATTCTATGAAACCATTTAGGAGACTGCTCTGGCTCTCTGCATGTGGGAGTTCCGGGCTGGGGCAGAGCCCTGGCTGCTGCCAGAGGCTCCTGGGGAGAATCTCACTCCCCCAAACCAGTGGGGGGGGGGTTCATACCTCCCGGCTTCGGCGGGCAGCACCTCCTCACCGCGAAGCTCTCATCCCCCGACTTGAGTGTGCAGCCTTTGAGAACGTCCATCAGCTCCCGTACGGTGGAGAACTCCCGCTCCCAGCCCTCCAGCACAAAGGAGCTGCCTCTCTTCTGGATCCGGAACTGCCTGTACTTGGGGGTGGCCTGCGTCCCAGGGAGAGAGGGGAAAGAGACGCCACTGTGACAGGGTAACCCAAAGCCCATGGCTCCCAGAACCCCCGCTCAGCGTGCACATGCCCCATTGACAGTCTCATGCCTGAGCATGCAGACTCTGCCGTCACTCACCCATGCCACTGAAAACCATCAGTGAGTGGCAGGGGCCTGCAGCTTCTCCCTATTCACTCGCTGGTTCAGAGCGCCGTGCTACAGGCAGGGTCTGGGGTCAAGCCCTGCGCTTGGCTAACCAGCGTCTCACCACCACTGGCTGCCTAGATTTCATCACAATCCGCCCAGCTCATCTCTCCAAGCAGTCAGCCCGGCAGCACCTCTTCCATCCGAGCTCTGGCCAAGGGGACTACAGCAGGATTCCAGGCAGCACTGCCATTTCAGACAGTGGGCAGGCAAGGTCTCTGCCTCTTGATTAAGCCTGTCTGCTGCCACTGCCCTACGCCAGCCCAAGCCAGAGAAGGAAGTTATTGCTCAGCTCCGGCATTTCCTGCAGTAACTAGGTCGGCTCAGGAGAAAGCACTCACTCTCACCGCAAGTGAGACACCAGGGCAGCCCATACCTTCCCGGCCGGTTACACAGCATGCCCAGATGCTGTACCAGCTGCAGCTTTCCTCACAAGGCTCCTCCTGGCACCTGCTGCCCCCAGGTTCCCTATCTGCTGGCATCGTGGCCTGCATTCCCCAGGGCGATTGTGTGGAGGGTTGTGCCAGGCACCCGCCATGCAAGGCGTGGAGGCGCCAGGGAAAGGGAGTGTTTCTACAGAGAGGCATGTGCCAGTGGCAGGGCACAGACCCAAGCGGCCCTGTGTTCATGGCAGCTGCGTGCTGAGACATGCATGTACTTGAGTGAGATTAGAATTAATGAGACTTGTAGACAAGATGCGCTGCTCTGCCTGGGCAGCCGGGCAAAAGGAGCTGGATTCCAATGCGGTCCTGGGAAAATCCCCTGGCTCACCCCAGTCTCTTTCCTTTAAGTCTCCCTTTGGCTCACTCTTGTGTTCTGTGTCTGTTAGTTGCCACTTTCGACCCCAGAGATGGCTGCACATATATGTCTGGAGCTGCCCGGATCAGACCCAGGTTGGCCCAACCCCTCCGAACATGGGGAGAGCAGTAAAAGGCAGTCAGAGCAGCTCTGCTGCGTGGCACACCAACGCTTGGAGCCTGCATTCGGTGCTGGGTCCATTTACTCCACCCAGCTGGCTCCCAGCCCAGGCACCGTTCAGGACAAGTGGCTCTCATGAGCAGAAAACCAGCTCTGTGACATGCAGCTGGCAGAGCGTCCCAGGAACAAGGCCAAGCTAGTTTGGGTGGGAGACGGAGCTTTCTCCAGGGCTTGGCCGGGACTGGGGAACAAACTTCTCCAGGGAACCAACGACCATCCCAAGCCTCCCCCAACACCACTCCAAGTGCCACACCTCTGCTCTAACCTGCCTCCTCCCACCCCAGCAAACCCTACCAGAACAAGACACTCCACCGCTCACACAGTCCTCCCTCTGCAGAGGCTGAGAGAGCAAACCACTGCTGCTGGCAGGAGCTCCGAGCAGAGTGTAAGAACGTACAGCCAGCGCAGCAGCTGTCACGCACACGGGGCCTTCGCTCATTCAATTCCATCTCGGATGCACGTTGCTCACCCCACGCCTGCCTCACCTGCCCTCGGTCCCTCTTCACCACCGACAGGATCAGCCTGTTGAAGTCGAGGATGCTCCAGCGGATGACGTACAGCCCATCTTGCTCCTCCCGCTTCAGCTTGGCGAAGACAAACTCCTCCCTGGAGGAGGGAAAGGTGTCAGACGGGCCCAGGCCGCGCCGAGGCCCCAGGTCTCCCACTCGGCAGCAGGCACCACTTACTGCATTGGCCCATGGATGCCGTTCAGGACACTCATCACCAGCCGTGGTGGGGCTACCTCATGGCACAGGTAGTGGCTGGAATCGGCTGTGAGCCTGAAGTAGCCGTCCACCAGCGACACCAGGGACAGGGCCGTTTCGTAGGATGGGAGAACCAGCTCCTGGGGGGGAAAAAAGAGCCACGGGGTGTCATCACTGGCTGGCCAAGAGGCTGCCTAGGCCCCGCCCTCCCCCCTGCTTCACTGTCCCAGCTCCGGTTTCTGAGCCAGCCAGTGGTGCAAGGATCAACCCCTGAGCGCTCACCACATGGGTTGGAACTCCCAGCAGCAGGCACGGCACTAACAGCAACACCTGTGGAATCCTGATGCACTATGGGAAAGCCCCAAGATTCTGGTAGTGACCCCGCTCCCTCTGCACACAACCCACAGCTCCCTTAGATCCCCTCCCCGGCACCCCCCCATCCCAGAGATGGCTGGAGCCAGGAGCTGTTCCTTAGTCTGCCCTCTAATGCCAACCCCCTCCCATCTCCAATGGGCTTACCCTGAGAGCTGTGGCTCCAAAGCACTGGACAGACATTCAGTGATTAAAGCCTAACACCTCCCAGTTACCAGGTGACAGACATACGCAGGATTGACTTGGCCAAGCCCACACCACAGGTGGAGCTGGGAACAAAACCCAGGCTTTTCCTGCTCTAACCACTAGCCCCCACTCCCCTCCCACAGCCAGAGGAAGGCCGTTCCCACTCCAGAGCCCCGTCATGCAGGGAGAGCCCTCACCAGGCACTTGTTGTCTTGGCGGTTGATGCTGACTTTGCAGTCCTCGAGGGCAATGTGCGTGATCTCCTGGAAGTCACAGAAGCGCACCCACTTGGCCTCGCTCCTCTCCACTGGCCGACACGGCCCTTTGAGGTCCAGCTCTTTGGCTCTGGTCTTCCTCCCAAAATAGCCCCGGTGGGGGAGGCTTTCTGCACTCTGCAGAAGTAAAACAAAGTGGGGTCACAGCTCCAGTTTTCCAGGGGGCTGGGCAGCATCCACAGACTAGGTGAAGCGGTGGCCAGGTCTGGCCTGCATTCTCCCATGGCACTAGGCTCCACACGTCAGCTCCTGCCAGCTAGCATCTAGCCCTCTGCTCCACCACATGGGCCTTCCGCCCCACATCAGTTCTGACTCGGCCTTAGCAGGCACTGTCCCTGGAGGTTCCGGCCACTGCATGCCCTGGGAAGAGGCAGCATTTTCAGCTGCGGCAGCAGCAGCACAGCTCGTGCCAGCACCGAGGCAAGCCCGAGCGAGCACACCACTTGCCAGGGCTAGAAACGCGCTTTGCTGAGCAAGTCCCTGGGGTTAGCAGCGCTTGTGTGGCACGGAACACGGCAAGCCCAGGACGCTGGAGCCATGCCGCACTCATTCACTGGGCCCTCAAGGCCAGGCTAGTCTTGTGCCTTCAGAGACAGGGGTTTCCCCATTAACGACCACTGCCTGGCTCTTGCCTAGCGTTTTTCAGCAGCAGCTCTCACAGGAAATCAGTACCATCACCTAAATTCCCTACCCCAGCCTGGGCCAAACACTAGCCATTACCCTCATTTTACTGATGGGGAAACTGAGGCACCGAGCATGGCCATGACTCAGCCAGCAGGCCAGCAGCAGAACCCAGGTCTCCTGAGCCCAAGCCCTAGGCTCTATCCACTAGGCCGCAGTGCCTGGGGGCGGGGAGGGTAGCGGGGGTCGGTCAGCCCTAGCCAGAACAGGACCAGCACTGCCACTTGCTACTCCCAAGGAAGAGGAGCCAGTGGCCCCCCACGGCAGGGGAGCCGAGTACAAGCTACCTCAACAGGGACAGTTCGCCACTGAATCCCGTCCGTGCCGGTGACCAGGACTTCATGGGTGGTGGGCCTGTCCCTGGGAGACGACGCACAGCCGTCCTCCAGCTGTGTGTGCCCTCCGTTCACATAGAGCAGCACCTTCTCGCCCTCGGAGGCTGTCTCCAGGGAAAGGACGGGGAAGAGCTCACTCCCGAAGCGGGGGGCCAGGTTCTCCAAGGTGGCCAGGTACTTGTACATGATGTCCTGCTCCGTCAGCTTCCCAGCACTGACCGTGTGCCGCTGGAAACGCTGCACGAACTTCCTGAAGACATTCCTCATGCGGAACTTGGTCAGGTAGCTGTTCTGCTGGATCTGCCGGCAGAAGGAGCGCGGGATGCAGCCCTTGAAGCTGCAAGAGACACAGGGGAAGTTAGCAGGCCTGCTCACCGGGAGGGGCGTCGCACAGGAGGGAGAGCGAATGGCAAAGCAGAGCATGCAGAAAGGACACTACAGTCACACAACACTGTTCCACCACGAACCCTAGTACCCGGTGCAGCGTGACGTGTCTTAGGCCCTACCGCCCCCTTGGGTGGCAGGCTGCCCGCTGGCGGAGAAGCGGCACAATGTGAACGCGGGCTCTCCTGGGGCCAAGTCAGTTCCAACACCTGCTGCCAGGCGACTCCTATGATGGGTTCCAGAAACCACCTCCATGAAAGCCATAGTATTTTCAGCGCTGTGTGAGGCAAGCTCCGCCCCAGAAGAGGCCGCCATTCAGCAGCCACACACTAGCTGAACTGCAGTGCCTGGGATGGAGGTGGACAGCACAACGCTGATGCCCATCCACCCTGCAATCACCTGTTTTTTTTGGCCACTTCTTCGAGAGAGACGCCTCGTTTGAGAGCCATGTGAGAGAGGTGAAGGACAGCCATGCCTAAGCTCTCATTCTTAAACCGGTGGATCTCCTGCTCGCTCTGAAGGTCTTTCAGAGACACAACATCATTAATGAACTCGTATTTCCCCTGCAAAGGGAACCAGAAAAACAATGTTCTCCAAAGAGAAAAGGGGACTCAAACCATCCACTCAAATTTAGCTGTCTTCCTTCTCAGCCTCACAAAGAGCCCTTCTCAGCTCCTACGATCCGGAGCAGATTTGGAATATCTTTAAATCAAATGAAGCAAAACCTTAAAGATTTTCTTCTGTGTTGGAAGAGCTGCAGACCCCCCCTGCTTCAGGGCAGGTGCCCTGACCTTGAGCTATCAGGGCTCAGGAGGAAATTTCCTCCGGGCAGGATATTCCACACCTTCCTGTGAGGCAGCTGGTGCTGCCCCATCCAAGGTGGGATACCAGGCTAGAGGGACGTGGGCCCCTGCTCTGATCCGGTTTGGCCATTTCTACATTGTTTAAACCTTTCCCCAGCCTGGAGGCAAGGTGGCCTCCTGCCACTGAATCAGGAAAGGAATGCACAGCCAGCTCGAGTGAGGGGGAAGCTAAGAAAACATTGTGCCCGCGCACTTGGGAATCAATGACCGAGTCTCCACTGAGGCAAGTGTCAGATCCCTGCCTGTTCTACACAGGTTTTCATCCTGCACTCAGCACACTCCTAGCCGAATATCAGAGGTATTCCAGCGGGAAGTGCTGGTGAAAGCAGCACTCATCCCTAGGAAGCCATGGGTCTGTATGTAACCCTTTGGGACGCCAGCCCTTCCCAATCACGGCACCGGGGCCCCCACCTGCTCAAAGAGATACTCGAAGGACGACTTGTCCAGAAGCGCACCGCCCTGCAGCTTGTCCTCGAGGGCATCGCTCTGCCGAGGAACGTTGCGGTAAACGGCCGGCTCTTTGTCGCTCATCGCATGCCAGTTGCGGAAGTAGTACCTGTGGGGGAGACACACAGACAAACCTGTGGGAGGCAGGAAGGGCCACAGCACCACTGAGCCCGGTGGTTCAGCAGCTGCCAGACCCTGGCTACAAAATCCTCCCCCTTCTGCTTCTGAGTCAGTCCCCTCCAAACTGCCCCAAGCAGCAGGCAGGCGTCACAGGAAAGGGAGCCTGGTCTCCATAGCAGCAGCATAGAAAGCCACAGCTGCAGGGCTCAGCTCTGATGGCCACGCAGCCAGCTTTTCACTAGTGCATGTCCAAGTGCTTTACAAGGGAGGCCAGTATCATTAGTGCTATTTACAGCAGGAGAAACTGAGGCACAGAGACATGGAGTGACTTGCCCAAGGTCATCCAGCAGGTCAGCGGCAGAGCTGGGAATAGAACCTAGGTCTCCTGGGTCCTAGTCCAGTGCCTTCTCCACTAGAGCACATCACCACCCCTCTGGGACTGGCAATACAGCCAAGCAGACCTACACCCTGCTAGAGTTAAGGGCCGGCTTCTCAGCTGGTACAAACCAGCATGCAGTAGTTTCAGAGATTTGTATCAGCAAGGACCTGACCCCGCCAGCCTCCCCACTGCTGCAGGACCCTCCAGGTGCAGCTTGGCATAGCCTAGCCAGGCAAGTGCTTCCTGTTCAAGGCTGAGGTCTCCGCCCCTCGTGCTGGCATCCCAGAGCTGCTGCAGGCCACTCCGTACAGATGAACGAGCGCTGGAGCTTGGCCAGAGAAACGCCTGCACATGTTCCAGCGGGGAAGGGCATGAGCCAACACTCCCCCATGGTGCAGGCGGTTTAAATCTGGCAGACAGCGTCCATGCCAATGCAGCGAGCTGGGGACCAAAAGCCCCTATTACAGCAGAGCTGCAGCCAGAGCAGCAGCAGGGTGAGTCTCCCAGGACATTTTCCCCAATTCTGCCAGCCGGGCCTCGCCCCGCAGGAGGAATTCAGATTTCAAGGCCCGTTCGGCAGAGACAAGACAGACCTGGGCTACAAGCGAGGGGGTCAGTGCTGCACTGGCCATGGGGACCAAGACCTCGCCCAGGCTACTGAACAGGAACGGCTCTCAGCACATCACAGACCTGCACCCCCTTTGCCAAACACCCCTGATTCAGGGAACCTCCCACACAGATCTCCAGCTTGTGGCTTCCAGGCTGTTGGAGAGGCTGGAGGTTTCCAGGGGCTGGGTATTATGGGCAGGGAAATGCGCCAGACTACAGACACCCCTCAGGTGCAGCTGGCTTCTTCCAAAGGAATGTACTTCACTTGCCTGGCACGCCCTTGCCTGAGAACACCCTCTCCTCTCAGTGCCCAGCTCCATATTCACCAAACTCAAATTGCTCTCGGGGCACAGGGAGGAGATGGGGTTAAAAAACCTGCAGTTTACAAAGGCTCATGGGATCAGATGTCTCAGCCAGAGCAGACACGCCTCTCAGAGCTAAGGACTCCTGTGTTCTAGACCCAGTTCTGCCACTGACTCAGTCACCTTGGCGCAAGCTATGCTGCTTCTCTGGGCCTCAGTTTCCCTGCCCATAAAGTGGTGAGAACATGGCTCTCCATCGAGCACTTCAAAACAAGAGTGCTTCACCAGAGTAAGCATGCTCCAGCAGGCAGCCATGGCAGCACCAGAGCTGCCGAGGACAGGAGTCACTTGCGTGCAGCACAAGTTGTCTCCGAGCCCGTCAAGCAGAAATCAAGGCAGGGATGCCCAACCAACAGGACTGTCCCGCAGCAAGACTTGCATGGAAACCAAGGCTCCTGAGCCGTTCAACAGCAACAGAATCAAACCGCTACCAATGCGGCAAGCTACTGTCACAGGCCCCAAGCCTGCCATTCGCCTCTCCGAACATAGGTATGGGTAGGATCGGCGCTCCGCGGAGCACAGAGTGCACCGTCTAACATGGAGTGTCCAGCATCTCACACAGCAAAGCTCTGATCCAAACTGGGTGTGTTGGGGAGGGAAGCTTGCAGCACTGCTGCTTGCATCCCACAGGCCCCTCATGCTGGGTGCTAAGACAAGAGGTGTCAGCCAGGGTGGGAGGAGGTGCACACTGTACAAAGACTGGCAGGCCACACAATTCGTAGCCAGAGCATGGTTAGCTCACCAGCTGCATCGTGTCTGCACTGTGGCTCGAGGCCTTCAGTCTCCCTGGGTCGGCACCTCTCCCCAGGACTGCACGCCACCAACGCGTTGCTCTTTGGATTACACCCAGAGGGGCCAGCCAGGAGCAGGACCCCGCTGTGCTGGGCTCCAGACACCCATCTTGGGGAGCATCACTATGGAAATGCAGCAGAGGCACAAACTGCAGCCAAAGCGAGTTTCAGTTTCCACTGCCTGTGTCCTCCCCAGAACCCTCAAAGCCACAGCTGTCTGCAGTAGCAAGCACAAAGCTATTCTGACGCTCACATACCGAGATGCAGTTTCCTGCAGCCATGCTCCGGCATGGGTGGTTTAGCCACCCATCCTGGCTGAGGACAGAGGAGCGACAGAGCTGCACCTAGCTGTGCCTTGGAGGGGAGGGGAACAGAGTGCTGCTGCTGGGATATCACAGCATCCAACGTGAGCATTTGTAATCTAGGGGCTGGATCCGGCCGTTGAACCAGGCTGTCCGTTATCAATGTGACTGATGCTCTGTCCAACCCAGGGGCTCAGCTGCCAGAGACCTATGCGCTATCTGCAATCAGACTGCATGCGTCCTTTGGGCAGGGCGACCCGGAGGATTCAGGGGGCCTGGGACAAAGCGGGGGAGCTGTGGCGCTTGTACTCACCAGGAGGCGGTCCGGATCTTCGGCAGAATTTCGGCAGCGGGGGGCCCTTCAGTTGCTCTGCATTTTCGGCAGCATTGAAGGGCCCCCCGCCGCTGAAATGCCGCCAAAGACGCGGAGCAATTGAAAGGCCCACCGCCAGGCCAGCGCTCACAGGGCCCTTGTGGGGCCTGGGGCAAATTGCCACACTTCCCCCCACTCTGGGCAACCCTGGTACAGAGATTGTGGCCTATAGCGATGCTGTTTAGAGCAGCACAAAGACTACATATCCCAGCATGCTTTGCCCCATCTTGAGCTAAGCAGCTAAGCATGCTGGGATATGTTGTCTGCGCTGCAGAGGAGGCTGGCAACAGGCTGTTGTTTAGGAGCCCAGGATCCACACTTCAGTACCATGGCGATGCACGCGGCCAAAGCCCTCCCATACAGACCCTTTGGCCACTGCTGATTTGCAGGCCATCAGCGCAGTGCCAGACGGACGGCCTTTAACTAGTCAGCACTGTCCTCAGCCCCTGCATGCCTGACAGGGACATACCAGACGCCTCCAAGCAAACACTCCACTCTCTCATTAGAAGCACAATGGTGCTAAGGAGGAAAGTTGCCAGAGAAGAGGTTCACAGGGCCTAAAAAACCCAGACCAAACAGTCTTGTAATCCCTGTTCACTTTTGCCTTTATTTTGACTCCGATGCTATAAAACTGAGCATGAAAGCCCCGCCGTGAAAGCAGTGGTGACTGCGTTCTAGGAGGATATGCTGCCTCATGCAGCATGATTCCTGTGGTATGTAAGAGCCTCACAGGGAGGATATCAATAAGCAGAACTGCCTAACGGCTGTAAAAAAACCACACACTCCTCTTTTCGTACCTGGAGACCTAGATCAACACGCTGCCCCTAAGTCACAGGGAGAACGAGTTCGGGGGGTCTCAGCCTATTTCCCTTTGGACCTTTGTCCACGTCACCAGTGCTATGCAATGACGTGACTGGTAGATTCAGCTCAGGAGAAGCCCAAGTCTGGCACAGCAGAAGCAGAGCTGACTGGGGAAGCACGGACTGGAACAGCACGGGATGCAGGTTGGGATGGAGATCTCCACTGCAGGGGCACACCGCCCAGCTCTCAGCCGCACAGTCGGCCCAAGGGAGACCCAGAAAGACATTCACAGTCTCTCTCACTTACCCAGAGATGCTGCCCGGCCCCTCTTTGACCTGATGCCAACCTTTATCCATGCTTCTTAATTGCTTCTGTTGTCTCCCTTCCCAGGTAACCAAAGGATGCTTGTCCCCAACACGAGCGTTCCTATTCAAATGCCTGGCATGTTACCCCTTGGCAGCTGGCTAAGGGGCCCCTCGCCTCCCAACTGCAGCTAGCAAAAGCAGAGAGCGTGAGAGGAGCCACCCGTGACCCCAGGGAGCAGTTCTCACCTCATGCGGAAGAGCAGATTCAGGTTGGTGTCTTTGCTGATTTCAAACACATGGTTGGGAGGGAGCCAGACTCTGGCCTGCACATCACAGAGTGCGAAGAGGCTGTAGCAGAGCGGCGTGATCCCTGCAGGAGACAAGAGAATTCCTGTGCCATGGCAGGGATGCATTTCTCCTCTGCCCCTGCTTTAAAGAGCACGGTTTTATAGCGGCGTCTCTCATTGTCTTGTCCTGGAAGCTCCTCCCCGTTACAGGGTTCTACCAGTAACAGACTCCTTCACCGAGTGCCAACAGCAGGAATAGCGCCTGATGCTCCGAGACCCACGATCTAGGCCCAAGTCCCACAATTAGCCTTTTCTGAGCCACGTGACGGCTCATAATTTAAAGGTACTTGTTAAAACTAGCCTGCTTTTAACAAGAATCCTCATCGCTAGCTTTTAAATAGCACTTTGGCCGCAGATCTCTAAGGGCTTTACAAAGCAGGTCAGTATCATTAACTGTTTTGCAGATGGGGAAACTGAGGCACAGGCCAGGACAGAGACTTGCCCAAGGTCACCCAGCAGCAGGTCAGTGGTGGTCTCGAGTTCCAGTCCAGTGCTCTCTGCACTAGGCCATACTGCCTCCTCCAGAGACATTGCCACACCCCAGGCTGGTTGCTCAGAGGCAGCCAGTTGGCCTGACAAGCCTCTCAGCAGCATGACTGGTTTTGCGGAGTTGGGCTTTTTTTTTTTTTTTTTAAAACTGCACCAAGCAGAAACCACCACGATGGGAAACATTATCCCAGCCTGGTTTGTCAGCTGGCCTCATACAGGAGGAAAGGAGGTTTGCAGCAAACCCGGGGTTAAAAGGCACATCAACCACTCCCTCCTTCTCCCAGCATGACAAGGAAATACCCCTGCACAGACCCTATGAGCAGCCCTGGCGGCTCGGCTCGGCTCTAAGGGGACCTAAGAACCAGGCTCCGGTGGCTCACCAAGGAAAGTCCCTGGAAAGTGGCAGAATGTTTATCACGTGAAGATGCCAACGAGTCAGAGGCCACATCACCACAGTCGAGCTAGTCATGCTCGACAACTCAGCCTTCCAGTAAAGGCCCAAGAGCCAGAGCACAGGAGAAGAGGGAGATTCACCCCTTCACCCAGGAACACCAGACACACACAGGAGGCTACAGCCAGTGATCCTGATTAGCAAGAGCTACAGCTCTAACGGACACAGAGCTTCTAAGGGGGATGTGAACGCTCAACAATACGTAGCAAGGGAGACTCGGTGGTGTCGGGACAAGCAGGGATTAGAGCCTTTTGCCTCTGGTCAGGGACTGGCTGGTTCAGAGGGGGAGCTGGTCACGGAGGGAGTAACAGCCCTTTCGGCTCTACGGCACCAGTGCACGGCTGGTATCGTCCAGCCGACGGGATTCATAATCCCCAGTGGGCAGAGCCACACCATCGCAGACAGCACTGGCCAGTGAGAGCTCAGGGTTACGCAGAGGACAAGGCTCCCTGCAAGTGCCGTGGGCACATGCAGAGGGTGCCAGTGCCAGGCTGGCAGCGCGGCTGCCTTCATAGACAGGGCCGAGGGTGGCCTGCAGAGCAACCCGGGGTCACACGAGTTCTTGGTATCTCAGGAGGACACATGCCCCAACAGCCCCTTGACGCTAAAGGGAAGAACAGGCTTTGGATCATACCCCACAGGGCGGTAACGGACAGGGTAGGCAGGAAGAAACAGTTACAATGACACTGGTGCTCTCGTAACACCTGCACTGCTCACTGGCCCAGCAGGCTGCCAGCATCACAGGGAAGCAGAGGGAACCTTCATCTTTGAGTCTGAAGCGGGGGATCAGCCCCCACCCCAATGCAGCGCTGGACGGTGACCCTCCCTGGCAGATCCAGCAGCGTTAAGCACAAGTGACTGCTCAGAGCCCTGTCTTTGGGGCAGACTCATGGAGGCTTGTCTGGAGCGGCAGTAGCCCAGGGACACTCCAGGCCCCGCAGGCAGCCAGCACTCACCGATTTTCTGGGCAATGTCGATGCAGATCTCCTCTGCGCTCAGCACCCCCTGCGTGTAGGTCTGGCACTGCTCTTCCTCCTCGCCGCTCCAGTGCAGGTACACCTTCAGGCCGCCACCCGCCGAGAAGCAGCAGCCCTCCATGTCTGAGTCGCTGTGCTTCCCCGCACACTGGCACAGAGACATCTCCTCGGGGCCTGAAAGGAGAGAGGGAAGCATTTGTAAGGAAAGGGTGGGGCGATCTCCGGTAGGACTCAGGACAGCGCTGCAGGGGTCTCGGGGCCTGACGGCCGCGAAGAAACATCGCTGCTCTGGCTCACTGGCGAGATGTGGCTGTGGGTGCTTGTGTCCCAGGGACCAGCCAGCTGGACGAAGCCTGCCATGGCTGCATTCAGTAGGGGAGGGGTCGTAGGAGAGCCCCCGGAAGGCAAGTCCAGCAGGGAGAAGGAAGAGGAACTAGCTGGCCAGAAAGGAGCAAAGCATCACCACACCGCAAATGCCCAACATTTGCCTCTGAGCGATGGGATCCCTGCAGCATGCCCCCAGGCGGAGGAACACCAACCTCCTAAAGCCCAGTCACCCTCCCATGAGCCTTGGAACAACAGGGGCACTCTGGCCCTCACTCCACCACCCCATTACTCTGCAATAGCCGGGCTCGCCGCACCGCACCCAAACAACTGGGGGAAGCCAGGGGTCAGCACCCGGAGCCCTGAAAGCAAAGATGTCCTCCCCCGCCCCCTACCTGCCCCTCACTCTCTGGCGGGGCTCTCATCGGCCAGGCTCAAGCGCTCTGCTCACACAAGAAGGGATCCATCAGCCTGGCAGGTGGGTTCCCCCCAAGGCACTCTGCCCAGCAGAACATAACACATGACCCAGCGTAAGATGCAGACCGAAAACACTTCTCTATTGAGCCAGGAGAGGGAAGGACTTATCCAAGGGGGTGCAGCAAGTCAATGACAGAAATGGGAACAGAACCCAGGAGTCCGGGCTCCCAGCCCCCCATTCTAACCCACCAGATCCTACTCCCCTCCCTGAGTTGGGGAGAACCCAGGAGTCCTGGCTCCCTTCTCTCCTGTTCTTATCACAAGACAACACTCTAGTTTAAGCCAGGGCCCAGTTCTGCCCTCAGTCCCACGGATGCTTCCCCTGGAGAAGACAGTGGAGCTGTGCCTTTGTAACAGGGCAGGCCTTGGCCTCTATACCCAGCCAACCATGCCACCAGGGGCCTTTTGCTGACTAAAGACAGATCTTAGCACACAGCTACTGGCTTCCTCTGCCAGCTCTAAACACGTCGTTGTGCTCCCACATAGGGTGGGAATCATCCTGCCATTCCACGGTATGAACTCCCCACCAGAGCCTGCGAACGGGCAGAAGAAGACAGAGGAGGTCCTGCCTACTATGCAGCCGATAAGCAGCCTGAAGAGCTGCAGAGATAAAAAGCTGCTCCCCAGAGACCTAAAGGCTCAGCAATGGACCACACAGGCGCCCCCACTGCAACAGCTGCAAGATTGATGGGGCTTGTCTCCAGAGTGACTCAGGAGGGGGAGAAAGGCGAACCTCTTGGGTGTGTAGTTTTGCATCTCCGGCAGGCAATACCCCAGTGAGTATTAAGCACGTGCGATCACAGAACAGGCTGTAAGCACAGGGCTCACTTTGACATCAGGCATGCCTGGGGAGCTCAGAAATATGGGCTAGTTAGTGACAATAGAGACTGCTCATGAGGTGCCACCATGGAGCCACAATTGGGCCTGTATGTGCAGGCACATCCCCTGTGCTGGAGATGGGAGCAAACACCCACCCCACCCTCCATTCCAAGCAGATTAAGCCCCCCTGGAAGGCCAAACAATCCCCGCACTAGTACCCAGGATAAAGTCTGGCCGATCCTTTTCTGTTTGGGGGAGGAGGCAGGTATCAGCAAAGCAGCTTAAAAAATACAGTTGTTTAGGTTTTTAAGCAAATGCTCTGTCTCTCTCTGCTCCCTGTGAGCGCTCTGTGCGATTCAGGGCCTTGCCGCAGGAGCGAGATGGTGGAGGGTGTTGTGCTTGAGTGTGTAGGCTTATCTCGAGCCATCACTCACCCATGGGGCAGCTCATCAGATATGCCCCCCCCCCATGGCACCGCAGCTACTGCATGGCTGATTACACTACTGCCAGGTTACATTCCTCCTCCTGACTCAGCAAAGGAACAGAGCAGAGCGTGGGCTGTCCGGGCTTGATTTACTCTTGCTGGGGGAGGGGAAAGGGGAGAAGAGAGAGGAAAACATCAGTGAGAAGCAGTTTGCTAGGGACTCCTCATCTGTACCCGGCCCCAGACGGGGGACCTAGCGGAGGAAAGACGAGTTCCGTGCTGCTGCTCAGAGGACAAAGTGCATAACAGGATCCCTCAGACACATCCTCACCCCTGCTAGTGACCAGAATGGAATCCAAAACAAGCAGCTGTTCCTCCTCCCAGAAAGCCTTGCTTCCTCATTTCTGTAAACCAGGCACCGTGGAGATTTGCTTCCCACATGTTCCCTTTGCCCCTGCACTCAGTTTGCAGGAGGGCTCAGTGCCTCTAAATCGAGGGAGCTGTGGGCACCCAGCACCAGCACCCCATACTGCCCTTGAAGCCAGCCGGCCACGTGCACTGCACCTCTGGAAAACCAGAGGCAGGCTACCCGCTCCGCTGGCAGTGGCTGAGATGGTGGTCTTCAGCAGTCCATTATTCTGGGGAAGAGCGCGGAAGGTTTCTCCAGCTTTCAAGTTGCAGTGTCAACAGTTTGACAAAGCAAAACCTCTGACAATTATAGGAGCCTGGAGCTTGTTTCGTATTCATTACGTTCCATAACATTACAGAGGCACAGGACCTGGGGAACCCCAAACTGCCCTGCAAAGTTGCATGTTCTTGATTTAAGGACGCTGGGGGTGCCCCACAGTTGGGACCATGCTGCCCTTCCTATATTGCTAAATAGAAGCATGGAGGGGTCTCAGACTGGAAGCAACTGATAGCCACTGTGCTAAATGTTTTCCTTTGGCTTCCCCCATTTTCACCTGTGGCCTCTCCCCTGACCCGTGTAACAGGGACCAGCGCTCTGAAATGTTTGCTGTTCCTGGAGAGCAGGAATCTTGTTGATTCAGGCCTCTCGACCTTAGGACAAGAGAACAAAGCTGGCAGGACATCACGAAGCACACATCCTCGACCTCTGCAGTTCATTTTCACCCACATGAAGGCCTGGGAATCTCAGTCACCAGAGAAAGCCCCTAAACTGCTGTACAGCCCACTTTGCATTGGTAGAGTCACCGCTGCTCGCAAGAGGGATACAGCTGCAAATCATGGCTTTCGGCAGCTTTGCCAATCTATGCTAGAAATCTACAGTGGTAAATCTACACCAATGGCTGCAACTGGGCACACCTCCAGTGCAGGCTCAGAAGGGAAGAACTGGACACAAACTAAAGAGCAGACGACCAGAGCCGAAGGGGAGGCACTTCCCTTCTTCATGGTAGCACCCCTTCAGGGACCTAGACTGTGTCTACACCAGGGGTAGGCAACCTATGGCACAGGTGCCGAAGGCGGCACGCGAGCTGATTTTCAGTGGCACTCACACTGCCTGGGTCCTGGCTACCAGTCCAGGGGGTCTGTATTTTAATTTAATTTTAAATGAGGCTTCTTAAAAATTTTTAAAGCCTTTGTTACTTTACGTACAACAATAGTTTAGTTATATATTATAGACGTATAGAAAGAGACCTTGTACAAATGTTAAAATGTATGACTGGCACGCGAAACCTTAAATCAGAGTGAATAAATTAAGACTCGGCACAGCACTTCTGAAAGGTTGCTGACCCCTGGTCTACACATACAAATTGCACTGGCTTAACAAACTGTTTTTTAAACCAATTTAGTTAAGCCAGTGCCTACCAGTGTGGACATTCTTATTTTGGTTTAAGAGTGGCTCATCTAGGCTTGAGTTGAACTGATTCCTAACCGACTTAAGCAAAACCAAAATGAGCCCAGCTCAAACCAACAGAACAGGGCCCGTACAGCCTTTTGCACCAATTGACTCAATCAGGTAAAACCAGTATAAGTCGAACACACACAGCTGGGGGTGGGGGGGATAGGCTGTGCATCAGGCCTTCACCCTGACTTCGACCTAACCACCCCTAAGAGACTCACCTGTGCAGCACCACCCTGCCAAGAGAGGGCCAAATCCTCACCTGCTGTAATGAACACAGCTGCTCCGCTGTCTTCAGTGAAGCTAGACCTGCCGACACCCGCCGAGGTTCAGCCACCAGCATTTACAAGTCAATCATATTAATACACTGGGAACCTCCCGGGCATACAGTTGCCTACACCGAATAACCACGATCTCATCTCTCTACAAGCAACTCCCCTTCAGCCCTTCCTGGCGTTGGTACCGAGCCCGTGGTGGGAAGTTGAAGCTAGACAGAGTTAGAGTAGAAACAACGGACAATGTTTTAACCACAGAGGTCATTAGCCACGGGAACAATTTACCAAGGCCTGGGATGGGTTCTCCATCATGGGCAATTTTAAAATCAAGATTGGATTTTTGCTCTAGTTCAAATGAGGAATGAATCTGGGGAAGTGCCCCGGCCCGTGCTCTGCAGGAGGTCAGACCAGAGAGCGGGAATGGGCCCTCCCAGGCTTCGAACCAACGAATCTGGTCTATTTCGCTCTCGCCTGTCATGGCAGCTCAATAGACTCTCACCCCAGAAGGGGCCATTGGGAGCAGCTAGTCTGACCTGAGTCTACCCTGGAGACGATCGGCTCCCTGTGGCAAGCGCCCACTACGAGGCCTAGAGGATCAGCATTCTGTGCTCTCCCTTACCTTGGAAAGTAGAGCAGCCCCCCAAAGGTTAAGCCCTCAAGGGCTCAGGGCAGGGGACTGTTTGAAACTGCTGCTCAGGAAAGAAGAATAAAAACTGATCCAAGATGAGCCAAGTGCTCCCAAAAACTTCACCCGGGAAAAGTTAAAGGGAAGACGCACACTAGCCAGGATACCAAGAGCATCCAGCACTCCGGGAAGGGTGCAGCGGGGGCCCGCGGTCAGACAGAGCCCCGCCGCTCAGAGAAGTCCAGGGGAGGGGTGGTGGCGCCCTGGCCCCTGGGGAGGGCAGCTGCTTCGCATTCAACAAGCAAGTCAGCAGCAGGAGGTTCCCATTTCCTGTGCCCCTCCCCACTAGCACAGGAGGGGAGCCAGCTTCTTCCCACAACTGACACCCCGGGGCCCCCACAACACCCCATTTCTGCTGCAACCAGCCTGACTCCTCCTCATGCCAGACACCCCTTCTCCCAGCCTCTGCCCCACTGCCTCCTGACCCCTCCCATCCCAGCCTCGCCAGGGCCAGACTTGCTGGAGGAAGGAGCTAGGAGAGGAGTTCACATCCCCCACGCTTTCCAGCAGCAGAGCCGCCTCCACCAGACCCCCCAGCCCGACACCCCCATCCACCTCCTGCCCCCAGCCTGTACCCCTCCCTCCGCTTCCTCCAGATCAGCCTTCCTCTCTGACCCTGACCCAGCATCCTCCCCCAGGGCCTGCCACCCCCATCTACAGACAGCCCCCCTCCTGCCCCCCCATCCATTCCCTAGACACCCCCCCACCCCAGGGCCTGCCACCCCCATCTACAGACAGCCCCCCTCCTGCCCCCCCCATCCATTCCCTAGACACCCCCCCACCCCAGGGCCTGCCACCCCCGTCTACAGACAGCCCCCCTCCTGCCCCCCCCACATCCATTCCCTAGACACCCCCCACCCCAGGGCCAGCCCCCCCATCTACAGACAGCCCCCCTCCTGCCCCCCCCACATCCATTCCCTAGACACCCCCCACCCCAGGGCCTGCCACCCCCATCTACAGACAGCCCCCCTCCTGCCCCCCCCCACGTCCATTCCCTACAGACACCCCCTCACCCCAGGGCCTGCCACCCCCATCTACAGACAGCCCCCCTCCTGCCCCCCCACATCCATTCCCTAGACACCCCCCCACCCCAGGGCCTGCCACCCCCATCTACAGACAGCCCCCCTCCTGCCCCCCCATCCATTCCCTACAGACACCCCCCCACCCCAGGGCCAGCCCTCTCCTGCCCCCCCCAGTCAGTCACACCCCTCCCCCACCTACCCCTCCGCGGGGTCCCGCTCCCCTCCCAGCCGCCGCCGCCGCCGCCGCCGCTCCAGCTCCCTCGGCCCCGCCGTGAGGCCGCCTCCCATTGGGCCCATGAGACGCCCGCTCCCATTGGCCGTTCTCACGCCCTGCCCGCCCATTGGGGGCTCGCGGCCCAGGCGCCAGGCCTGGATGGGGGGAGGGGAAGAGCGTGCCCCGCCCACAGAGGGGGGAGGCGATGCTCATTGGCTGCCTAGCCGGCCCCGCCCCGTTCCCAGCTGACTGGTGGGGCACAGCTGGAGAAGCTGCCCCGGAGCTGGCCCCGCCCGCAGCGGGATTGGAGCCGGGCCGGGCCGAGCCGAGCCGAGCCGGGCCGGGCCATGCGGGGTTGGGCCCGCAGCACCCGCTTGGTCTGCTTCTGCTCTGCCCCCCCTCGGCTCCCCTATGGCGCTAGGCCGGGCCGGGGCTCCCCCCCGGGGCTCTTCCGCCTTGCACCCCGCAGCCCGCCCGGGGCTCCCCCCAGGGCGCTTCCGCCTTGCACCCCGCAGCCCGCCCGGGGCTCCCCCCCGGGGCGCTTCCGCCTTGCACCCCGGAGCCCGCCTGGGGCTCCCCTAGGGCTCTTCCGCCTTGCAGCCCGCCCGGGGCTCCCCCCTGGGGCGCTTCCGCCTTGCACCCCGCAGCCCGCCCGGGGCTCCCCCCCGGGGCGCTTCCGCCTTGCACCCCGCAGCCCGCCCGGGGCTCCCCCCCGGGGCTCTTCCGCCTTGCACCCCGCAGCCCGCCCGGGGCTCCTCCCCGGGGCGCTTCCGCCTTGCAGCCCGCCCGGGGCTCCCCCCAGGGCGCTTCCGCCTTGCACCCCGCAGCCCGCCCGGGGCTCCCCCCCGGGGCGCTTCCGCCTTGCACCCCGGAGCCCGCCTGGGGCTCCCCTAGGGCTCTTCCGCCTTGCAGCCCGCCCGGGGCTCCCCCCTGGGGCGCTTCCGCCTTGCACCCCGCAGCCCGCCCGGGGCTCCCCCCCGGGGCGCTTCCGCCTTGCACCCCGCAGCCCGCCCGGGGCTCCCCCCTGGGGCGCTTCCGCCTTGCACCCCGCAGCCCGCCCGGGGCTTCCCCCAGGGCGCTTCTGCCTTGCACCCCGCAGCCCGCTTGGGGCTCCCCTAGGGCACTAGGCCGGGCTGGGGCTCCCCCCTGGGGCGCTTCTGCCTTGCACCCCGCAGCCCGCCCGGGGCTCCCCCCTGGGGCGCTTCCGCCTTGCACCCCGGAGCCCGCCTGGGGCTCCCCTAGGGCTCTTCCGCCTTGCAGCCCGCCCGGGGCTCCCCCCTGGGGCGCTTCCGCCTTGCACCCCGCAGCCCGCCCGGGGCTCCCCCCTGGGGCGCTTCCGCCTTGCACCCCGCAGCCCGCCCGGGGCTTCCCCCAGGGCGCTTCTGCCTTGCACCCCGCAGCCCGCTTGGGGCTCCCCTAGGGCACTAGGCCGGGCTGGGGCTCCCCCCGGGGCGCTTCTGCCTTGCACCCCGCAGCCCGCCTGGGGCTCCCCTAGGGTGCTTCCGCCTTGCACCCCGCAGCCTGCCTGGGGCTCCCCCCTACGGCGCTTCCAGCTTGCACCCCGCAGCCCGCCTGGGGCTCCCCCCTGGGGCGCTTCCGCCTTGCACCCCGCAGCCCGCCTGGGGCTCCCCCCTGGGGCGCTTCCGCCTTGCACCCCGCAGCCTGCCTGGGGCTCCCCCCTACGGCGCTTCCAGCTTGCACCCCGCAGCCCGCCTGGGGCTCCCCCCTGGGGCGCTTCCACCTTGCACCCCGCAGCCCACCTGGGGCTCCCCCCAGGGCGCTTCCGCCTTGCACCCCGCAGCCCGCCTGGGGCTCCCCCCAGGATGCTTCTGCCTTGCACCCTGCAGCCCGCTTGGGGCTCCCCTAGGGTGCTAGGCCAGGCTGGGGCTCCCCCCTGGGCCTCTTCCGCCTTGCACCCCGCAGCCCACGTGGGGCTCCCCTGGGGCGCTTCTGCCTTGCACCCCCCACAGCCCGCTTGGGGTGCTAGGCCGGGCCAAGGCTCCCCACTGGGCGCTTCTGCCTTGCAGCACACAGCCTGCCCGGGGCGCTAGGCCGGGCCAGGGCTACCCTAGGGAACTAGGTGAGGTGCAGTTTAATGCTGCTGCCTGTATGAATTTCAATATCTGATTAGGCGCTTGCAGTATAAATGCCTAAGAGCTTCAGATAAAACTGATACAAGATGAATTATGTAAAATCGACCCTGAAAGGCTCTCAAAGCACTTTACAAACATTAAACTTCAGCATACCCACCTGCAGGGGACAGTCTAGCACTCCCATTTTACAGATTGGAAAACTGAGGCACATAGAAATTAGATAATACAAGGAGGCCTTGTGGCACCTTAGAGATTAACCAATGTATTTGGGCATAAGCTTTTGTGGGCTAAAACCCACTTCATCAGATGCATGCAGTGAAAAATACAGTAAGCAGAATATATATTATAGGACAGGGGTGGGCAACCTGCAGCACACAAGCTGATTTTCAGTGGCACTCACACTGCCCAGGTCCTGGTCACCGATCCAGGGAGCTCTGCATTTTAATTTAATTTTAAATTAAGTGTCTTAAACATTGAAAAAATCTTATTTACTTTACATACAATAATAATTTAGTTATATGTTATAGACTTATAGAAAGAGAGCTTCTAAAACATTAAAATGTATTACTGACATGCAAAACCTTAAATCAGAGTGAATAAATGAAGACTCGACACACCGTGTCTGGAAGGTTGCCAACCTTTGACTATAGCACATGAAAAGATGGGAGTTACCT
Source organism: Gopherus evgoodei (assembly GCF_007399415.2). NCBI lineage: Eukaryota > Metazoa > Chordata > Testudines > Testudinidae > Gopherus > Gopherus evgoodei. The sequence goes on from NW_022060061.1 coordinate 478,841, forward strand.
TACCAAGTGGGGGGTCAGTGCTAATGAGCCAATTCAATTAAGGTGGAAGTGGCCTATTCTCAATGGTTGACAAGAAGGGGTGAATACTGAGGGGAAATTACTTTTGTAGTGCTAATGAGGCCAATGCATTCAAGGTGGCCCATTTCAAACAGTTGACAAGAAGGTGTGAGTATCAGCAGAGGAGAAATTACTTTTTGTAGTAACTCATCCACTCCCCATCTTTATTAAGGCCTAATTTGATGGTGTTCAGTTTGCAGATTAATTCCAGTTCTGCAGTTCCTTGTTTCTTTGAGAAATCAGGAGTTTATTCCCAGCCTGCCTCAGCCCGTTGCCATATTGACAATAGAGAGACTATAGCAGTGTAAATGATCACTTGATCCTACAAACAGAACTATAGAAGCGACAAAGAGTCCTTTGTCACCTTATAGACCAACAGAAGTATTGGAGCATGAGCTTTCATGGGTGAATCTCCACTTCGTCAGACGCATGAACTAGAGAAGACACTTTGTTCTGACTTAGTGCAACCAGCAAGCAGCTGTAACGGTGCAGCTACTATTTCTAGGGTCAGGGTTTCAAGCACTAGATCAGTGGGAGCGCTTATGGTGAATCACTGGGAAAAGAAATGTTGGGTAACCTAAAACGGCAGATGGTTCTAGTGAGCCCTGCTCTTAGCCTATAGGTAGAGGAGTGGAGATTCTACAGCAGCCAGAGAGAGGGGCAGGTATTGGATTATAGCTCCATCATTAAGATGTGGATTTTATTCATTTGCCCACAACGAAGCTCTGCTTGGATGTGAATCAGTTATTATACTGCAGCATGACAGCAGGAGGAAAGTTCAGTCCAAGCAAAAGAAGTGTAAATTTCATAGCCCTCAGAACTCCCACCAAGCTTCAGATGAAGGAAATTATCTATTAGCCACTACTCATTCCTCAGAGCTTGGCTGTCAGCAGCTCCACCTGCAGCTGGCCTGTCCGACAGCAACTGCTCCTGGTTCATTAGAAAGGCCAGTGCACTTCTCAGCAGAGGCAGGATGGTAGAACTACCTGTATTGCAGTTTGGCTCAGACAGCAATGTTCTTCCTTTTCTCGCTTGCTCCACGGTGCAGCAATTGAATACAGGGTTATTAAGCACTGAAGGGATGTATAATTTAAGTGATGGCAACCAAAGTAACTCAGACTTAGACCCCACCAACCCCCGTGCCCATTCTGGCCAGAGGGATAGTTCACTGACAGGCTGGAACAATCAGCAAATAAATTCCTTTGTGCTTTCTTCCACACCACTCCTCCTGTGCAGGACGGGCTCTTTAGAAACAACCCCAGCATAGGGCCTTGGCCTCCCTCACAACCCTCCTAAGAGCTGGCTTTTGGCTGTAGGCATGAGGACAAAAAAATCAATCAATCTTGGGCCGGTGTGTTGAGGGCACTGCCTGTCATACTGACCAGCAAAGACTGTTTCCTTGTACACCCCTCTCTATCCTCACCTGACGGCTCGTCTTATGCTGACAGTGTCCGCTTTTGGGGGAGAGGGCTCCCCCTTGGGGTCTGTGTTTGTACAGGAGGGTCCTGCTCCCTGGAGGGGGAGGGCTTCTAGATACTACAGTAATAGAAATAAGGAACAAAGAGCTAGGCAGGTATATTGTAAAGGCTGAAGTCGAGTGATCAGGTTTATACATTCATTCATGCTCTTAAAAACCAAGTTTCCCATACAAAAGACAGGGGCTAGAGTCGTGCCAAAGGCTGGATTAGAGAAGCAGACGTGTAGCTACACACTAGCGCTAGCAAGTGACAGAATGGCCTTGGGCTCTAAAATAGCCTCTGGGAGTTATCACATTCTTCGCCCATCTCCCAGAGACCAGCTTCTCTTGCGTTTGGAATTGGGCCACAAATCATTCCGAACAGTGCAAAGGACTTTCATAGCCACCCCACCTCCATCCACCCTGCTGGCAAGCAGCTGCCTTCACTTTCACATCTCGAAAGAGGCCCGAGGAATGGAGGCCATTGGAGTAGGAGAGGTTATAAAAACATGAAGAATATAAGGAAGGGAAAAGCTGAAAGGGGAGGCGCTTGTGAGGAGAGGGAAGCAGTGGTCGCTACTCATGACTCTCCGCAGCTGGCTAGGAGCTGACTAGATAATAATGGAGCCTGCTGTAGAGAATCATCATCTCACAACATGGAGATGACACAGAACAAAGGTCTCAGGCCCGGCTCCCATCAAACCCTTACGGAAAAAAAATCACAAGAGGTTTTGAAGAGTAGGCAGCTGTTGTAGAGGGGGAAACTAACAGGGCTGCCCAGAGGATTCAGGGAGCCTGGGCTCCCGCCGCTGAATTGCTGCCAAAGACCCGGCACTTCAGTGGCGGGTGCCGGGGCGGAAGGACCCCCCACCGCCAAATTGCTGCCGAAGACCCAGATGGAAGATGCTCTGGGGGCCTGGGCTCTGCGAGAGCTTTTCGGGGCCCCCAGGTCCACCAGAGACCACAGCCCCAGCTGAGAGCTGCCCGGGACAGCTGCCCTCTGCTGGGATAATGCAAACAACAATGCACAGAAAAAGGAGCAGGAGAGCGGAGGGGACAGTCTCAGTCGAGTGGGCCAGCTGTAGAACCAGGTTCCAGGGGGATTAGATGAATCTAGAATCTGCCCCTCCTGCTAGGAAACACAGCAAAACTTTCCTCTTCATTATGATCAAGCTTTTCTGGCATCACCAGACAGATGTTCACATCCTCCTCCTCCGCTCCCACTCCCATCCAAAACAGCCTACTCCATGAAGAGCTTCCTAAAATCTCACAGCCAGACTCTGGACATGCCTATTGTGACTCTACATTTCATCAAAGACACTCAGAGACAAAGGTGACGGACACCCTAATAACGAACAGCACCCAGCACAGTGCTACATGCCTGAGTGCTGCAGACACTCCAGCCACACCCCTCCCTGCCCGGGCAGAGGCTGCGCCTTCTATGCCACCCACCAGTCACTTGCTTTACAACCCTCTTTGGTGGCTAGCGATTCAGTCCAATTCCTAACAGAGAGCGTCTCTCTGATGCCAATCGGCGGATGCTGCTGCCCAGCTTTTACCTGTACTGGGCACAAGCAGAACTGGCAACCTAGGCACTTTGCACCAGAACTCAATTTGCTTCAGAGACAGGCAGTTTCATTGCCACATGCCTCGAGGCTGGGCTAGCCCCTGGGGGGCCTAAGCAGCCTTTACCCCTCACCCACCCCCTCCAAATTCTCATTGTATTATTTCCACAAACCACCTCCCGCCAAAACCACCACCTACTAAACACATGGTAAAAAGCCCAAACGAAATAGGGTGAATGGTATTTCGGGGGCCCCAAGCAATTGCTTAGTCTGTATCTGTTTAGTGCCACCAGTACACAAACCTGTCAATGCCCTTTCGGACCTGGCAGACACGAAGCAAGTGCTTGTTCTGCGTCACACTGGCTGGGCCGTTGTTCTGCTCACTCTCCCCTGCTGGATCCTCCAGCCTGAACCCCCCAGGAGTGATGGGTGAAGGCGGATTTGGATTGTGGCCCCCAGACCTCGTTGGCCTCACTCTTCATGCCAAGGCTCATGCTATCGCCAAGCAAACCCCTCTGGCTCCAAGAAGGGCCTGAGAACTTTTAAAAGCGGGTTTCAGGCCTTTGGGCACAGATCTTGCCAGCTGGCTTGTGAGGTGTTGATTTGTAGCATGGTAACCAGTCACAGTTTCCATGGGGCCTTCAGGCCAGGAAGTTAAGGCGGAGGAGAGAACATTTTCTCTCTATTTTACAGATGGGGAAATGGAAGCACGGATAAGGGAATGGACTTGTCCAGGGATCTGTCCCCACATTTATCGCTGGTAACTACCTACCACACACAAGCCAGGCAACATCACTTAACAAGCTGGTCGCTCGTCCAGCATTTCGCTCAGAAATGTCTACTTGTGTGCACCCAAATCCTTGATACATATATTTCCCCCTCAAGCTTCCTGCCTGACCCACACTGCACTAGCTCTGGGTACACAACAGCTCCTGTATTTCATAGTACATGGAGTCCCAGCCGAAGCTAGGGAGTCGGATAAATGCCTTTATTCAGTCAGTCGAGGGGTCTCCCTTCCTGGCGGCTTCTGAAAATGCAGGAAATGAAGCTAAAGACCCAGGTCCCCATCTCACCTGCAGTCTGATCCTTGGTCGTTAGCCTACCAGCAGCTCTCCAGCCAGAACACAGGGAGGGCCACTGTGGGCGTATGCTGATTTTAGATTCTCTACCACCCTGCCAGTCCGTTGTTCAAAGCGTCCAGTGCGACTGTCACGGAGTTACCGGTGATGCTCTGGAACTGCTCCCCACCAAGCCAGGCAGGACTTTGGGGAGCCTCCTCTCCCTTGGAGCAGACTTGTTCAGGGTGAGAAGCTCACACGGCTTCACCTCCTGGGTCTCTCCTTGGAGCATTCAGCATCCTCTGCCCCTCCGGGCGCTTCCCACAGCGAGTCCACCCCAGCGGGGTCCTGGGGAAGCCACAGGGTCCTGCACCCCCACTTTGCAGTCAGACGTGACTCTCAGCCAGCAACACAGAGGTTTATTTGATGACAGGAACAGGGTCTAAAACAGAGCTTGTAGGTACAGAGAACCGGACCCCTCGGCTGGGTCCATTCTGGGGGGCAGTGAGCCAGACCCCCACGTCTGCCCTCCACCCTCGACCCCAGCCAGCTCCAGACTAACAACCCCCTCCAGCCCCTCCTCTCTGCTCAGCTCCTTTCCCGGGCCAGGAGGTCACCTGATCCCTTTGTCTCCAACACCTTCAGCTGGCACCTTTGCAGAGGGGGGGCCCAGGCCATCAGTTGCGAGGAGACAGAGTGCCAGGCATTTAGGTGCACTGGCCCCTTCCTCTGCAGCAATCACACATCCTTATTCCACCACCTAGATACTTAAGAACTGCATAGGGGCACTGAGGCACCAACACAGTATTCAGAGAAAACATTAAGAACATTCCCAGTTCGTCACAGCGACCATGTTCTGAACGTGGCCCAACACCTGGCCGGCAGCCACGTGGGAAGGACGCTCCAATGCAGACAGCTGCACCACCTCCTCTCTCCCATTCGAGCAGACGAGATCGTGCCTCACCCCCTTCACTAGGTGTTTTGGTCTCACCCCCCTTGATGCTGGCTGCAGGGGGGACAGACGGCTTCCAAGAGGTCTTTGCTGCGGCAGAGCCTCTCTGTGCTTGGAGCTCCGTCAACACGCAGAACCAGCAGAGCCTGGGCCTAATGCCCAAGCCCTTCCCACCCATTGAAAAGGTCTGGCCCAAGGCCAAGGAATCACATAAGGAAGTTTTGGTGTGGAGTCAGCACAACATGATCCCGGCTGGACCAGAGTCACCCTGGCACCCCTAAGCCCATGGATACTCTGCAGCCGGCTCCCTGCTTTGCCACACCAAGGCACGGGATTTACCTCTTAAAATGCAGGTGTGGTTTGCCTTGTGCCAGTCTGCCCTGGCACCTCCTAGGGCTGCTCTCCCTTTGAATGCGGCAAGGCAGGCCGGTTACCCGCAGCCCTGCTAAGCGCAGGGGCACTGAGCCCCCTGCAGAAGAAACAGAGCTAGGCACTGGAGAAGTTCACAACAGCACCAGAAATAACAGAGCCACTGGGCACAGCATGGCCAAGCCAGCCAAGCTCTGCTCTCCTGGCTACCCAGCAGTGCATCCCCATCAATGCAGGGTGTAGGTCCGCTGTCCCCCTGCCACTGGGCCCAGGCTCCATGCCCTGTGCACTCCCCCGTCCTACTGGGAGAACGGCCACCCTTAGCAAGGGACACTGCTAGATGGGCAGGCTGCTGGTAAGGAAAGCAAGAGACTGCCGGTCAGCAGAGCTGGGCCTACGCCTCAGGCACATTCACAGCACAGCCCACTCCTCCGGGCCCCAGAGCACATACCGGCAGATGGCCGAGGCGGCACAGGAGCTAACCCAAGGTGCAGGGGGGCGCTGGTGTGTTTGCCTGCAGGCCCTGACAGGGGCCATGGCAGGCTATGCAGTTTGTTTTGGCCACCAAGGGCTCCGCAGACTTGGGAAGGCCAGTGCACTCAGGCTGGCCTGCAACGTAACTCCCAGCACCAGGGACAACTGTGCAGGTCAACTTCTCTCTTTGCAGAAGCCACAACAGCACGGCAGCTCACCTGACTGCCCCAGCAAGTCCGCTCCACGGTCAGCTACTTCAATCTCTTTATTCAGGTAACAGCCTTATTGGGCACCAACAGAAGAGATACAACAACACATTTGTAACTAGTACGTTGCCCGGCATCACCAGAGTGAGACCTAGAACCTAAACTGCCATATGCCAATTCCTTTGAGCTCCCGTCTCACTGGGGTAACCGACCGGACTTCCGGCTGCTCCCCAAGGGCAGCCCAGGGCTTGGGGGTGGATACAAAGAGCCAGCAAGCAGCTCACACATTCACAAAGTGTCTACGTGTGTAAAGCATGTCTCATCCTGAGGGATAATCGGGTGAGAGAGGAAGGCGAGAGGGGGTAGGATGGTGGCAGTGGGGGGAGGTGAGGGGAAAGTCTGCTTTACGCATTTCCAGCAGTAGTTCATGGGTTTCCTTTCTCCTCCTCGCTGCTCTCCTTCTTGACCTCCTCATAGACAGCCTCAGCCTCTGCCTCCTCGCCTCCCTTCTCCGCTCCCTCCGCCGTCTTGGCATTCGGCACCCAGAGCCCAGAATCGATGCAGCGCTGCATGTGGTACTTCGCTTCCTGGAACACAGACAGCGCATGGGGGCTAAAGGATGTTAGCACAGCACTTGCCCATGGGTCTCTGCTTCCTCCCAGAGCTCCCCAACTCACCTCCATCCCCACTGCAGCCTTCAGCCAAGGGCTCATTGCCACTTGGTTGGCTCGAGATCAATGACTTGGGAAGAAGCCAGTAACTACACAGGAAGACGTGTTAATGTGACTGGGAACGGACCCCAATTCACAGCAACAGAAAGCTGACTGCTTTCTTCCTGTGCCTCTAGGCCCTCACCTAGGCCCCGTGTCCTCCCCACCCAAGGGATACTCACAGCAGGCTCCATTTTGCTGATTGCATCCTGCAGCATCTGAACGTCTTTTGAATCGAAACACTTTTGCAGTTCCTGGGGAAGAAGAGGGCAGCCTGATGAGCGGGTCTGGGACAGGGCCCCTTCCACGGCCCCATGCAAGAGATATTGCCTAGGAGCTCACACCTCGTGCTCCTGCTCAGCTAGGAGCCAAGGCCTAGGAAGGCAGTGGAAGCACTCCACAGTGACCCCCCTTGCCTCGGGGCATGGAGAGGAATGCCGCCTTGCCCATTTCCCTTGGAGAGTGGTGGCCAGGGCACTAGCCTGGGTCTTGGAAGATCTGGGTTCATTTCCCTGCTCTAGCAGACTTGGGCAAGTCTGAGTCTCCCTGTGCCTCAGTGCCCCACCTGTAAAATGGGAATAGGGCTTTCTGACCTGGGAGGTGCAGGGAATAAACCCATCAAAGCACCTGAGCTGCTCAGAGAATGGGGCCAGATAAGTGCTCTAGATAGGCTAGGGAGTGGGAAGGAGAAGCCAGAATGCGAGATCGACAGCAGCTGCTCTTGCTCAGAGTGCAAGGCACCTGCTGCTCAGTGTCAGGCTACTCACAGCCGGGAGGGATTCGTACACCTCCACGGGATCCAGCCCGCCTGGGCCCAGCCGTTTCTGCCGCTCCTCCTCTTCATACTCTTTCATGGCCTTCTCGAGGCGCACCTTAGCACGGCCTCTCACTCGCTCCTTGAAGGCCTCCAGCTCATCGGTGAACCCCTCCATGTACTGCTGATCGGCCGTCTGCAACGGGCAGGGAGAAGCAGGGAAGCAAAGTTGAGAGGCCAGAATGTTAACGAAGAAGGAGCCGAGATGGCACAAGATCCAGCCAGGCACATGAGACACAGCTGAACCCAGATTACGGACCCCTTTGCTGAGGCCAGAGTGTGCCAGTGTAGCTACGCCTCCATTCAGTCAGGATGATTGCAGGGCTGGGAGGAGCCCAGTGCTTCCGGCATTAAAAGCCACCTGCTGTAGGACAACGGAAGGCTCAGAGGCACGTGTGACAGACTGACATTCTCTCCTCCTGCAGTGTCCCCACAACCCCCTGCTGTGGCGCCGAGCACAGTGCCACAAATACACAGGCAGGCGATGGCAGAGCACAAGCAGCAGGTGCCACGAAAAAGTCCAGCTAGTAGGAGGGATAAAACTGACAGTCCAATATGTTCTCTGCGCTCGGGGCCCCCGGGCACAGAGCTCCCAGGAGGCAGTTCCCTAGGTGTCTTTCAGCTGCCCAGCGACAAAGGAGAAGGTTCTGCAGCTTTAGCTATTAGCCACAGTGATGACCCCAGCCACAACACCCACTCTGGGCACGGGATGCTGGGCAAGAGTCAGACTGTATTTAAACCCTACTCCTGAGTGGGCCTTGGGCCCCTTCTCCAGCGCGGGCAGACTGAGAACGAAGACGGAGGCACTACGTGGCATCGGAATTGCCAGACTGGCTCAGACCTAAGGTCCACCTAGCCCAGTCGCTTGCCTCGGACAGTGGCCAGAGTCAGATGCTGCAGAGGACAGTGTGAAAAACTGCACAAGATGCAGACGTTGGGTAATTTGCCTCAGGAAGGTCCCTTCTTAACTTCTAACAGAGCTTGTCTCACACCCTGAGGCAGGTTTGTAGCCTTAGCAGGAACTGTTAGAATTTGGGATATTCCAGGAATTCACGTATCAGAGGGTAGCCGTGTTAGTCTGGATCAGTAAAAGCAGCAAAGAATCCTGTGGCACCTTATAGACTAACAAACGTTTTGGAGCATGAGCTTTCGTGGGTGAATCCCCACTTCCTCAGATGCACGTGTCCGTTCCCTCTTGGAATCTTCCTAGGCTCCTGACCAAGCCAACACTCCATGGCAGTGAGTTCCACGCTGTCCACCATAGTCCTCCTGACTGCAGGCCACCTGAGAGAGGAGGAAATGGGGAGAAAACGGCACAGCTGAAGGGGACTTGGAACTCACCTTGATTTTGGTGAAGAACTGTCTGAAACAAGCTCTGGGGTCCACCTTCAGGCTCTTGGCCAGCTCTAGGATGAACTGCATCACGATGGTCTGGTGGGCAACCTGCTCCATCAGGGCGTGTTTCTAGGAGGCGGAAGAGAAAGGCGCCTGTGGCTCTAAGGGCTGTGCTGTGTGGTGCCCTGCCAGCAGAGGGCGTGCTCACATTCCAACAGACCCCGAGACACCAGCCGCTGCAGCCTTGCCCAAGTGGAAAGGGGACACTGGCTGGCCAAGAGCCAGGACAAGCGAGTCCACTGCAGTCTGAGCTCTTGGCCCATTCCCTTCCAGACTCAGCTGTCAGGATCTCTCAAGTGTCAGCACCATCTTTAAGCGAACGGAGGAAGCCATCTCTGAACCAGACACTAGCTCCCAGGAGGGCAGCTGGCCACATGCCACTCCAGTACAAGCTTTCCAGGCCTGCTTCCCCCAGCACGGGTTCGCTATGCCATGAGGTGTCCATGAGGGAAGGGACGCCAATGGGAAAGAGCTTGGCCCACCACAAACGTGAATGAGCCAAAACTCAGCAGCGCACACGGGATTGACCCCTTGCTACTATCAGCATTTCAAGCTGCAGTCACAGCTCCTGGTGAAACACAGCAGCCTCACCTCTTCCACTTCCAGATCAATGCACCAGATGACCAGGTAATTGGCGGTCTCTTCACACACCAGATGCGGGTTATCAGAGAGATACTTCTGGCTGTCGTCCCAGCGCCGCAGCATTCCTTCAAAGCAGGAGCGCCACAGTTAGCAGCAGACAGTCACCTTGCCACATGGTCAGAGAGAAGAGCCCACCCACCAAGCTGTTCTCACAGTTTCAAGCAGAGCCTGGACAGGGCTAGAGAGGATCAGTGGTACTTTAGGAGGAAGGATTACACCTGCTGGAGGGGAAAGATGGTGGTGTGGTCAGGGCACTCGACTGTGACTGGGAGACCCAGGTTCAATTCCCTCTTCTGCTCCAGATGTGTGACCCTGGCCAAGTCACTTATAGTCTTAGGTATTTAGATAAACACCCCACAGGATTGGGCCTTTGTGCCTCAGCTCCCTATCTGTGCAGCTGCCTCAGGAGAGGCTCTGTTGGTATCTGAGCACCTCACCATCTCCAAGGTCAATGAGCCACTTAAGTACCTACGACAGATCAAACACGGGACAGAGTTTTGGATTAACTTCTTCCCCTGGCTGCATTTCACAGCAACAGCCCTAATAACAGCCGGGCGCACTATCTTTGGATGGGGTGGGTGGGAGGGGAATGAGTAACTGGGACAGGAACGTTGTAGGAATTTAACCGAAGAACACCCAGCTGAAATTTACCAAGCATATTTATTAGAGGCCTATGACTTTGGTATCCAAGCAGCAGGATTATGAAGGCAGAATCCAGTACAGGACCTGATGATGTGGGAAGATAGAGCTAACCTGCTGTCTCACCTGACCAAGAGGATCTCATAAGAAAAGACAAGTCTGTGGGAAGGCACTAGATTGGGACTCAGTAAATCTGGGGTCATTTCTTGGCCCTGTCAGACTCTCCACGTGACCCTGGCTAAGTCACTTCATCCCTTTGTACCGGAGATCCACATCTGTAAAATATGGGTAACACTTCCCTACCGCACAGGACTGTGGGGTGGACAGATGTGCTAGCACCTGAGCTGCTCCTGAGTTCTGGTGAAGGGCACCTGAAAAGCTCCAGTTCAGGACTATGAAGGTAGTGAAGAGTTAGGAGGAGGCAGAGAAGGTCCAGCAAAGTTGGGGGTGGGACTCAAGGGAAGAGCCATTCAGGAGAGGGCCTACATGCCACAGCTGGATGTTGGTTCGTACAGTCCTGCAGTAGGGCTTTTTAAGTGAAGTTAAGGATAACGGCAATCCCCAGGAGTGAGCTGTGTTAGGAAACTACTGGCTTGTTGGTGCCTTTTACACATGGATCTGAAAGGAGTTCCACAGGCAGGGACCCCCAGCTGAGAACACTCCGCTGCCCCACACCCAACACACTGAGCACGGGTCTCTCCAGCTGCATGTTCTTTCCTTTCTAAGTCTACAGCACCGGAGAAGACAGGTATTGCGGACATGACCCAGATAGCAAGGAATCCAACTACACCTCTACCCCAATATAACACAGGTTCCCATATAGCGCAGTAACCCCAGGGCTCCGGCAGCAGGGTTCGGCCGGCAATTAAAAGGGTCTGGGCTCCCCACAGCGGCCAGGGCCCGGGGCTCTTTAAATCACCGCTGGAGCCCTGCCGCTGCTGCCCTAGAGCTGCGGCAGCAGGGCTCAGACAGTGATTTAAAGGGCCTGGGCTCCCCGCAGCGGCCAGGGCTGGGGCTCTTTAAATCACCGCTGGAGCCCTGCCGCTGCTACTCCAGGGCAGCAGCAGTGGGGCTCCCACAGCGCTTTAAAGGGCTCGGAGCCCTGGCCGCTGTGGGGAGCCCGAGGCCCTTTAAATCACTGTCAGAGCCCTGCCGCCGCTATCCCCAGGGTGCTGGCAGCAGGGCTCAGCCAGCGATTTAAAGGGCCCAGCGCTCCCCACAGCCGGAGCCCCGGGCTCTTTAAATCACCGCTGGAGCCCTGCTGCCGCTACCCCGATATAACGGGCTTTCACCTATAACGCGGAAGAGACTTTTGAAGCTTTCATCCCCTAGACTGCCCGGGAGCCCGGCGCTTGCAGCCAGCTAACTCACCAAAGTGTTTGATCTGCTTCTTGTACTTCTCCACAAACGACTTGTGTTTCTTCTCTTTTTGTTCCTCCGACTCGTCCTCCTCTTCAGGTTTGACATTGAAAACGCTCTGCAGAGAGAGAGGAGGCCGGTTCATAGCGCTGCTGCGTGGCCAGCTGTGGTTCCAGCACGACAGCTCAGACGCCACGTTTGCAAGGCAGCTTTTTCAGCCAGAAATCCCCCCTGCTCCTTCCCCTCACCAGGCACAATTCAGACCAACCTTGCTGAAGCCGTCTTTGCTCAGGGTGTCCACGTTCCAGGGCATGTTCTTCTCCTTCTTCCTCAGCTCCTCGATCTTCTTTTCCCAGCTCCTCTCTTCTTTTCTCAGCTGCTGTGCTTCGACCTGAAGTCTCTGCAGCTCCCCTTTCCCACTCTCCGCGCCTGCCACCTCAAACTCCTTCATTTTCTTCTGGCACTCGGCTAGTTTCCGTTTGCATTCCCTGCACCCTTTATCCAGCTCTTCTTTCTCCTTCTGGAACTGCTCCATCCTCTCCACGCGGGCCTGCAGAGATCAATTTACAGCTTTTTTAAAGCACTCTTCATCACTTGCTCTTGGAATAGAAGAGCCAACTGGTCCCCTGGCAAAGAGGAGAGTACAGACTGTCTGAGTAACACTGGAAACCCCTCTCCTCCCCTCATGTCCCACACCCAAGACATGATCGTTGGGCTGACCGGATCAAACAGAACAGTAACTGACATGCCGAGCTGCGTGGGACACACCAACAGGACAGTAGCTTCCATGCCAGAGAAGAGTTAGCCTACATGCTTCCCAACTCATCCATTTTGTGCTTAATCCCAGTATCACCGAATGTGTGGCTAGTTTCTTGCCTCTGTAGAGAGCTGAACTCTCAATCTCTCACTCATTGCAACTAGCCGGTAGGAGCCTTATGGTTTAATCAGACTTTTTAGCTGTCTCTCTTCTATGCTGCACTGACATTCACACAGTCACCCTGTGCTGCTAAATGAGGGCTCCGTACCACCTAGTAGTTCGAGTTTCCCGAGGGCTTGGCACATCTGCAGAGACTCCAGTTATGCTTGGCAGAGCACGCGATGCAGGAAATCAGTGTTAACCCAGGAGCCGCAGCAGTGACTCTGTAGGAGAATGAACATTCCTCTCCTCTGCAGTATCCATTTGTATTAGCTGAAAATTAAGAGATGGAAGAGTCCTACTGATCCCCACGTCATCCACCCTCGCAGGGCAGGGCAGGGCAGGGCTGGGCTGTTCACTGCTGTACAAGATTTAGGGCTTTGCCTAATCTAGGTGCAACTGCCTCAAGCAATGGAGTTTCTACCACTTCCCTTAGGCTCACAGGGTTGGAGATTCCCTTGATCTTCAACTCAGATTTGCCCCCTGTTCTGTTTCAATCTGTTTCCACTAGCTATAGGCATCCTAATGCTGCCTTCCTTCCAGAGACCCAACAGTCAACTACTGAACACCTTTGTTGCGTTTCAGTCGGGGTTTCCTTTACAGGCCAATGTTTTCAAGAGGGTTCTAAGATCCTTAGGATTTTGTTTGCTGTTGATTGGACACGGCTCTTGTTGTGGCTGTTGGGAGAACAATTTCTTCCTCCTCTGAGCCTGGAAAACAAAAGCTGAATTCCCATTTTCTTCTCCACATGGAGCAGAGACCCTTCCTTCCTTCCTTCCTGTGCATAACATGCTAGTCTGGAGGGAGAACATCCTAGCTGAGACAGTTACTCACACTGCACATGCGCTCTCAAAGTAGTGATGCACAACACTCAGGGAAGGAGGGTTTTAACAAGATCAAGGTTTATTTCTCCATTGTCTCCCACTACTTAGTATTTATGTAGCGCTCTAGATTACCAAAACACTCCTCAATTAGCCACCAAAACTTCAACTCCCCAAGTCACAGCTCCCTCTAACAGGTATTATCCACATTTTAGAGATAAGAAAACTGAGGCAGAGGAGTGAAATGAGTTGCTCAGCACGAGTGATTTGCAGAATCATTATTGGACCTCAGCATCGCACTCCCTGCTCAGATCCCTGGAATTCGCAAGGGAGGAACAAAAGGCAAAGTGCACTGCCTACATTCTAGGTCCTTTGAGAGACCGATCTATCTTCATATCTATACACATATGCAGCAGAGGTGAAAAGCCCCTATCTTATCCAGAATAAAACTGTATTTTCCCCAGTGTTTGCCACTCAAACAAGATCAGAATTCCCTGAGCCAACAGAGTGGGTTCCCAGCCCCAATAAATGGTGACAGACCAGGTGACACATAAGAAACTACGCCTCTGCATTCACACACTACATCCAGAGCTCATTTATTCCCCAAAGAAGGCAGGTAAGGCTGACTCAATGCCTCATCTGTTAAACTGGAACCAGTTACAAATACATGAGGACTAAGCAGAGAGTCTTACCACACCTGCCTGTCTGAGGCTTTAGTCTGCTGGCTGGTGTCCACTACAGCTCCTAAAGCACCTGCAAAGTCCAGAGTGACTGTGGTGGAGAAAGTTACAGGGAGACTGAGGAATGGATTTCTGCCCAGACAGCTTCCTGCGGTTTCACAAGAGAGCACATGGAGACAGTAAGCCCCAGGGTTTCCTCTTGGACTCGCAGTCAGGACCCCTGAATTCTAGTCCAGACACAACTACTGCCTTGCTGCACCATCGCAGGCAACTCCCTTCCCTGCTCTGTGCCTCAGTTTCTCTTTCAGTACTAAGGGAATATAAATCAGCCCTTCACTGGAGGATCACAGAGACCTCTTGATTAAAAAATAATAATAATCATCACAGAAATATCAGGCTGGAAGGGGTCTTAACAGGTCACCAAGCCCAGCCCCTGTGCTGAGACAAGACCAAGTAAACCTAAACCATCCCTGACAGGTGTTTGTCCATCTATTCTTAAAACCCTCCAATGACAAGGAATCCACAAACTCCCTTGGGAAGCTTATTCCAGAGCTTAACTACGATAAGAGGTAGAACATTTTTCCTAATATTTAAACTAAGACTCCCTGGCTGCAGATTAAATCCATTACTTCTTGGCCTATTTTTTAGCGGGTGTGGAGAACATTTAATCACCATCCTCTTTATAACAGCCCTTAACAGATTTGAAGACTATTAGCAGATTCCCCCCCACCCCCAAGTCTTCTTTTCTCAAGACTAAACATGCGCAGGGTTTGTAATCTTTCCTCCCCTGGACCCTCTCCAACTTATTTACATCATTCCGAAAGTACTCCAGCTGAGACCCCACCAATGCCGAGTAGAGAAGGATAATTCCCTGCCATGTCTTACATACGACACGCCTGTTAATACACCCCAGACTGATATTAGCCCTTTCGGCAACTGCATCACATTGTTGTTTGTATTCAATTTATGATCCACTATAATGCCCGATCCTTTTTCTGCTACCACTACTTAGCCAGTTATTCTCTATTTTGTAATTGTTCATTACTCGGCACTTGTCTTTATTTAATTTCATCTTGTTGATTACAAATCAATTCTCTAAAGTGTGGAGGTTGTTTTGAATTCTAATTCTATCATCCAAGGTGCTTGCAACTCCTCTCTGCTTGATGTCCTACGTAAATTTTATAAGCACACACTACACTCCCTTATTCAAGTAATTAATGAAATTATTGAATAATATTAGATTCAGGACCCCTGTGGGACACCCATCCACCCACACCCAGATGACAGCAAACCATTAACAACTACTCTGAGTGCTGTTTCCAGCCAGCTGTGTACCACCGTATGGTAATTTCATCTAGAGCACATTTCCCTAGTTTACATCTGACTGTGTCAAAAGCCTTACTAAAAGTCTCCCATATCACATTGACTGCTTCCCCCTATCGACTAAGCCAGTAACTCCATCAAAAAAGGAAATGAGGATGGTTTGGCAGGATTTGCTCTTGACAGAGCCATGCTGGCTATTCTTTCTAACCCTGGTATCCTCCAGATGTTTATACACTGATTGTGTAATCATTTGTTCCAGTATTTTGCCAGATGTTAAAGTCACCATATCAAAGTACCCCATAGGTACTCATTATTACTATGCAGGATGCCTGGTTAAGGAGAAGACAAGCCCCGGGGTTTCCAGGAGAATCTCTCCTTAAAGAACTCCCTCATTTTTTTGTAGGAGTCTCTCCTCAGGGAAGATCTACCTTGAAGCTGGGGAATTCCCTCTGTCTGGGGAGCTGACAGGAGGGAGACATCACTAAGGGTGGGGCTGATTTGGCTGAAATTGGGTGTGTCCCAGAGGTCTCAGGAGTCCCACCAATTGGAGGCAGAGCCTCACTGGGGTTGGAGTCAATCCAGGGGATACTGAGAAGGGGCTGGGGGAGGGGGGATGTTAGTCTCTGCAATGGGCTGAGCACTATGCGGGGGGAGGGATCCTGGCTGAGGGGGGCAAGCCCTTGGGGCCAAGTCCCGACAAGCGCAGGGTCCCCAAGGTGAAGACCCCGGGTGGGGGCACAGTGTTCCTGGGGCGGGCGGGGGATACTTGGCGCCGGGTCCCAAGGCCCAGGGGCTGAACCTCACCCAGGCCTGGTCTCTGCACGGCCAGGCCATCGCTGGAGCCTGGGGCGGTCTCGGGGCAGCGGGGGGCGGCAAGTAAGAGACCCCCTGGGCCCCGAGCCCGGGTCTCCACGGGGACGGGACCCCTCGGGGCGGGGGGGGCGGGTCTCCCCGGGACGGGACCCCTCGGGGCGGGGGGGCGGGTCTCCCCGGGAACGGGACCCCTCGGGGCGGGGGGGCGGGTCTCCCCGGGAACGGGACCCCTCGGGGCGGGGGGGGCGGGTCTCCCCGGGGCGGGGGGGGGCGGGTCTCCAGGGGAACGGGACCCCACGGGAACGGGACCCCTCGGGGGCGGGTCTCCCCGGGGCGGGCCCGCACCTGGTGGCGCCACCGGAACAGACTGGCCGTGTCGATGTTGGGGTGAGTCTCGTCCTCGTCGTCCGACACCTCGATGTGGTCCCAGACGCTGTAATCCACCATGGTGCCGCCGGCCGCGCCGCCAGGCGCTTCTGGAACCCTCCCCACACCCGCTTCCGCCCTCGCCCTGACTCACTTCCGGTGTCCGACGGAGGCGGGGAACGGCTTCGCTCACGCAACTGCGCGTGCGCGGGCCATGCCCAGGTGCGCCAACCCCCGAGCACCGGTCGATACGCATGCGCAGCAGAGAGGGAGGCGACTCTACTGCGCGTGCGTACGAGGACCGGCAGCGGCACGGCACGGGAGAGCAAGTTCTGATCCCTCGGCCACTCAGTGCGCATGCGTTTCCTCCCGCCCTTCCGCGCCCAAAATGGCGTAGGCCTTAAAGGGCAACACACAGCAAATATAGCCTGGGGGGTGCTAGGCACACGGGGGGGGGGCGGCCTCCCAAAGACAGACAGACAGAGTGGGGGAGGGGCCTGGTCCCCACGCCCCCTTCACAGGCGGCACCCAATACTGGGTGTGGTGGTAGCCCCCAGGCACCCCATGCGAGGGGGGCGCCCGCCACACCGGGCCCTGCCCCGACACCAGGCCCTGCCCCGACACCAGGCAGCCCCGACACCCGACACCCGACACCCTGACCCAGCACCGGGCCCTGCCCCGACACCCGACACCTGACACCCGACACCGGGCCCTGCCCCGACATCCGACACCGGGCCCTGCCCCGACACCTGACACCCAACACCGGGCCCTGCCCCGACACCGGGCCCTACCCCGGCACCCGACACCGGGCCCTGCCCCAGCACCTGACACCCGGCACCCGACACCGGGCCCTGCCCCGACACCTGACACCCAACACCGGGCCCTGCCCCGACACCGGGCCCTACCCCGGCACCCGACACCGGGCCCTGCCCCAGCACCTGACACCCGGCACCCGACACCGGGCCCTGCCCCGACACCCGACACCAGGCCCTGCCCCAGCACCTGACACCCAACACCCGACACCGGGCCCTGCCCCGGCACCGGGCCCTGCCCCGGCACCCGACACCGGGCCCTGCCCCGACACCTGACACCCGACACCGGGCCCTGCCCCGACACCGGGCCCTGCCCCGACACCCGACACCAGGCCCTGCCCCAGCACCGGGCCCTGCCCCGACATCCGACACCGGGCCCTGCCCCGACACCCGACACTGGGCCCTGCCCCGACACCCGACACCGGGCCCTGCCCCGGCACCTGACACCCGACACCCGATACCGGGCCCTGCCCCGACACCTGACACCCGACACCGGGCCCTGCCCCGACACCCGACACCGGGCCCTGCCGCGACACCGGGCCCTGCCCCGGCACCCGACACCGGGCCCTGCCCCGGCACCGGGCCCTGCCCCGACACCCGGCACCGGGCCCTGCCCCGACACCCGACACCGGGCCCTGCCCCGGCACCGGGCCCTGCCCTGACACCGGGCCCTGCCCCGACACCCGACACCGACACCGGGCCCTGCCCCGACACCGGGCCCTGCCCCGACACCCGACACCGGGGCCTGCCCCGACACCTGACACCGACACCGGGCCCTGCCCCGACACCCGACACCGACACCGGGCCCTGCCCCGACACCGGGCCCTGCCCCGACACCCGACACCGGGCCCTGCCCCGACACCTGACACCCGACACCGGGCCCTGCCCCGACACCCGACACCGACACCGGGCCCTGCCCCGACACCGGGCCCTGCCCCGACACCCGACACCAGGCCCTGCCCCAGCACCGGGCCCTGCCCCGACACCCGACACCAGGCCCTGCCCCGACACCGGGCCCTGCCCCAGCACCCGACACCGGGCCCTGCCCCGACACCTGACACCCAACACCGGGCCCTGCCCCGACACCGGGCCCTACCCCAGCACCCGACACCGGGCCCTGCCCCAGCACCTGACACCCGGCACCCGACACCGGGCCCTGCCCCGACACCCGACACCGGGCCCTGCCCCAGCAACTGACACCCAACACCCGACACCGGGCCCTGCCCCGGCACCGGGCCCTGCCCCGGCACCCGACACCGGGCCCTGCCCCGACACCTGACACCCGACACCGGGCCCTGCCCCGACACCGGGCCCTGCCCCGACACCCGACACCAGGCCCTGCCCCAGCACCGGGCCCTGCCCCGACATCCGACACCGGGCCCTGCCCCGACACCCGACACTGGGCCCTGCCCCGACACCGGGCCCTGCCCCGACACCCGACACCGGGCCCTGCCCCGGCACCTGACACCCGACACCCGATACCGGGCCCTGCCCCGACACCTGACACCCGACACCGGGCCCTGCCCCGACACCCGACACCGGGCCCTGCCCCGACACCCGACACCGGGCCCTGCCGCGACACCGGGCCCTGCCCCGGCACCCGACACCGCGCCCTGTCCCGGCACCGGGCCCTGCCCCGACACCCGGCACCGGGCCCTGCCCCGACACCCGACACCGGGCCCTGCCCCGGCACCGGGCCCTGCCCTGACACCGGGCCCTGCCCCGACACCCGACACCGGGCCCTGCCCCAGCACCCGACACCGGGCCCTGCCCCGACACCGGGCCCTGCCCCAGCACCCGACACCGGGCCCTGCCCCGACACCGGGCCCTGCCCCGACACCCGGCACCGGGCCCTGCCCCGACACCCGGCACCGGGCCCTGCCCCGACACCGGGCCCTGCCCCGACACCCGGCACCGGGCCCTGCCCCGACACCCGACACCGGGCCCTGCCCCGGCACCTGACACCCGACACCGGGCCCTGCCCCGACACCGGGCCCTGCCCCGACACCCGACACCGGGCCCTGCCCCAGCACCGGGCCCTGCCCCGACACCGGGCCCTGCCCCGACATCCGACACCGGGCCCTGCCCCGACACCCGACACTGGGCCCTGCCCCGACACCAGGCCCTGCCCCGACACCCGACACCGACACCGGGCCCTGCCCCGACACCGGGCCCTGCCCCGACACCCGACACCGGACCCTGCCCCGACACCTGACACCGACACCGGGCCCTGCCCCGACACCCGACACCGACACCGGGCCCTGCCCCGACACCCGACACCGGGCCCTGCCCCGACACCCGACACCGGGCCCTGCCCCGACACCTGACACCCGACACCGGGCCCTGCCCCGACACCCGACACCGACACCGGGCCCTGCCCCGACACCGGGCCCTGCCCCGACACCCGACACCAGGCCCTGCCCCAGCACCGGGCCCTGCCCCGACACCCGACACCAGGCCCTGCCCCGACACCGGGCCCTGCCCCAGCACCCGACACCGGGCCCTGCCCCGACACCGGGCCCTGCCCCGACACCTGACACCCAACACCGGGCCCTGCCCCGACACCGGGCCCTACCCCGGCACCCGACACCGGGCCCTGCCCCAGCACCTGACACCCGGCACCCGACACCGGGCCCGGCCCCGACACCCGACACCGGGCCCTGCCCCAGCACCTGACACCCAACACCCGACACCGGGCCCTGCCCCGGCACCCGACACCGGGCCCTGCCCCGACACCTGACACCCGACACCGGGCCCTGCCCCGACACCGGGCCCTGCCCCGACACCCGACACCAGGCCCTGCCCCAGCACCGGGCCCTGCCCCGACATCCGACACTGGGCCCTGCCCCGACACCGGCACTGCCCCGACACCCGACACTGGGCCCTGCCCCGACACCGGGCCCTGCCCCGACACCGGGCCCTGCCCCGGCACCTGACACCCGACACCCGATACCGGGCCCTGCCCCGACACCTGACACCCGACACCGGGCCCTGCCCCGACACCGGGCCCTGCCCCGACACCCGACATCGGGCCCTGCCCCGACACCCGACACCGGGCCCTGCCCCGACACCGGGCCCTGCCCCGACACCCGACACCGGGCCCTGCCCCGACACCTGACACCCGACACCGGGCCCTGCCCCGACACCGGGCCCTGCCCCGGCACCCGACACCGGGCCCTGCCCCGACACCCGACACCGGGCCCTGCCCCGGCACCCGACACCGGGCCTTGCCCCGACACCTGACACCCGACACCGGGCCCTGCACCGACACCGGGCCCTGCCCCGACACCTGACACCCGACACCGGGCCCTGCCCCGGCACCGGGCCCTGCCCCGACACCCGACACCGGGCCCTGCCCCGGCACCTGACACCCGACACCCGACACCGGGCCCTGCCCCGACACCTGACACCCGACACCGGGCCCTGCCCCGACACTGGGCCCTGCCCCAGCACCGGGCCCTGCCCCGGCACCCGACACCGGGCCCTGCCCCGACACCAGGCCCTGCCCCGACACTCGACACCGGGCCCTGCCCCGACACCGGGCCCTGCCCCCACACCCGACACTGGGCCCTGCCCCGACACCGGGCCCTGCCCCGGCACCTGACACCCGACACCCGACACCGGGCCCTGCCCCGACACCTGACACCCGACACCAGGCCCTGCCCCGACACCGGGCCCTGCCCCGACACCCGACACCGGGCCCTGCCCCAGCACCGGGCCCTGCCCCGGCACCGGGCCCTGCCCCGACACCCGACACCGGGCCCTGCCCCGGCACCCGACACCGGGCCCTGCCCCGACACCCGACACCAGGCCCTGACCCGACACCGGGCCCTACCCCGGCACCCGACACCGGGCCCTGCCCCGGCACCGGGCCCTGCCCCGGCACCCGACACCGGGCCCTGCCCCGGCACCGGGCCCTGCCCCGGCACCCGACACCGGGCCCTGCCCCGGCACCCGACACCGGGCCCTGCCCCGACACCCGACACCGGGCCCTGCCCCGACACCGGGCCCTGCCCTGACACCCGACACCGGGCCCTGCCCCGACACCCGACACCAGGCCCTGCCCCGACACCGGGCCCTGCCCCAACACCGGGCCCTGCCCCGACACCGGGCCCTGCCCCGACACCCGACACCGGGCCCTGCCCCGACACCGGGCCCTGCCCCGACACCCGACACCGGGCCCTGCCCCGACACCCGACACCAGGCCCTGCCCCGGCACCGGGCCCTGCCCCAACACCAGGCCCTGCCCCGACACCGGGCCCTGCTCCGGCACCAGGCCCTGCCCCAACACCCAACACCGAGCCCTGCCCCGACACCGGGCCCTGCCCCGACACCCGACACCGGGCCCTGCCCCGACACCCGACACCAGGCCCTGCCCCGGCACCGGGCCCTGCCCCAACACCCGACACCGGGCCCTGCCCCGGCACCTGACTGTGACGAACTGGGAAAGTTCTTAATGTTTTCTCTGAATACTGTATTGGTGCCTCAGTGTCCCCATGGCAGTTCTTAAGTATCTGGCAGAGCAAAGGGCCAGTGCACCTAAATGCCTGACCCTCTGTCTCCTAGCAACTGATGGCCTGGGCCCCCCCTCTGCAAAGGTGCCAGCTGAAGGTGTTGGAGACAAAGGGATCAGGTGACCCCCTGGCCCGGGAAAGGGGCTGAGCAGAGAGGAGGGGCTGGGAGGGGTTGTTAGTCTGGAGCTGGCTGGGGTCAAGGGTGGAGGGCAGACCTGGGGGTCTGGCTCACTGCCCCCCAGAATGGACCCAGCCGAGGGGTCCGGTTCGCTGTATCTACAAGCTCTGTTTTAGACCCTGTTCCTGTCATCGAATAAACCTCTGTGTTACTGGCTGGCTGAGAGTCACGTCTGACTGCAAAGTGGGGGTGCAGGACCCGGTGGCTTCCCCAGGACCCCGCTGGGGTGGACTCGCTGTGGGAAGCGCACGGAGGGGCAGAGGATGCTGAATGCTCCAAGGAGAGACCCAGGAGGTGAAGCCGTGTGAGCTTCTTGCCCTGAACAAGTCTGCTCCAAGGGAGAGGAGGCTCCCCAAAGTCCTGACTGGCTTGGTGGGGTGCAGTTCCAGAGCATCGCCCGGTGACTCTGTGACAACTGGTGGCAGCGGCGGGACGTACTGCACCCCGTGAATGGCGCTGCTTGCAGTAAGTGACTGGGGAGCAGTAAAACAAAGGAGGGATAATGAGGACCAGGCGTGCTGAAGGCTCAGAGAGGGACAGTTTCAGGGGGCAGTTAACCTCTGGGAGTGTGTGACCAGCGAGAAGGACTGTTGGAGTAACAGGGTCCCCCTGAGGACTGCAGCGAGCAGTCTCAGGGGCGGAGGAGCTTGCCGCTCGACCCTGGGAGAGAGAAGGATTTTGCAGTAGCAGGGTTCCCCAGGGGATTGCAGGAGCAGTCCCAGGGGCGGAGGAGTCTGCAGCTCGACCCTGGCAAAGAGGTGGTGATCACGAGAAGGGCTGGCACACCAGGGGTTCTTCCTGGAAACCATGGGGGAGCCAAGAGCACACAGGCCTGTGAGTCCAGAGCCACTTGGGAACGGTGAAGTGATGGCCTATCACCATCTCCTTGAGAAGGACATTGTGATCCTGTGCACAAAGAGAGGGTTACGCATGGGGAAATTCACCAAGGCACAGTTAATCGTGCAGTTGAAGGAGAAGCACCGCTCTGAGGAGCAGATTCCTGGCCCAGATGGGGCTACAAGAGGATCTGAGAGCAGCTGGAGCATCAGCCAGGCATCCCTGGGAGTCTGGTCCCCAATCAGACGAGGGTCTTCACGATTGGGTTCCCCATCAGGAGACTGGAGACGGATGGGATGGGAGCAGAGCCCGAGAGAGCGAGAGGACCGTGAGAGAAAGCAAGAGCCCGAGGAAAAGCTGCAGGAGAAGCAGCAGCAGCGTGGATTGGTGATGGTGGAGCAGAGAGACATAGGGGGCTGCCCAGGGGTCAGTGGGGAAACACGCCTGCAGGGGCGAGACCCTGGGACAGAGAGAACTGTGGTGGTGCAGCCCCAGATGCAGAGGGACTGTGGGACCTGGGTGAAGGTCCCCGGGGTGAAGCCCCTCGCCCTGCCTATGGCCCAGATCCCTGTACAGACCCAGGAGGGGTCAGGCTGGCTGGTAGTTGGGGTTCTCCAGGATATCGGCTGGGAGGCCCTGTTGGGGGGTGACTGTCTCCCCATGGGACAGGATCCAGGCCCCGCTCCTGTAACGGCCGAGGGTTTGAATTCAAATCCAGGGAACCAATTGGCTAGGATTGAAATGGTCAGTGAAAATGCAAATGACCTGGCTGGCAGGGGGGAGGGCTGCTGGGCTCAGGATACCTGCCTACCTATAACCAGCCCCCTGGGGCTGAGTGGGAGGGAGAGATGCTCCCCGCCCCCCTGCACACCGGAGAGGGGGCTCACGCTGGCTCTGATGCTGTGACCAGAGCAGAGAGGTCGCTGCCTGCCCCCACTGGGACAGCAAGGGCAGCGCTGAGCACGGGGGGAGCTGAGACCCCAGCTGAGTGGGGGGACATCCAGGCAGGGCAGGTCGGCTGCCAACCAGGTTTGCCTGGTCCAGACGTGCTGCTGGGAAGTGATTACACAGCAGGGAGGGAGATACCAGGGACAGGGCTCAGGGGGGCTGTGACCCAAGGCCCAGCCAGCGAGAGGGAACAGGTCCCACTCCCTGCCCCAGCTGCTGAATCCCAGACTGAGCTGCAGAGGGATCCCTCCTTGGAGAAGCTGAGGGAACTTGCTGGCCACAGCACTGCAAACCCCCTTGGGGAAGACTGCAGGGACAGAGTCCTGCAGGAGGAGGGATTCCTGTACCGGAAATGGGCTCTCCAAGGGGAAGTAGAACTGGGGGGAATCAGGAGGCAGCTGGTGGTGCCCCAGGAATCCACAGGGTTCTTCCCTTTCGAGCTGCTGGATGGGAGGAGAGTGAGGGGACCCCTGAACCTGAAGAGGGAGGATTGGATGAAGAAGGGGGAAGACCCCCGGGGGGATCTCTTCCCTGAGGTGGGAGCCAATCTCCCCATCAGGTGTTCCCCATTCAGAGTCATTGGGAAAGCAGCCCAGAACCTGGAGAGAGAGGTCAGGGACATGCTGGCTTTAGATGGGATCCAGCCATTTTACAGCTCATGGGCCTCACCCATGGGGCTGATCCCCAAGCGAGACAGGATGATCTGGTTTTATGGGGGCTATCAGAAGCTTAAAGCCATCACAGTGTCCGATGCCGACCCCATGCCTAGGCCTGGGGAGATTCTAGACAAGCTGAGAGGGATGGAGAACTTGGCCCTGGCAGACACTGATAACATGGGCATCTTTAGCCAGAGCTGGGAGGAACAGGTGTCCCAGGTGAAGAGGGGGCTGGGCTGCCTCAAGAAGGTGGGACTGACGGTAAAAGCTAAAAAATGCAAGGGGGGACGGCAGAGGTGTTGTGTCTGGGCCACAAAGTGGGAAGTGGCTGCCCAAGCCCAGAACTGGCAAAGGTCAAGATGGGGGCTCTTAACCGAGGGAGCCCAAATCACAGACCAGAGTGCTGGGAAAAGACCCAATCCCAGCTTGAAGCCCAGGGGTACTGGGGTGGCAAAGGGTGTGGGCTGCATAAACCTTCCCACATGCGGCCTGCAAGTGCCATCAAGCACACCCGACCTAAGGGAGGGCGTAAGACTGGACTGTCCTGGTGTAACTCACACCAAGGGATGGGAGAGATGCTGGGGCATCCATGGGAACCTTGGTGGGTTTGAACTTCCCCAGGTCACTGGCTGGAGTGACCTCGCTCAGTTCGGTCTCGAAGGGGGGAGAGATGTGACGAACTGGGAAAGTTCTTAATGTTTTCTCTGAATACTGTGTTGGTGCCTCAGTGTCCCCATGTCAGTTATTAAGTATCTGGCAGAGCAAATGGCCAGTGCACCTAAATGCCTGGCACTCTGTCTGCTAGCAACTGATGGCCTGGGCCCCTCCCCTGCAAAGGTGCCAGCTGAAGGTGTTGGAGACAAAGGGATCAGGTGACCTCCTGGCCCGGGAAAGGGGCTGAGCAGAGAGGAGGGGCTGGGAGGGGTTGTTAGTCTGGAGCTGGCTGGGGTCAAGGGTGGAGGGCAGACCTGGGGGTCTGGCTCACTGCCCCCCCAGAATGGACCCAGCCGAGGGGTCCGGTTCGCTGTATCTACAAGCTCTGTTTTAGACCCTGTTCCTGTCATTGAATAAACCTCTGTTTTACTGGCTGGCTGAGAATCACGTCTGACTGCAAAGTGAGGGTGCAGGACCCTGTGGCTTCCCCAGGACCCCGCTGGGGTGGACTCGCTGTGGGAAGCGCACGGAGGGGCAGAGGATGCTGAATGCTCCAAGGAGAGACCCAGGAGATGAAGACGTGTGAGCTTCTTGCCCTGAACAAGTCTGCTCCAAGGGAGAGGAGGCTCCCCAAAGTCCTGACTGGCTTGGTGGGGAGCAGTTCCAGAGCATCGCCCGGTGATTCCGTGACACTGACACCCGACACCGGGCCCTGCCCCGACACCAGGCCCTGCCCCGACACCCGACACCGGGCCCTGCCCCGACACCGGGCCCTGCCCTGACACCCGACACCGGGCCCTGCCCCGACACCGGGCCCTGCCCCGACACCCGACACCGGGCCCTGCCCCGACACCGGGCCCTGCCCTGACACCCGACACCGGGCCCTGCCCCGGCACCTGACACCCGACACCCGACACCGGGCCCTGCCCCGACACCCGACACCGGGCCCTGCCCCGACACCGGGCCCTGCCCCGACACCCGACACCGGGCCCTGCCCCGACACCGGGCCCTGCCCTGACACCCGACACCGGGCCCTGCCCCGACACCGGGCCCTGCCCCGACGGGCCTACACTCGCTCAGCAAAGCCACGCGGCCGCGGGGAACCGCAGCATTCCAAACGCCGGCGTTTTAAACAAAGCCTAGTTCGGGGGGCTGTTTTATCTGCACTTTGGGTTTCTGTGCCCCGGAGGGGTCGTGTTTTCAAGCTCTTCTCCACAGCCGAGAGCTAGAACGTCACCTTCGATTACAGTCTCCTGAGATTCTCCTCTATTCTGAGGACACCAGGCTGGAGCTTTGAAGAAAATCCCAAATATCATGAGAAAATCCTGAGAATTGGCAACACGATTCTCTCACCCCACCCGAGGACAGCACGGCTGTGAATTTCACTCCCCCGTGGACAGCACCTGCGTTTGTCCTGAAGCTCCTCCAGAACTGATGGCTTTGCACTTTTCTGACCCAGGGTGTCTTTGAACCAAGTTTCCCTTTGAGGCTTAACCTGTCGCATGGGGCTAAGTGGTGTAGATAGGCAAAGCCTTGTTGTTTTAATGGAGGATACACCCGCTTATGTCGGCTGAGGATCTGGCCATCGGCACAGAAGTTGGCAGCTGTGCCCGATCCCAACAGGATACAAGACTTGTCAGCCCCCTTGGGAGCTGGAGCCAGATTTGGAATGGACTCCCACCAGGAGCAGGAGCAGACCATTCTACTACCCTACAGCAGGGTTCTCAATCTTTTTCTTTTTGAGCCCACTTGTGCCCCAACAACTGTTTTTCTGCCTATAAAAGCCAGGGCCAGCGTTAGGGGGTAGCAAGCAGGGCAGTTGCCCAGGGCTGCACACCACAGGGGCCCTGCAAAGCTGTGTTGCTCAGGCTTCTGCTTCCGCCATGGGTGGCAGGCTCAGCGCCCCAGGCTTCAGCTCCATGCGGTCGGGCTTTGGCTTTCTGTCCTCAGCCCCAGCAAGTCTAGTGCTGGCCCTGCTTGGCAGACAGACTCCTTGACACCTGCATGGCCCCCCAGGAGGTCCCGGACCCCTGATTGAGAACCACTGCCCTACAGCATGTTGCAATGTGAAGAGAACTGCACTTAACCCTGCAGCCACTGGGGCTCTCCCTGCCATACAAATATGTGTGCAAATATTCTGCGAATGGCCATCAGGTCCCTTCCTAACCCTAGAAGGCAGGGTTCAGACATAGCCACAGGGTATTCCCCAGTGTTCCTGGCACTCTGCAGTCTCCAGAGCTGGGCTGCTGAGAAGGGTGAGAATTGACTCCTTTACTCTCAAGAGGCAGAGGATGCTTCCCAATTCGCACCCCTGCAATCACGTAAGTAAGGTGACCAGATAGCAAGTGTGAAAAATCGGGATGGGGTGGGGGATAATAGGAGCCTATATTTAAAAAAAAAAAAAAAGCCCCAAATAGCAGGACTGTCCCTGTAAAATCGGGACATCTGGTCACCTTGCCCATAAGAGACATTTCTTTGGAAAGCACCGAGGAAAAGCTGTGTCTGACCTTGAGCGGCATTGCGCCAGGTAGCAGCCTCCCTCCAAGTCAGGGACGGACAGCAGTGACAAATGGACATGGGGGACCAAACCCCAAATACAGTGTGAACCCCTCTCCTGGTGGGTTTATCCCACCTCTGACAGTGACCTTAGGGAGCTGACTTTTCATTGGCAGCCTTTATGCAGCTTGTCATGTCACTGACGTCACTGGAGTGAAGAGAGAGCTCCCCAGCTCTGCAGTGAGGGCTCAGTTCCCGGTCTCCCTTACGTGTCATGTGGTTATTTCCACCCGGGCCAGTTGCTACCCAGTGCAGGATTTGTATAACCACTTTGCACAAGTGCGAATGACCGCACAAGGTACAGGGAAATGGAGACCCTGGCATGCTGCCTCGGGCACTTGGCAGCATGTCCTGACTGCTGATCCTGGAATAGAATCAGAGGAGAATATTTTCCTCCTGAGCATCTGGGATCCTAACATTGCTGTCCTTGTGCAGGCAAAAATACCTCTCATTTTCAGTGCAGGCTGTAGCCCCAGAATCTCAGCCTCAAGCTGCCTGTCTCCTTTCCTTATCCACTCTCTTAACACCCCTGGTAACAACAGTGCCAATCAAGCACAGCATTGAATGCAGACAGCCTTGACTAAGCGACTTCCTGAAGAGCTGTCAGCCATGGAGCTGTCACAACCTCATCAGCTCTGCATGGAAGGAGCCACTGCTTGATATTCTAGCCTTACGCTGGGTGTCGAGACTGTGCTCCGTGCTTGACACGGAGATGGCTTCCTGTGCCAAGAATCTGCCTCCCAAGTGTCAGCACTTGTTGCAGGGATTGTGGCTGGGCTCAGCTGGTCTAGCTGCAGTTAGGCAGGAGGGTGTATGAGGATGGAGTTTACTAGTGCTTTGGGGGTTTGAGAGTATGGGAAGTCCAACAGGACAGATGAGAAATCCTCTGGCACCCAAACTGTGTGACCAATAAACAGATGCTGTGTATGCTGTTCCAGAGGTGGCTGCCCTGAAGTGGAAGGTAAAGTGATCCTTGTGTGGCCTAACGGACAGCGTGCTAGACTGGACCAGAATAGCCTTAGCTTTTAGTCCTGGCTCTGGTAATGGCCTGCTAGGTAAGCTTGGACAAGTCACTTAGTCCCTCTGTGCCTCAGTTTCCCCATCAGTAAAATGGGGATAATGACAGTGACCTGCTTGGTAGTGCACTTTGGGAGCTATGTAAGAGCGAGGTATTATTGTTACAACCCCCCTCCCCCCCCGGAGCGGTAATTAATGCTTTGAGTGTCTCTGCAGGAAGCTGCTAGAGAAGCTCAGGGTGGTGTTATCCTCCTGACTTTGCTTTGTTTAGGGTTTTTACTTTACCCTTAAATCACTTACACCCTCTGCTTTAAAATCCCAATCCTGACCCCGTGATGACACCGCTTTCCTTTCCCATCGGGGCTGATCCCAGAGAGCCTCTTCTCCACTCTTCCAGTTTGTCTTATTGCCCTGGAATGGTGCCGTCGCCCTCCCACACAATGATTATGCATGTTACATTAGACGCAGGTGAGTCGCCCCTTTGCGCTCACTGGGCGTGATTCTGAGGTACTCTCCACCTGGGGCAGGCATGGAGGGAGTGGGGAAGATGGCTTTAAGCATCCCTGTGTGCTCCTTGTATTCCTGGGCCTCCCCAGCCCCAGTGTACGTTGGAGTAGCCAAAGGGCTGCTCTAGCACTCTGCCTCCCAGCAGCCAGTGGAAACTGAGATGAGCCATAGTGCAGTACACTCGGCCTGTACCTCTGATCTGCCCTGACCCTGGGAGCAGGGAGGGTGCACTTGCAGGGCCTCTGTCCTAGCTGGGGAGGCCCCTGCATGGGGGAGGATACTCAAGGGGGTGCATTTCCCCTCAGTTTAAGGCCCCTTTATGCAGCCGAAGTGGCCTGAAGGAGCCAGAGTATACGTGAGGGTTGACACACAGCAGCAATCTCCTCTGTCCCAAGTCAAACACGTGGGCAAGTCTTTGCAGATTGGCGCCCAGATGTGTGACCTCATCATTGTCTCCATGGAGACAAGATGTGATGTCATACATACAGGGCTGTGCCCCCATTTCCCGCAGCAAAAGAACGAGTCTTGCCTCTACACTGACAGCTGCCAATCTTTAAAACAACCACTGCCATTGGTTCCTGGGCAGAATCTCTCACCTGGCTTCAATTCTTTCCCTCTTGCAGGGAGCAATGTGACCAGAGAGAAGGTGGCTCAGAGGAGACCAGACCACAGCTCTGGGATTCAAAAACAAACGTAAACTTCATCTTGCAGCTGAGATGCCTTTAGAAACTGTCTCTGGGAGGAGAGAGGGGAAGTTTTGTGCTCTGGTTATCTGCAAATAGTCTGTAATTTCTGAGGAGACGAGGCACATGCACGCCAGGGCTGAGGAGGTGAGTAATCCCCACCACGACAGAGATGACAAGGAGCTTTCACAACTCTATTCTAGGTAGAAATTATCAGGCTAAACCCTGGAGATCAGGAGTTTGAACAAACAGCTACGCTCTGGGAGATGGCAGCTTGGGGTCTGAGCCTGGGTTTGCTCTTTAGCAAGCTTTCTAGAACCCTGCCCGCCCTTGCATGGGGCTAATTATTGCTAGGATTAGAGGCTGTGTGACCTAGAGGGTGGAGCACTGAGACTTGGGGACCTGGGTTCTATTCCTGGCTCTGACACTTACTGTTAGTAGCATTATGATAGAATCAGGCTCCATTGCGCTAGGCACTGTACAGACACAGAACAAAAAGACAATCCCCGCCCCAGAGAGTTTCCCGTCTAAGTATAAGACAAGAGACGACAGATGGGTACATAGGGGGCAATGCAATGAGGGAATATTGGCCAGCATTACGGGGAGTGGTCTCTGCCGACCCTTGCCAGGTTGGTTTGTTGCTGGATGACCTCAGAGCAAATCACCTTCCTTGCCTGTGCCTCAGTTTCCCAAGCTGTAAAAGGGGCTAATGATATTTCTCCCTTAAGATCCACAGCCGAAAAGTGCCAGGTGTTAAGGTGGTTTAGTTAAACTGCTGGAAGCCTTTGTGTGGGCCCCCTTTTTCTTGTGGTTTAAGGCCTCGGGAAGGGAAAGTTCACCAGTTTAATTTCAACTGGATTTAGCTAAACTGCTGCACATGGGCTGCGAGGTCGCTCTTATCTCAGCGTAAGAGTGGCTTAGTTTAGTTGAGCTTCAGTCCCCAGTTAACTCCAGCTAAACCGCAAAGAGCTACTTGTAAACTGGATTAAGAGCGTCTACTTGGCTGTTTCCCACCAGTTGAAGTGAACTGGCTCAGTTCTGGATGTAGACAAGTGCCACTGCAAAACAAACTCCTCCTGCACTGCTCTCCTTTGTGACACGTGTCTGTACCACTACTCAGATGGCAGGTGGGTGGGTGTCACGGAGAGTCCAGGGCTCTGAGTCTGAGTTGTGCCCTGCATCGTGTGCTGGCATTCACACCAGAGCAGGCTGCACCTGTTCTGATCTGGAAGTGCTTCCCTCCATGCTGCCCTGGTGTAAGCGCAGCGCTGCTGAGAATCAGGCCGCAGGTGTATCTGCAGGGGTCAGAACCAATAGGTCGTGGTGCAGAAACTCGGTGCTCAGAGGACACTGCGCTATCACAAAGCCTGCTGCCCCACACTTAGGGGGGTGAGTCCATAGTGAGCTGGGGAGGGCAAGGCTGGCTTTACAACCCTTTACTCTAGTCAGGGCTTCTCAAGGTTTTGTACAGGTGACCCCTTCACATAGCCAGCCTCTGAGTGCGACCCCTCCACCTTATAAATTAAAACCACCTTTTAGTATATTTCACACCATTATAAATGCTGGAGGCAAAGCAGGGTTTGGGGTGGAGCCTGACAGCTTGCGACCCCCATGTAATAACCTTGCGAGCCCCTGAGGGGTCCTGACCCCCAGTTTGAGAACCCCTGTGCTAGATTCTGGGCTGCTGGGGGGCAAAAACAGCTCCTGGCATAAGACAGAGCAAACGGGTGCCCATCAGTGCCACAGAGCAGAATCCACAAAGCACCAAGTTACCCAGGCCTGCCCCCGCTCTGCCCCCAGCAGCCCCATGCTGTGCTTGGGTGGTGGGATTCTCCCCAGTCCATTGGCCCGAGTTTACAGCCCAGTGGCCCCTGCACACCCCCAGAGCAGGGAGCAGATTCCATTTCACTGTTAACGAGAGATCTGAGAGGTTGGGCTATTTTGCATCTGCACCCGCCCCTGCCTTCCCCCCCCCCCCGGCTCCGTTAGTGCTATTCTCAGTCTCTGAAAACCTTCGCCGAGCGATGCGTCTGTCACAGGGCACCTACCTTCCCAGTGACCCGCCCTGGCTCTCCTGTCACCTTGCTGTGTGCAGAGTGCTGCATGCGTAGCAGCTCCACATGTTCTCCTTGACAGTTCACCTAAGCGTCTGTAAAGGTCAACTGGGCGAGCGAGACGTGCCCAGCCCACGGACAGGAACAGCAAGCAGGAAAGGCGGCGTTTCGAGCCACGCAAAGATCGGCAGCTTACGGCCTTTACACAAGTGGAGCACGTCTCGGCCTCGGCCTTGCGGGGAATAAGGAGGTGGTTGGGGTGCAGGCTATGCTGCAGGGTACTGAGGAGCTGGGTCTCCCGTGGAATCCTGTCAGCGTGCAGCTGAGGCTTATAAGGAAGGGGAAGTAGTGCAGTGGCCTGGGTGGGCTGCAGTGGAGGCAGCAGGACTGGTGGGCAGGGAACTGGACCAGGAGGCAGAAGCTGGTTTTAATCCTTCCTCTGTCACTGCCTGGCTGGCTGAGCTGGGCCTTGTCCTTCCAGCTCTCGGGGCATCTGATTAGCCTGGAAGTGTAACTCAGAGCTCTGGGTGCCACAAGTCTCTGACAGCCTCCAGCTAGGCAATCTGACTGTTGAGCACAAGCTCCAGAGACCTGTGGAGGTCTCTGGTCCGGTCCCAGCACTCACCTAGACAGTGTCTGTCATAAAAGTGCTTTAGGGTAACGCTGTCTCTTGCTTTGTCTGTGCAGCACCCGGCACAGTGGGGGAGCCAGTCTTGGTAGGGGTCTGTGCGGCGGGGACCTGGTAGGGGTCTGTATGGCACCTGGCACAGTGGGGGAGCCAGTCTTGGTAGGGGTCTGTGCAGCAGGGACCCGGCACAGCGGGGGAGCCAGTCTTGGTAGGAGTCTGTGCGGGGGGACCCAGTAGGGGTCTGTGCAGCGGGGACCCGGCACAGTGGGGGAGCCAGTCTTGGTAGGGGTCTGTGCAGGGTCCAGCACAGTGGGGGAGCCAGTCTTGGTAGGGTTCTGTGCAGCACCCAGCACAGTGGGGGAAGCAGTCTTGGTATGGGTCTGTGCCGCGGGGACCTGGTAGGGGTCTTGGTCAGGGTCTGTCCAGTGCCCAGCCCAAGGTGGGTCTCAGCTGGGGGTCGTGCAGTCCTGGGCACAGTGGGGGCACTGTTCTGGTTGGGGTCTGTGCAGCACCCAGCGCAGTGAGGGGCCCGTAGGGGTCTGCAGTGCCAGGCACAGTGGGGCTCTAGCGGTTACTGTAGCCCCTGTACTATTAAGCATCCGTTGTCTCTGTAAAGCGTTTGCGTGACAGCTGGCATGAAGAGGGGCCAGAGACGTGCTCCCTTTCCCCAAGGCCTCCAGAATGCTGCGGAGTAACAGCTTCATTGCACTGTAGGTTCAGGTTAAGGCTTGAGCTATTTGTCAGGACTCTCCCCCCGTAAAACCAGACTGGATTGTCTTTTCTCCTGATCAGCTGCATGCTCCCCTCTGGGTCAGGGCCTGGCACAAACTGCCCTGGCTGCAGCTGTGTAGGACAGTAGCATCTGTGCGGGTGGATCTGGGGCACAGAGAGACTAAGGGACTTGCCCAGAGTCACTCATGGGAGTCATTGGCAGAGCCAGAAATTGAACCCAGCTCTCCTGGGTCCCAAGCCAGCCCCCAGATCATCAGCCCAGTCTTCCTAGTGCCGTGGAGTCCTTCAAGCCCTGCAGTGAGCTGGGGCTGGTGGTGGGGCTGGCCTCTGGCTTGGCCACCAAAGCCACAGCCCCTAGCTCAGCCACTTACCCCGGCTCTGAGGGTGTGAACACCGCAAGCATTTTCATCTCCTTGGACTCATTTGCGGCTTCTTGGCTGCGCAGCGACTCCTGCGTTGCTTCGCCTTCCCTCCCTCCCTCCCTGCTTATGACCTTGCTCCTCTCCACGCTGAAGCTAGCTGCGGTTCTGCCCATGGGGCTTGGAATTGGTTCTGCTCCAAGGGGGAGACAGAGAGTGGCAGAGCATCGTGCAAGTGAGAAGACCCCAAACACACCGTGCCCTCCCCAGGCCCCATGAGCCCCCCGCCTGGGGCTGAGGAGTGCCGTTTGGGGAATGCCCTCTGGCTGAGCCTGGAGCCGCATTAAGAGCAGAGTCCTGCAGGGAAACACAAGGTACCATCAGCCTCCAGTAACCAAGGCCAGGAGCTCTCTCTCTTATTTGCATTAGGGTAGCAGCTGTGAGGAAGGACAGCCCAGTGGTTAGGCACATGGGAGATCTGGGGTCATGTCCCTGCTCTGCCACAGACTCCCTGTGCGATGTTCAGCAGGTTACTGCAGCTCCATGCCTGTTTCCCCTTGCTGTACACTGGGCATACTGGACCTGCCTGGCCTCCCGGAGGGGTTGGAAGGCTAAATGTACTAAGGCTGTGATGTGCTTAGATTCAAAGCAGTACCTAAGAGAGAGGCCCCAGCTGAGGGCACGGCCCCACTGCGCAGTGCAGGGATAGTCTCTGCTACAAAAATCTGAACACACATCACTAGGGTTGCAGCAAAGAATCCTGTGGCACCTTATAGACTAACAGACGTTTTGGAGCATGAGCTTTCGTGGGTGAACACCCAC
Organism: Gopherus evgoodei; assembly: GCF_007399415.2. Taxonomy (NCBI): domain Eukaryota; kingdom Metazoa; phylum Chordata; order Testudines; family Testudinidae; genus Gopherus; species Gopherus evgoodei. Next base: position 513,413 of record NW_022060061.1, read on the forward strand.
TTCGTCAGATGCAACTGACAGCTGGAGAATGGGGGCACGGAGTGGTAAGCCCCAGCTTTGGAAAGGTATTTAACTCCCACGGGCACAAAGTGACTGCCCCATGCTCGCACCAGGAGCTAGCGGCAGAGGTCGGCCGTGTCCCAAGGCAACATCACGACGCATCTGGTGCAGTGCCCAGTGCACCTAGCGCCTGGGGCAGCAGCTGGATTTCAGGGACGTTCCTGGCTGGTGGAGGGTCTCGGGCCGGCCCTGCGCACCGGGCTGGCCATTGCTTTGGGGGTAGGGGGAGGGTGCCAGGCAAGAGTGACTCTTGTGCTCCAGGGGGATCTCAGAGGACGTCAGCCCCAGACAAAGTGGGCGCAGGGCAGTGCCAGTCTTCGTGGGATGAGAGGGAAGCACTAAAGGACTCTCCAGTTACTCACCCTCCCGTGGCCCGCCTGCAGAGCTCATGCTAGGCAGAGGCGACCAAGCAACTGCTTGGGGCTCCGAGCAGCTCAAGGGGCCCGTTTGCTCTTTATTATACGAGCCTGCCTGTTTTAGTGTGTGTGGGGGGGATATTCCTGCAGGGAGACCCCAGTGGGCTCGCCCAGCTCTGCCAAATTGGCATTACCCTGTGTCCTCCCCAGCGCCAGAGCTGGGCCTGATAGGATTCTGCATACTCCCTTTCCTTCCTCGCTAATTCATTCCCCAGCTGCAGAGTCTGGCTGACCAATGGCTGCGGGGCGGGGGGGGGGCTGCTAGGGGGAATTCTGTCTGTGGCTGCTAGTCACTGGGAGTCCCGCGCTGTCACGGCTCCCCGCAGCAGCCAGCTGAGCCCCTCCTGTGAAGGACCTGGGGATGAGCCTCGGAGCAGGGACAGCTGGGCTGTGCAGAGAGAGGCCCCCCACATGCCATCCCTGCCAGCATGTCCCTGTGAGCAGGTTTGGCCTGTGGGCGGGACCTACAGGCCCCCGCTGTCCTAGCTCACCCCCCCAGAAGGGAGGCAGAAGGTGAGCTGGGCTCCTGAGGACCGGGGCTTTCAGGGCCCTGGATTCAAGCCCTGGATGTGCCGCAGGCTCCCCCGTATGCTGTTGTCCTCTGGGGATGGGGGGCAGGGGGCTGGTGCTGCCAAGGAGCCTGGGAACCTGCTAGGGTGAGGTCCCTGCTGCCAGTTACAGAGCTGTCCCATTGACCCAATGGGCATGAATCAGGAGTGACTTCAGGTGTGAGCAGAGGAGAATTGGGCTCCTAATTCCCTCCTCCATCCAGCCCCTGGTGAATCCTCCCAGCAGCATTTCCACTTCAGGCTCCGTCTGTCTGCTTCACCATTTGTAATAGGGATGGGGGACGGCAGCCGCAGCATCCTGCCCCCTGAGCTGAAAGGCAAAGCCAGTGGCTGTTGCTCTGAGCTTGGCTGGAGCTGGGAGGACATATGCCAAGACCCCTTCAGCCCTTAAAAAGGGGCCAGAAACGGTCCTCGCTCACCTGGGGCCTCTTGGCTAGCGAGGAGATGCAGTAAGGGCCCTGCTTCCAGCCCCCAGTGCAGGGATGGATATGGGGCATTCCTGAAATACACTGCTTTGCTGGGTGGGAGGGGAGAGCATAGGAAGCAGAGTAAGAATTAGAGCAGCCCTGGGGCTGCTCTAACTGCCTCACAGGGGCACCACTGGTAGGGGGAGAGGGATGCTGCTACTTAGGCAGAATTATCCACCAAGCAGTGAGTCCGAGCTGGAGGCTGGAATAGCAGCTGAATTGCAGAAACTTCCTTCCCTCTGGGATCTGCTAGGAAAATCCCAGAGACAACTCACCACTGCCCCCAGCACTGGATTTGCAGGGCAGGCGGAAACCACTCTCTCCCCTTGGCCAATTTGCATAATCTAATTGCCATGTGCCTCATCAAGCCTCACACTGCAATAAATTCCATGCTGTGAAGCCAGGGATTCCAGTTCCTGAGCTAAAAGGGTAAGTACAAAGGCCGCCCGAAGCCTGCACTGCCCCTGCCTGTGTGAGAGGAGCCATATTTGGGGTAAGCGCCAGATAACGCAGCCCACTGACATTCTGCAGTTTGAAACCTTTGAAAATGGCTTGTTTTCCCCCAAACCATCAATTTTAATTTATAACTTTTTCCATTTTTGATGAGAGCGCTGCCCACACCTGAACTACTTCTGTTTTGAGAAAGGAAGAAAAGATGTTTGGTTTGTTTTTCTTTTCCTAGTTATTACACCCTGGCTGCCTGTTTCAGCAGGAAATCGGGGTATAGGGGGAGGTGAAAAACCAACAGGAAAAAATAATTTTAATTTTGTAAACTGAAAATGATCCAGATTTTCTGGGCTATTTTTCTTTGGAAAAAAAATCAGGAACTTTTGAGTTTGGGGTGAAAAATGCTTTCAGAATGTTTAAGAAAAATCTGTGACCCTTTTTCGAATGGCAGTGGTAGTCAAGTGTCACTACCCCTCTCTTTCTGCATTTGCTGGCACTTTCCCATTTTCTGTGGGGAAACTTACTCCTGGGTCATAAATATTCATTATTTAGGAACAGAAGAGCTGCCATAATGGGTCAGCCCAAAGGTCCATCTAGCCTGGTATCTTGTCTGCGACCATGGTCAGTACCAGAGCTTCAACGGGAATGTACAGAACAACCCGTCTTCTTGGTTTCTGTGAGTCAGAGGTTAAGGATGATGGGATTACATCCCTCACTAGCTTGGCTGATAGCCACTGATGGATCTTCCCCCCAGAAACTTACCTAGGCCTTATACTTTTGGCATTTACAACATCCCACAGCAATGAGTTCCACAGGTTAACTGTGCATTGTGTGAAAAAGTATTTCCTCTAGTTTGTATTGAACCTGTGGCTTATTGAAGGGGGTGGCCCCCTGGATTTTGTATTATGGGAAAGGATAAATAAGACTTCACTTTCTCCACACCATTCATGATTTTGTAGAGCTCTATCACAGGGGTTCTCAAACCTTTTTCTTTCTGAGGGCCCCCACAACATGCTATAAAAAAATCCACAGCCCACCTGTGCCACACAACATTTCCTGCATATAAAAGCCAGGACCGGCGTTAGGGGGTAGCAAGCAGGGCAATTGTCCTGGGACCCCCAGGAAACTAAGCTGCTCAGACTTCAACTTCAGCTTTGGGTGGTGGGGCTCAGGGCCCCAGACTTCAGCTTTCTGCCATGGGCCCCAGTGAGTCTGCCAGCCCTCCTTGGGGACCCCCTGAAACCCGCTCGTGGCCCCCAGGGGCCTCGGACCCCGGTTGAAAACCACTGCTCTATCACATCCCCCCTTAATCTTTATTTGTACTAGGGCAGCAGGGTTGTCACTGGAGCAGGTGGTTTCCACACAGCAAGAGACGGAAGGTCTTACCGCTGGACTAGACAAAGCAGGGGAAGGGTTATAGTTCTCGGTTTTCAGATGGGGAAACTGAGGCAGGAAGCGACTAAGTGTTTTAGAGGAATTGTTTTGTTCTGGGAGGTTGGACTAACGGGCTTTAGTCCAAGGGGACACTGGACATCTAATATCCCTTCCTTTGGGGAAGACGGAAGATCCCCCGCCTCATTTTCTCATTGAGGTAGCAGCTGTCACCGAGACTTACCCATGTGTCTGACCTGTCTGCCTGGGTGAGGCTAGCTAAGGCAGGGAGGTCCTGTGGCAGAGGGGCCATGGGGGTCCCATGTAAAGGGGCTGGCCTGGCTGGGGGAGGTGTCGCTTGGCGAAGGGGCTGGTCTGGCCGAGGGGGTCACGTGGTGGAGGGGCCAGCCTTGGCGTGGGGGGGGTCCCTTGGCGGAGGGGCTTGCTGGCCTGGCCAGGGGGTTCCATGGCAGAGGGGCCAGCATGACGTGGGGGTCCCTTGGTGGAGGGGTCGGCCTGGCCGGGGGGGGTCCCTTAGCAGAGGGGGTCCCTTGGTGGAGGGACCGGTCTGGCACTGGGGGGTTCCCTTGGTGGCAGGGCTGGTCTGGCTGGGAGGACACCTTGGTAGAGGGGCTGGCCTGGCACGGGGGAGTCCCTTAGCAGAGGGGCCCCCATGGTGGAGGGGCCGGCCTGGCACGGGGGAGTCCCTTGGCGGAGGGGCCCCCATGGTGGAGGGGCCGGCCTGGCACGGCGGGGTCCCTTGGCGGAGGGGGTCCCTTAGCGGAAGGGCTGGCCTCACACGGGGGGGGTTCCCTTGGCAGAGGGGCCCCCATGGTGGAGGGGCCGGCCTGGCACGGCGGGGTCCCTTGGCGGAGGGGGTCCCTTAGCGGAAGGGCCAGCCTCACACGGGGTGTTCCCTTTGCGGAGGGGCTCCTGTGGCGGAAGGGCCGGCCTGGCACGAGGGGGTCTCTTGGCGGCAGGGCTGGCCTGGCACGGGGGGTGGGTCCCTTGGGGGAGGGGCCAGGTGATGTGGGGGTCCCTTGGGGGAGGGGCGGGCCTGGCACCGGGGGGGCACCTTGGCAGAGGAGCTGGCCTAGCATGGGGGGGGTCCCCGGTGCAGGGGCTTGCCTGGCCGAAGGGGGTCCCTTGGCGGAGGGGCCGGCCTGGCCGGGGGTCCGTGGCGGAGAGGCCGGCCTGGTACGGGGGGGGGGTCCCTTGGCGGAGGGGGTCCTGTGGCAGAGGGGCCGGCCTGGCCGGGGGGTCCGTGGCGGAGCTCGCCCTTGCTGCGCCCTGCTGGGGGGCCGAGCCCCCGGGAACCCCGGCGCCGCGCCCGGCCGCTTGCTCGCTCCGGGGCCGCTCCCCGCCGCCTGGAGAGGGGGAGCAGCCGCCCGCGCTCGCTGCGCTCCCCCTGCGCCGGAATCTGCGCGCCCGTCTCCATCCCTGCGCCGCGCGGGGGGGCGGGAGGGAGCGGCCCCAGCCCCCGCCACTCCGGCCGGCGGCCAGCTGCCCGCTCCGCTGCCGTCGCCAGCTCGGCCCCCGGCCGCGAACAAAGGGCGAGCGGCCGGGGGCGCAGCACGGACCGACCTGCCGGCCGTGGGGACGCGCCGCCGGGGAGCCGTTTCAGCGAGGTAAGCGCCGCGGGCCCCTGCTCCCCTGGCAGCCCCCGGCCCGGAGCCGCTCTGCGCCCCGGGATCCGCCCGCCGGCTGCGGCAGCGTCCTGGGGCGCTGCCTTTGGATCCCCCCCGGGCCGGGCGGGCCACACGGTCTGGGGGCGCTGCCGGGAGGGAGGGGAGCAGGGCGAGGCGGGTCCCGGAGGGGAGGTGCGGGCAGCGCTCGGCCGGCGGGACCGCAGCCTACTGGAGCGTGTGTGAGAGTCAGCTGGGTGTGTGTGTGTGTGTGTAATGCACAGGGACAGTCAGGTGTGTGTGTGTGAAATTCACAGGGACAGTCAGGTGTGTGTGTGTGTGTGTGTGTGTGTGTGACATTCACAGGGACAGTCAGGTGTGTGTGTGTGTGTGTGTGTGTGTGTGTGTGTGTGTGTGTGTGACATTCACAGGGACAGTTAGGGGTGTGTGTGTGTGTGTGTGTGTGTGTGTGTGTGTGTGACATTCACAGGGACAGTCAGGTCTGTGTGTGTGTGTGTGTGTGTGTGTGTGTGTGTGTGTGTGTGTGTGTGTGTGTGAAATTCACAGGGACAGTCAGGTCTGTGTGTGTGAAATTCACAGGGACAGTCAGGTCTGTGTGTGTGTGTGTGTGTGTGTGTGTAATCCATGGGGACAGTCTGTGTGAATGTGAGAGAGCCATAAGGACAGTCAGCTCTGCGTTTGTGTGTGTGTGTGTAATCCATGGGGACAGTCGTGTGTGTGTATGTGTGTGTGTGAGAGAAAGAGAGAGAGAAATCCATAGGGACAGTCAGCTGGGGGTGTGTGTGTGTGTGTGTAATGCACAGGGACAGTCAGGTGTGTGTGTGTGAAATTCACAGGGACAGTCAGGTCTGTGTGTGTGTGTGTGTGTGTGACATTCACAGGGACAGTCAGGTCTGTGTGTGTGTGTGTGTGTGTGTAATCCATGGGGACAGTCTGTGTGAATGTGAGAGAGCCATAAAGACAGTCAGCTCTGCGTTTGTGTGTGTGTGAGAGAGAGAGAGAGAGAAATCCATAGGGACAGTCAGCTGGGGGTGTGTGTGTGTGTGTGTAATGCACAGGGACAGTCAGGTGTGTGTGTGTGAAATTCACAGGGACAGTCAGGTCTACGTGTGTGTGTGTGTGTGTGTGTGTGTGTGTGTGTGTGTGTGTGTGACATTCACAGGGACAGTCAGGTCTGTGTGTGTGTGTGTGTGTGTGTGTGTGTGTGTGTGTGTGTGTGTGTAATCCATGGGGACAGTCGTGTGTGTGTGTGAGAGAGAGAGAAATCCATAGGGACAGTCAGCTGGTGGGTGGGTGTTAGGCTGCAAACCATGGGCACAGTTAGCTAGAGGGGTTGCAATGCACAGGCACAGTCTTTTGCCCTGTGCACTGATGCTTTTCTGAGCACAAGGGCTCTGCCCCGGTCGCTCTCTTTAGTATCTGCAGCATGGCCCTTCGCCTCTCTCTCCACCTGCCCCGGGCTTTAAGGCTGGGTGTGCCCATCACACACCTCTCCCTCGGTTGTGTTCACCGTGGCTGTGGTCCCACTCCATTTCTCAGTGGGGGAAGGGAAGAGCCATATCCCTGTGTGTGCTGGGAGTTGTGGTTGTTTATTTTTCCTTTGGATTCACGGTGGATTCCACCCTCTCCATAAGCTGCCACAGAGACGGGCTGGCTGGATTGATGAACTCCAATCACCCCGTGGCTGTCAATCCTCATTCCAGTCTCAGGCCTTCCCCCTAGATCTGGGGCCTGCACTGCTCCCCACCTGCCCAGCAGCCACGGTGGCATTGGTGCTGTGCTGGAAAAGCCCCTATTTTTCCTCCTCCGGCAGCTTGGTGGAGTCTCCCCTGCAAGGCAGGGCATCCTGCCTCCCAGTGTGCAAGCATAGCAAACGTGCACCACATCGCCAGGCCAAAGCAAAAAAGGGACCAGGAGATTAAGGAGGAGCAGAAGCTCTGGTCTCATTTACACTGGCACAAATCCAGAGAAATTATACTGAAGGATCCAGATAGACACCAGCATTATGAGACCAGAATCTGGTCCCCCTGGTGGTTTCAGCTGATGGGTTAGGAATCCCTCAGGCTAGCACAAAGTGAAGCCTCTCCGTTCAGTGCAAATTAAATTCCTCGCAGCATGGAGGAGTGAATAACTTGAGTTGCCCAGTGATCTTTGGGAGCTAGGGGTCAAGTTCCCAGCATGCAACTTTCTCCATCTCATAAAGCCGCCTATAAACCATCATTTTTGTGCCTTTTATTAAAAATCCCACAAACCTCTGTGGGACTTTTCTGACTCACCACCTCTGACAGAAGCATGTGTGAGCTCTATGCTGTTCTTATGAACATTGCAAATACAGGATGCACAATTCTCCAGTATTTGTAGCCCCGCAGGGAATACCAGGGGACATGACTATTTCTCTGAGGACAGTTTGCTGATGGACATAGCAAAAAAACAATTCAAAGGTGCTGGTGGCATTCACAAAGCAGCTGCAAGTGGTGGAGTCCCACTTCTGAGCCCTAGCAAGGAGCACGGGCTGGTGGGGTCGCGTTGTGGTGCAAGGAGGACGAGCCGTAGCTACAGAACTTTTGGACGTGAAAGGCCACATTCCTGGAGCAGGGTGCCAAGCTTGCTCCAGGCCTCCAGTGCAGGGACACCGGAATAAGAGCTGCACTGGCAGCGGAGAAGCGAGTGGTGGTTGCGCTGTGAAAGCTTGCAATGCCAGATGGTTCCCGGTCAGTGGGAAATCATTCTGGAGCGGGAAAATCCTCTGTTGTGATGCAAGAGTGTGGGGCCATTTATCATCTCCTGCTCTGCAGGACCGTGACTCTCGGCAATGTGCAGGACAGAGTGGATGGATTTGCAGCAACAGGGTTTCTGAACTGCGGTAGGGCAGTCGATGGCCCACATATCCCTATTTTGGCATCTGCATACAGACAGGGCCACTTTCCTGTGGTTATGCGAGTGTTGGTGGATTACCGGGCATGCTTCCCCAGTGTCTGTGTGGGCTGGTCAGGGCATGTACAGGACACTCACATCTTTAAGAACACAGGACTGTTCAGAGAGCTGCAAGCGGAGACCTACTTTCTCAGCCGGTATTACCACTGAAATGCCAATAATGCTCCTGGGGGCCCCATCCTCCCCCTTGCTCCCCTGGCTCATGAAGCCTTACACTGGCCCCCTCAACAGCACCAAGGAATGATCCAACTTCTGGCTCAGCAGAGCAGAATGACAGCTGACTGTGCTTTCGCTAGCCTGAAGGGATGCTGGCAGTGTTTACTCACTGGATTGGATCTTAGTGAGAAATATACCCCCACGATTACAGCTGCCTGGTGTGTCCTGCGAAGTGTCTGCGAGGCAAAGGGGGAAATGCTGGCACTAGGGCGAAGGTGGAGCAGCTGTCAGCTGAGTTTGAACAGCCAGATCGAAGGGGTGGTACGAGAGCCCAGCGGGAAGCTGTGCTATAGAGGGAGCCTTGGAAAGAGAATGTTCACTGCCAGCCACATCTGCGTTCTGAGCCGGACTCTTCCCTGGACCCGGAACGCGGGGAGCTGCTAAGAATTGTGCAGTGCTGGCTGCATGTTTGTAGAGGTGGCTGAGTGTTTTCCTGAAGCCATGGATTCTGTGGTGCTTGCCGTACATTTACAAGCCCTGTTTGCTTTGATTACGGCTCTGCATTCTACAATATTTGTTGTGAACTAAGACGGACAATTTGATTCTCCAAAAATAGAACTTAATTGAGCGGGGGAAAAAACAGTGCAGAAAATCAATGGACACAAAACCACCCAGGCAATGCTTATATACATTCTAACATAAATTAATGTCATGAAACTTTAAAATAAGAAAGGGAGTAAACGTTTACGTCCATTCGAGTGCACAGATGTCGTCCGTTGTGGCTACACGTACACTGTCCTGTGAGAACCATGGCTTGTATATGTGAGGCTATAGCTTTCCTTGCTGGTCCCAAGGGTGGAGGGGTGGGGGTAGGGATATGGCCTGTGATAGAATCTTAGAACTGGAAGGGACCTCAAGAGGTCATCCAGTCCCCTGCACTCATGGCAGGGCTAATGCCATGTGAAATGATGCCAGGTGTAGGGAGCAGTGATCACGTTCTTCTAGGAGTGCAAAGGACGGGGAGTCAGAGTTTTGGACCTGTAGGTCAACCAGGGTCTGCAGCATTTGAGTTTGCTGCTTGAGAAGACCCAGTATGTCCTGGTCCATCTCCCTCTCCTTGTCTTGCTGGCAGTCCTGGGCGTTTCTTCTATCCACCCGCCTTCTCCAGGCTGCTGGTCATATTGGCTTTCCGGGCCCTTTGTTCACGGTCCAAGGCAGCACGGGCTTGCAGGATCTCGCTGAGCATGTTCTCCCTCGTCCTCTTCTTTCTCCTGCTCTTCGGGGTCAGGTGTTCCGTGAGCACGGAGGGGGCCCCCCTCAAGGCCGCAATGGCAAAAGCTGCTGGTAAAAACGGACCAATGTGCCGTTGGATTGACAGTCACAACAGAAAGGGAACAAGAAGTTTCAAAACTCCCTCCCTTTAGTCCCATAAACACTTTTAATAAGACGCTTTTCTTGACCCAGCTCCGCTCGCCAGCAGTAGCCACGTGAGTCTGGCCTGCAAGGGTCAAGGGGTGGGGAGGATTTTCTGTGGGTGATGCTATTATGTTTCCCTATTTCTGGCACTGAATATTGGCACTGCTGACAACAGCGCTGGTGGGTTTAGCTGACTTCTCACTTCTGAGGCTGACAAAGGCACAGAAGGCTCAGATGCTGCTGGTGTCCCGGAGCGGCCAAGGCCTGCCTGCCTGCCACTAGCCTGGTTGCTGCAATGGGGCCAGCGAGAATCGTCCCAGAGTGCTGTGAGGAAGTGTCCTACTGCAGAGGAAGCAATAAAGCAGTCGTCCCTGGAAACCGCTGGGTTGCAGAGTATCTCCCTGAAAGTGCCCCAGATCTCTCAGGAAGTGAAAGGGGACCTCCCTAAGCACCTAAACAAAGTGCTCCGAGTGGCCACCTCGCCCAGCCCTCCAGGGCAATGAAAAGCAGGTGACAACTGTTGTACCTCTACCTCTTCTCCTAGGAGTCAACCACTGACACGTTTGTCTTGTTAAAGAGGAGCTGGGCCATGTTTATTGGCCATAATTCTGAGGAAAAATGCATGGACACCCTTATCAAGGTCCCTTCTCTGACCCTGGGCTCACATGCACTCACCTGGCGGTACTGGTCAGATTGGTGTAGTCTAAAACAAGTCCTGAGGGCTCACGCCATGGCTGGACCCCACCATTGCCTCTTGCCAGGCCCCCTCCTTTTCTTCCTCCTCACTGTTCACGACAGGATCTCTGTCTAGGGTGCTTGGAGGGGCCCAGGGTGCTCTGCGGGGCGCTGGCGAGGGCTCCACCACCAGGTCTGGCAAGCGGCAGGTCCACGAGGCTGCCCCAGATCTATCGTGCCCTCCCTGGCCTAAGTTCCTTCACCTTCACGCAGCATAGCTGCTGCTCACTGTCCTGCCCCTCTGCCCACGTCCCCCAGATAGTCTGCTTGTAGGTGCCAACGTTTCTACAGCGGGCCCATAACTGGGCTTCTCCAACCTCTGCTCCCCACAGGCCCAGGGGTCCAACACGTCCTGTCTGCTCCTGCCAGGAGTGTGTCTACTGCTTGGAGCTGGTGTGGACAGCGGCACGCAGCAAGGGAGAGCTGCCAGGTGTGCTCACCAAGGTGGGTCACCAGGAAAAGGCATTTCAAAAACACACACGTGGCTTGAAAGGGTGTAGGGGGGTCCTTCCAGTTTTGACTCTGACCCCTGGGCAGAGGAGTTTAAAACTGAGCAGGGCAGTCGCTGTGGCAGGGAATGGGGCATTGTGGGACAGCTGCTGGGGGACTCTTAGGGTTGACACAGGTCATGCTGTGTCTACACTTGCACTGCGTCAACCACAGTAGGTCAGCCCTGGCTCCACACCTTTCAGGGAGGCAGTTTTCCTGTGTCACTTGTGCTGACTGGAGCTAATAGGTGACGCATGTCGATGTACAGCAACCTAATGTTGCAGCGTAGATCAGACCTTAGCTGCACCTCTGGTCCGATCCAGCCTGGCTGTTCCTGGGTTCATACCATTACAAATGCACCTCTTGTTTCCCGTCCAAATTTGTCTCGCTTCAGCATCCGGCCACTGGGTCTCATTCTGCCTCTCATCTACCGGATGGAAGAGCTCTCTGTTATCGGAAATCTCCCCCTGCTTCCCAGTGGGTACTTACAGACCTTCATCCCGTCCCCAGTCCTCCTTTCTCTTGGTGCTAATGAGCTGGTGCTTCGTAGGGCCCTGCCAGCAAGGCGGGTTTTCCAGTGTCTGTGTTTATAGATTGCTGGAGCGGGCAGATCTAGAGTCTCCCCCCATTGGACGCACGCTTGGAACAGTTCAGTTGCTTTAGTGCAATTGGTTCTGTGCCCATGAGGGTTAAATTCGCCCCATAGGGCCTAGATACCCCTTAAGTCTCGCTTCATTCCTTTAGGCAAGAAACCTGGGTCTTGTGTGGCTTCCTCTGCAACAGGCTGAATTTCGGAGCCCGTCTCTGCAGCGGAGGCAGGAGTGCATTTCCTAGCACCCGTCTCCCCCTGGCTGGGCTGTGCAGAGAGAGCAGCCAAGCCCCCCAGCCACGCTCAGGAGGAGCCCGTCTTTCGATCCCACTGCCACCCACGCAGGAGCAATCAGGCCACGTTTCCTGTTGGCACGTGGGGCACTGGAGCCAAGAAAATCCCCCCCCCGTCCCGAAACAGCATTCCTGCAGCCAGCCAGCTCTGCGCAAACAGCCCGACGGAGAAGCTGCAACAGTCTTTATATGGCAATTATTATTCCCCCACCCCACCCCTGTGTTCGCACTAAGGCGGGATAAGCCAGCGCTATGGAAGATGGTCAGACGTGTTTCCCTAATAACGCCAGCCATGCCTAGCTAGCGCCAGCGCCCAGGAGAGCGTGTAGATTCCTTTCCAGCTCAGCCATCTACAGCATAGAAACCCTCTAGTCCATCAGGGCAGGACTCCCTCCCCCCGCCCCCCAATCTGCTCCCTCCTCCGCAGCGTTGGGTAGGAATTCTTGATGTTGGGGACAGGGAAAGTAGACGAGGACAGATTGAAACTGTTGACCTTTGATTATTCTGTATCCCCCTATTGTCTCTCCTCTCTGTTTTAGGGTTTGTCTACACAGGGACACTCAGGCAAATTAATCCAAATGAATTTTTAAAGTGAATTAGTTGAACTGCGTTAAACCCCTGCATGAACGCTCTCATTGAGAATTAAAGTGGTCTGATTTTGATTTAGCGTAATTCACTTTGGAAGCTAAAGCAAATTAAGGCCACGTTAATTCTGAATGAGCATGTCCATGCAGAGATTTAACGTGGTTTAACTAATCCACTGTAAATTCACATTTATTCAGATTCATTTTCCTGAGTATCTCTATCTTAGTACTTAGCTGGCTCCTGTCACCGTAGGATCTGAGTACTGCTCTGACACACTGAACCTCGCAGTGTCCCTGGGAGGCCAGGCACTGCTATTACCCCCATTGTAGAGATGAGGAAACTGAGGCACAGATCCTCTAAAGTGCTTAGGCTCCTCACTTCCATTGGAGCCTAAATACCTTTGAGGGCCTGGGCCAGAGAGCATAAGGGGGCATCTGCGCTGTAATTCCCAGCTTGAGGCCATGCAGTCACGTGCGGTCTGATCCAGCCAGCACACTAACAGCAGCAGGGTAGCTGCAGGAGGAGCCACCTGCCCGGACTGTCTCCCATGGGATCATGCTCCTCCTGCTGCAGCTCCACTCCCTACTGGCAGCGTGTGGGCTGGGTCAGAGCTAGCACAGCTCTGGCTCCTTGAGCTGGCAAGGACGGGGACGTAGCCAAGGGTGCAGAGGGATGCCGAGGCAGTGCCGGGAATTGAACTCACGTTGCTCCCATCCCAGCTGGCACCCGAGCCACCAGCCTGCCCTTCTCTGCAATAGTTGGGGGGGAGGTCAACTCCTGTCATTGCACCGGCTGCGGATCTGGCCCCGTGGTAGGAAATGGGGAGCTCCCGTGTCTGCCCGCAGCTCCAGTCCCATCCCAGTTCGACACTCCTCCGGTGCTCGTGTTCTGGGGGCCAGCGTGAACGGAGGGCCCTCTAGGGGCTCGTGAGGGGAGCGCTGGCCCCTGACGTGCGATTTGAGATCCCCATAGGCCTCAGCGGGCCAGTCCCAGCGTACGGCCTGGCCGGAGAGAAGGAATCACTCATTCGTGTTGGCTGCTCCGTTACCTCCTGGGGTGGGGGCAGGGATGGACCCATGCGCTGGGAGGTGGAGATGAGTTGGGATGGATCCATGTTGCAGAATCGGGGCTGGGCAGGGAGTGGACCCGTGCTGCAAGAGTGGGGCATGGGTGGGGATGGACCTGTCTTGGTGCGGGGGAGGGGCAGGGGTAGTGGGGGACAGCAGGGTGGACCCATGTTCGAGGAGGGGAGGGGCAGGTGGACTCTTGGCCACCCAGCTCTGGGCGTCTCAGCTGCCCCTGTGCAATGCTGGCATTTAGGACTGGCAGCAAGGGGCCAGCTGATCTTGTTGCCAGTCAATGAGACCCTCCCTGGGGCTGGTGGGGGCCGTGCCTACGCCCGGTGAGAGAAATGGCCATGTCTCCTGCAGAGGAAGGGGCCCTGCACCCTGGGTCTCAGAGGCCCTGAGGTCTGTCCCTCCCCCCAGCCTGGCGCCCTGCCGTGGACGTGACGTCTGGCCTTCCTGGGGCAGCGTAAATATTTAGGTGTCAGCGGATTTATGGGGAGATGGCTGGGGGCGGGTAGAGTCAGAGCGAGCGGAGGTGGAGGTGGACCTGCTAGCGAGCCTCCCTGAGTGCAGCCGGCCCAGGTCAGGAGCGATGGGGGCTGATCCCATCCGACAGTCCTGCAGGGGCCTCCAGGCGCAGTGAATTCAAAGGGTCTCCACCCGCTTCCCATCGAGTGGGGGGTGACGTCTTCCAAACTCAGCGTGGCATGAATGGGTGTTGTCCCACAAACTTACACAGGATCGTTTTAGGGGTTAAGATAAAGATGCCACATTTATTATTAATTTGTAACTATTAGGAAATACCCTAATGCTTATACACATACACTTACACACACACACACACACCAAAATGTTTTGCAGCTGCTGGGTAGTTACCAGTCCTGATTGCAGTTTGAGTTCGCAGCTTGGGATCGGAGCTCGTGGCAGCTAACTGGCCAGGAAAGCTGAGCACGAGGAGGAGCCGGGTCTCTGTCGGGCGCGCACCGATGCTCCTTGACATTGGTAGCAGAACGTTACCCAAAATCTCTCATTTCACCCTTCCCTTTTTATAGGAGTTTAGTTTGGATTTAAAGTTCCTAGGTCTTGCTGTGTCACGCCGCCTCTGGGTTTGCTTGATCACCCGTCAATTGCAGGCGTGACTGTCAGCCTGGGACCTGGCTTTGATTTTTCTTTTGTTGTTTCTTTTTAGGGTGGATGCTTTTTGCTTGAGTTAGGGCTGTTGTTTAGTTCTTCAGCCGTTGGTATTTGAACTTTATCTCATCAGGACGGGCTGGTGCTGGAGGTTGATTCTATCACCCATGCATACCTCATTCACACATTTCAACTAGACTAATAAAATTACAGTATGGCTTACAAAAATGGGGGCTGCAGCACAAACCTTCTACAAAATGGAGTCAGCATTTTAAAATGGGTTTTGAGTTACAATATTGCACAGAAGTTACAATATTACAATGTAGGCAAAATGAGAAGTTACAATGTTACAATGTAGGCAAAATGGCAAGTGTAATAAAATGGTGAACAGAAGTTACAATGGTACAGTGACTAACTAAAAACAATTTTATTTACATTGGTTCTACATGGGTCCCGGGCAGGGAAACAGCAGAGACTCCCAGGAGCAAGGGGCCACACTCAGGGAGGTGGGGATTGGGACACGGGGTCTTCCCCCCCCAGGGGGCCAGGCTCCGATCTGACGCAAGGGCGGGGCAGGGAATGGGGCACTGGCTTGGATCCAGCAGGGGGCTGTGGCCCTGGGGGGTGCAAGTGGTGCAGTTATGTAGGGGAATAGCCTGCTGAGAAGGTAGATGAAGGCTGCTAGCTGCCATCACTCGGATGGGCTGTCTGGCCTGGCACGGCCGTGCTCCGAGGATGCTTTCTGCCCTCCAGGGTCTGCAGAGTGCCGCTGGGCTACCCACTGGAGGTGTGTATAACAGTGTTCTAGTGCTGGCAGTGTGCGTGTGTGTGTGTGTGTGTGCGCGCGCACACATTCCTGAGCCACTGCAGGGTAACAACCTCCTGCTGCTGCCAGCTGAGATACTCCTTAGTGCCAAGGGTCTGTGCTTGGGCCAGCGGCTTCTGCATTCAGACCCTGGCTGGGCCCCCCGAGCGCTCTTTGCGAACTCAGACCATCCTTTGAACGACGGACCTGCCCCGCTGAGCAGCGTCACCACAGTGCTTCCGCTGCTGTT
This sequence comes from Gopherus evgoodei, assembly GCF_007399415.2. Lineage (NCBI taxonomy): Eukaryota > Metazoa > Chordata > Testudines > Testudinidae > Gopherus > Gopherus evgoodei. Next base: position 528,839 of record NW_022060061.1, read on the forward strand.
CCCCCCCAACCCCCCGTGTATGCAATGGAGCTAAACAATTATTCAGGAAATAACTCCCCAGTCTGCTGCTTCATGCAGGGGATTGATTCTGCGAAGGCTCCTTGGCCCGCTCCTCCCCGGCTCGGTGCTGACTCTGGGCCCTGGGCCAGGGGCTGTTTTTGTAGCTCTATAATGTGAGCTGAGAGCGGTGGTGTTGAAATAAGGGAGAGCAGGAGTTCCGTGCCGCCCGCTTCCCTGAGGACATTGCCGCTCTGGGATCCTGCCTACCCCTGCACCCCCCTGGCACCACAGAACGACCCCAGGGTGGGAAGAATCTTCTCTGTGTGTCTTGTAGCCAGCAGAGAGCAAGGGGTGCCAGAATGGGCTGGTGGGTGGGACTCAGGACTCCTGGGTTCTATTCCTGGCTCTGTCACTCACCTGCTGCATAACCTAGGCCAGTCCCTTCCTCTGTTTCTCGTCCCATCCCTGATCTCTCTGGACTCTTTGGGGCCGGGCAGGGTCTCTGCAGTGCTCAGGACTCTGATCTACAGCCGCTAGGTACTGATGTAATGGTCCCGGGATTCCCGGGGCCAGGGGAGAGGGAGGAATCCCAGCGTGGGGTTGGTCTGACGGAGGCCAAATCTGCCAATTGTCCGGACACTTTGCTGGGGTTGGGGCCAGCCTGAGCCCATCCTCCTTTGGACTCCTCGCTCTCTGGTTGACAGCAGCCTAGCCTGCCCCAGAGCCCCCTTTTCCCCGCATCCCCGCCCCACCCCGGCCTTCTCTCTCCAGCACGTCCATCTCTGGGGGAGTCCCTGGCCCCGGCTGGCGAGCTGCAGGACTCTCCAAAGTCTGTCTGATGCGGTTCCCCCCTTGGCTCAGCACGGGGTCCACACGGCTCCCTACTGGGCTTGCCCTGTTAGCACCAGGCCCACAGGCCCCTTTGCAGGCCTGTCCCGGGCTGCTGGGGTTTAGAAACAAGCGCAGGAGCTGCAGGAGGGGGCGGCCTTGCCAAAGCTCTCCCAGCGTCCATCCTGCATCGCTCCCTGGGCCCTGCCCTGCCATTCCCAGGAGAACACCCCTGCCCTGGTGCCCCTTGTTTCTGGGGGGGTGTGATGGAGTAGGGGCTGTCTGCATTTGGGATGGGAGAGCAGGGGAGGACTTTAGGGTATGGACAATACCTGAGCCTGTAACCTGAGCTAGGCAAGGGAGGTGGGAGGTCAACACCTTTGCCCAGGAAGCTGGACAAAGGAAGGGGCTGGCTGGAGGGGGTTAGTTTCAGTTTCGGTTTTGGGCTGGATGAGGGGAATTCAGGGGATCCCAAGCTGGGATCCAAGCACCCTGAAAGCCCAGAAGGACTCGATGGAGGGGTACTTACTGTGCCTGCAAGCCCTGCTGTAACCTGTGTTCCTGTTGTCCAATAAACCTTCTGTTTTACTGGCTGGCTAAGAGTCACTGGGGGTCCCAGGAAGAGGGGTGCAGGGCTGGACTCCCCCACACTCTGTGATGGGGGGGAGGGCAAGTGGGATTCCCCTGCCTACACAGGTCTGTGAGCTGCCAGCTGAGGGTGGGTCTCTGTTGCAAAGGCTCCTGGGGCTCCAGGGTAGAGCTTGGGGGCCCCCGGCTTGCAGCAGAGTTGCACCCGTCTTGGAAGGGCAGCTCAGAGGCTGCTGACTGGCCTCACCTGCTGCTGCTTTCGCCTGCTTTCCCCTGGCTGGAGGGCTATTGAGAGACAGATGCTTCCTGGCAGCGTCGTCCCCCAGGCAGGTGAGAACCGTAAAGAATGAACAAGTGCCAGGTGGGACCTGCTTGGCACAGGCGCTGCTGAGACTGACATCTCACCCATGCACGGATCCTTCCCTTGCCTTCCTCCACCTCCAGAACCAGCTGATCCTCAACTGGGGCTGAGACAAGAATTCCCCACAGTCCCATCTCAGCCCTTCTTGGGAGCCACGTGGTGTTTTTAATTATTTATATTATGGTAGAGTTGCACAAAGCACGTCTGAGATCAGGGCCCTGTTGCGCTGGGCGCTGCCCAGACCCCAACCGAGATCAGGCCCCGTTGCGCTGGGCGCTGCCCAGACCCCGACCAAGATCAGGGCCCAGTCGCGCTGGGCGCTGCCCAGACCGTGGCCGAGATCAGGGCCCAGTCGCGCTGGATGCTGCCCAGACCCTGACCAAGATCAGGGCCCCGTTGCGCCAGGCGCTGCAAATGTGTGTGCACGGTGCAGAGAATTCCGGTTGTGCATGTGTGCGGGGCTGTGCAGGCATTCACATGTATGGTAGGTCCACGTTACACAGCATCCGTCCTGCCGGCCCTTCCCCTGGGTCCTCTGTGGCAGGGTCGGGGTGAACTAAGTGAACCTGCTGCCCCATTTCGCACAAGGGTGTTTCTGGGATGAATTTTACCGCCCGGCCTATCTTGAGCTGGGTCGTTAGCTCATGAAATCGCCCACTGGCGGAGGCTGCACCCGGGCATGGGGAGTGGAGAGAGACGTTGAGGGTTTGGTCTGAGTTGGGCATGCACCAGAGGGCAGCTGGGCTGGTCCTGTGACATGCACAAGCCCTGCCTGTCCTGGGTCTGGCCCCGTTCCCCTCATCGCTGGGGGCTGGGACTGGGAACCAGGACTCCTGGGTTCTGTTCCCATCTCTGGGAGGAGAATGGGGTCTAGTGGAGGGTGGGTGAGGCCGGGGATTTGGAGGGGATGGGGCAGGATCCTGTCCTAAGGGACTTGTCTGCAGGGGGCCCCTGTTGCTGGGGAATGGGAGGGGAGGGGGAGAGCAGCCAGGATCTAACGCCCCCACCCCCGTCACTGTCTTTCAGGTTCCAGGCAGCCAGGAGAGAGCAGCGTTTAACCCTGGCCCTTGCCCTGTGTCCTGGGGCCGCGTGGCTGAGAGCAGAAGGGACATGAAGAAGAGCCGGAGTGTCCTGGCTGTGACGGCGGACGAGGTGAGAGCGGCACCAGGGGGTGTCCCCTCCATCCTCAGTGTCCCTCTTGGGGTGCGGCCTGGCAGGGAGCTGCCCCCTACAATGGGGGGTGAGACCCCATGAGCTCGTGGCATCACCCAATGGGTGAGCAGGTGGCAAGCCAGTCCCCTTGACAGGCACGTGGACAACACCTGCCAGGGCCAGGGCTGGGTGCCTGGGGGGAGCTGCAGGCTCCAAGGGGGCCCAGGCTGGAGTGAGAGGACGTAGTTAAGGCCCTAGGCTGGTGGGCAGGACTTTCTGTGCCACCTCCACTGGGCTGGTCTCCCAGCATCCTGGGGCAGCGAGGGCTCCCAGGCACAAGGCAATGCTGAAACCAGCTGGGCCTGGGCTCTCTTATCCCTCCCTGAGGCAGCCCTGGGGTCCCTGAGCTGGGCCCCCCTATGCACAGGTCTCTCTCCTGGACACCCCTACGCTGAAGGGAGGCGCTTTAGTTGTTGGTGTTTAGCTGTGAGCTTGCACTGGTGCCAGGAAGTAGGCACGGTCTTGCACAAGCACTGGGAAGGACGTGTGGCTTTGCCTGAGAACCAGGAAGTGGGCACAGCCTTGCACTAGCACCAGGAATCAGGCACAGCCTTGCACTAGCACCGGGAAGTGTGCGTGGCTTTGCCTGAGCACCAAGAACCGTGCACAGCCTTGCACAAGCACTGGGAAGCATGTGTGGCCTTGCCTGAGAACCAGGAAGCAGTCACGGCCTTGCACTAGCACCAGGAAGTGTGCGTGGCTTTGCCTGAGTACCAGGAAGCGTGCACGACCATGCACTAGCACCGGGAAGCATGCTTGGCCATGCACAGCCTTGCACATTGGCACACACGTGTGGATTGGCGGGTTCCCTTTGCAGCTACTGGCCTTGGAGAGGGTGGAGGGAGGGCACGCGCAGGGAAAGGTGGTGCGGGGGCGCCCTCTGCTGCCCCGAGAGCAGAAGAACACCAGTAGCTGGGCAGACGAGTGTGCAGCTGTTACCCCTGTCAGTACAGGCTCTTGGGGATCCCTAGCAGCGTGGGGATATCTGCAGCGGGGGGTGGGGGGGGGGCTGATGAAGAATTCGGGAGGGTAGCTGGTTGCACTCGGGGTGCATTGGGATGCGTAGCTGGCTGTGTTCAGGCTGCATTGGGGTGCATAGCTGGCTGCATTCGGGGTGCATTGCGGTGCGTAGCTGGCTGTGTTTGGGGTGCATTGGGGTGCATAGCTGGCTGCATTCGGGGTGCATTGGGGTGCGTAGCTGGCTGTGTTCAGGCTGCATTGGGGTGCATAGCTGGCTGCATTCGGGGTGCATTGGGGTGCGTAGCTGGCTGTGTTCAGGCTGCATTGGGGTGCATAGCTGGCTGCATTCGGGGTGCATTGCGGTGCGTAGCTGGCTGTGTTCAGGCTGCATTGGGGTGCATAGCTGGCTGCATTCGGGGTGCATTGCGGTGCGTAGCTGGCTGTGTTTGGGGTGCATTGCGGTGCATAGCTGGCTGCATTTGGGGTGCATTCGGGGTGCATAGCTGGCTGTGTTCAGGCTGCATTGGGGTGCATAGCTGGCTGCATTCGGGTGCATTGGGGTGCATAGCTAGCTGCATTTGGGGTGCATAAGTGTCTATTGAGGTGCATTGGGGCACGTAGCTGGCTGCACTCAAGGTGCACTGGGGTGTATAGCTGGCTGTGTTTGGGGTGCATTGGGGGGCGTAGCTGGCTGTGTTCAGGGTGCATTGGGGCACGTAGCTGGCTGTATTTGGGGTGCATTGGGGTGCGTAGCTGGCTGTGTTCGGGGTGCATTGGGGCATGTAGCTGGCTGTATTTGGGGTGCATTGCGGTGTGTAGCTGGCTGCACTTGGGGTGCATTGGGTGCGTAGCTGGCTGTGTTCGGGGTGCATTGGGGCACGTAGCTGGCTGTATTCGGGGTGCATTGGGGTGCGTAGCTGGCTGTGTTCAGGGTGCATTGGGGTGTGTAGCTGGCTGCACTCGGGGTGCATTGGGGCACGTACCTGGCTGTATTTGGGGTGCATTGCGGTGTGTAGCTGGCTGTGTTCGGGGTGCATACCTGTTTGTATTTGGGGTGTGCTGAGGATGATCACACAGTCACCTCCCGCGTCTCACATCCGGCGTGCCTGTTACTGCGCCCTGACTGCTACTAGCCCCTTGGCAACGGCAGCACACTGGGGGCTCACATAGTGCTGGTCTACATAGAGGTGACAACCTACTACTGCTACCAGTTCCTCCTTTCACTCAGATGGCAGGGGTCTGTGCAGTTCTAGCCAGGGGGCCTTACAGGCAGCAGCCTCCTTGAGTGCACGGCCCGGATTTATCGCCAGAGCATTGCCCAATGGCTCCTGCCTGCCAATTGCCCTGCTCCCTGCTTCCTGGCTCCCCAGGCCCTGCAGCGTCACAAGGCCCCCCCCAACCCCCATCAGATGGTCTGTGTGGTGGCTGCAGCATGTTCGCGTCTCAGGCTCAGCCGCTGTCTCTGGTCAATGCCCCAGCAGGCGGGTGGGCGGCCTGACACCGTGGGTGCTGAGCACGGTCTCACGCCGTGGCCGGGTGCTGCGCGTCAGGTTAATCCCAGCCGGCTCTGATAGCGGGGCTCGCATTTCCCCTGTGTCCCGGCTGTTCTTGCCAAGCGTCTCACAGGGGGCCGGCGTGCTGGCATTATCCAAGTGCCGGCACACCAAGTGCCGGGCAGGGGGTTAATGAGGGATAAACAGCCCCCTTATACTCACACCAGTTATGTTAGTTTATTAAGAAAATGCCCCTAGGGAAACTGGGCTGGTTCCAGGCAAATGGACAGACATTGTGGGCTTGGGGTTCTATGCCCCCAGTCAGCCACCTCCGCACACCTGCGCGAGGCAGAGGCCAGAGGGGGAGATTCCAGCACACAGGCGCCTAAGGTGTCTGCGCCCAAGGCCTGGAGCTTCCCACTGCTCTGGGGGGGTCTCTACACAGAGCAGGAGCTGCCTTTAGGATGATCTGTGAGGCAGAGACATGGGCAGCTCCCGGCACAACAAAGTTCGTGGTCTGCACAGCGTCCGGCATAAGAGGGCCCTGATCTCGGCTCGGGTCTGAGCAGCACCCGGCATGACGGGGCCCTGATCTTGATTGTGATCTGGGCAGTGCCTGGCACGATGGGGCCCTGTTCTCGGTTGAGGTCTGGGCAGCGCCCGGCACGACGGGACCCTGATCTTGGCTGGGGTCTGGGCAGCACTTGGCACAATGAGGCCTTGATCTCAGCGGGGATCTGGACGATGCCTGGCATGATGGGGCCTTGATCTCAGTTGGGGTCTGGGCAGCACCTGGCACGACGGGGCCCTGATCTTGGCCGGGGTCTGGGCAGCGCCCAGCACGACGGGGCCCTGATCTTGGCCGGGGTCTGGGCAGCGCCCAGCACGATGGGGCCCTGATCTTGGCCGGGGTCTGGGCAGCGCCCGGCACGACGGGGCCCTCATCTCAGTGGGGGTCTGGGCAGCGCCTGGCACGACGGGGCATTGATCTCGTTGGGGGTCTGGGCAGCACCTGGCACAACGAGGCCTTGATCTCGGCCGGCATCTGGGCAGCGCCCGGCACGACGGGGCCCTGATCTCGGCCGGGGTCTGGGCAACGTCCGGCGTGACAGAGCCCTGATCTCGGCTGGAGTGTCAAAGAGCTATTGTAATAGTAGCAATGATAAGAGACAGGTTTTGGCTCTGTTCCCTCCCACTTCTGTGGGAACTGGGGAGCCCTTCCTTTGCCTGCGGGATTCCCCAGTTTCTGTCCTTGGAGTGTTTGTGTTGCTCTGGCTGCAGATTTGGGCCATTTGGGCCTGTCACGGAGCTCAGACGGTTTGGGGCCTTGTGATCTGGTGAAATCATCAGTGTCCCGGCTGGGATCTCCTGGGAGGTGGGGCACAGAGCCCCGCCCCCTGCCTGAGCTGCTGGGGAATCCCTGCTTGCAGTGGAAGGACTAGGACACACAGCTGTTCCCTGCTGCAGAGATGGGGGCGGCTGGGGAAACCCGGGAGATGTGATTCCCTTTCTGCCCACTAGAGGGCAGCGCTGCCCGTCCATGCGCGCCCAGTTGAATGAGTTATTTCCACTAATTCCCTCCCCCGGGTCTCTCCGCCGTTTAATTACATTTTCTAATTAAAAAACCGAGTTCAGATAGGGCTGGAGGGGGAACTCGGTGCTGAGTGTTCCAAGGGTGGAGTGATGATAACCAGCATCAGTGCTTCAGCAGAGGGGTCATACCCAGCCTGGGTTCCCCTGTGAGGGCCAGGAGGGGAACCCAGGAGTCCTGGCTCCCAGCCCCTCCCCAACCCACTAGTCCCCACTCCCTTCCCAGAGCCAGGGGAGAACCCAGGAGTTCTGGCTCCTAGTCCCCCTCTAACCCACTCGAGCCCTCTGCTCCCCAGAGCCAGGATAGAACCCAGGAGTCCTGGCTTCCAGCCCCCCCAGCTCTATCCTACTAGACCCCCACGCTCCTCCCAAAGCTGGGATAGAACCCAGGAATCCTGACCCCCCAGCATGGGTGGCAAGTTTGTAGAAATTTTGGTGGTGCTGAGAACTCGCCCCCCAAACTCTGCCCCCACCAGCCTAAGGCTCTGAGCAGGGTTTCAGGGGGAGGTCTGGGGTGCAGGTCCTGGGCTGGGGATTAGGGTGCAGGAGGGGTGCAGGCTCTGGGCTGGGGCTGGGGGTGTAGGAAGGGGTAGGTGGTGCATGCTCTCGGAGGGAGTGCACGCTCTGGGAAGGAGTTTGGGGATAGGGAGTGCAGGGGTGAGGGCTGTGGGGCTGAGGATGAGGGATTCATGATGCAAGAGGGGGCTCAGGGCTAGGGCAGAGGGGTGGGGTGTGGGGTGAGGGCTGTGGGGCTGAGGAGGGGTTCATGCTGCGGGGGGGCTCAGGGCTGGGGCAGAGGATTAGGGTGCTGGGGGATGAGGGATTCATGCTGCGGGGGGCTCAGGGCTGGGGGCAGAGGATCAGGGTGTGGGGGGGTGAGGGTTGGGGCTGGGGGATGAGGGGTTCATGATGCAGGAGGGGGCTCAGCGCTGGGGCAGAGGATCAGGGTGCGGGGGGATGAGGATTGGGGCTGAGGATCAGGGTGCGGGGGGATGAGGGCTCTGGCTAGGGCTGGGGGATGAGGGGTTCATGCTGCGGGGGGCTCAGGGCTGGGGCAGAGGATCAGGGTACGGGGGGATGAGGGCTCTGGCTAGGGCTGGGGGATGAGGGGTTCATGATGCAGGAGGGGGCTCAGGGCTGGGGCAGAGGACCAGGGTGCGGGGGGATGAGGGCTCTGGCTGGGGCTGAGGGGTTTGGGGTGTTGGGGAGGCTCAGGGTGAGGGCGGAAACACGGGGTAAGGGCAGCCTGCCTTGCCATATGCGGTTGGCAGGCACTAGGACCCTGGGGCAGCAGACAGCAGTTCTGCCGGGAGCCCAAGCAGGTAGGGGAGAGACCCACGAAGCGGCGGTGGGGGGGGGCGGGTGGCAGGAGGGGGCTGGGACCTGCTCCAGGCAGGGACATGGGGGGGCGGGGTGGCAGGTGGGGGCTGGGACCTGCTCCAGGCAGGGACGTGGCGGGGGGTTGGATGGCAGGCGGGGCTGGGACCTGCTCCAGGCAGGGACGCGGCGGGGGGGGTGGGGGTGGCAGGCGGGGGCTGGGACCTGCTCCAGGCAGGGACGTGGCGGGGGGTGGGAGTGGCAAGCGGGGGCTGGGACCTGCTCCAGGCAGGGACGCGGCGGGGGGGTGGGGGTGGCAGGCGGGGGCTGGGACCTGCTCCAGGCAGGGACGTGGCGGGGGGTGGGAGTGGCAAGCGGGGGCTGGGACCTGCTCCAGGCAGGGACGCGGTGGGGGGGGCAGGTGGCAGGCGGGGGCTGGGACCTGCTCCAGGCAGGGACACGGCGGGGCGGGGATGGGGAGACCCGCGGGGGCCAGGGCCCAATCCAGGCAGGGGCTGGAGCAGGGCACCCGGCCCTGACTATTCCTGGAGCCCAGGCACCGCAAACACATATAACCCGCCGCCTATGCCCCCCAGGTCCTTCAGCCACTGGACCCTGCGCCCCTCCCTGAACTGGGCCTAGAAGAGGGCGGTGCTGGTGCCCCCACATCTGGGGCAGTTCCGAAGGACCCCTAGTCACCTTGCTCCGTGCTGGCTCTGCCCCCTTCCCCACCTCTGCCCCAGCCTGGGCTCCCAGCTGCTGTCCCTGCCTTGTCTGCTGTGGGGCTGAGGGGCAGCCGGCTCCCGGCTGGAGAGGGAGGAATCAGCCTGTTTGGGAGCCTGCGGCGATGGCCCCCTTGCTGTGTGCGAGGCAGGGGAAGGACCCGGTGTGTCCTGGCAGCGTCTCCCACCCTCTGGCCAGCCCCGCTCAGCAGACAGGTCCCCACGCGGTGTCCCACGAGGCCGTTCTGCCCTGGCCCAGCTTGTCTGTTTGCTGGGGGCGGGGGGCAGCAAGGGCTGGGCCCTCAGGCCTGGGACTTACCCTTCCTGCCCTGCGCTGCCCCGCTCTGGCAGGGTGCTGATAGACCCCCCCCCCCGGTCTGGGGATGGCTCAGTGGGGGCCTTGTGGGGCAGCAGCCGCCCAAAGGTTTGTGGGAATGTAAGGGGCCCTCTGAGCCAGCACTGCCCCTGTGTGACGCCAGGGGGCACCGCCCCGCATGGAGCGGGGTGGAGGCGCTGCCCTCATGTGACGCCGGGGGACACCGCAGGGAGGGGGGTGGGGGCACTGCCCCCGGGTGACGCCAGGGGGCACCGCAGGGAGTGGGGTGGGGGCGCTGCCCCCATGTGACTCCACGGGGCGCCACCCCGCAGGGAGTGGAGTGGGGGTGCTGCCCCCGTTTGACTCCAGGGGGCGCCGCAGGGAGCGGAGTGGGGGTGCTGCCCCCATGTTACTCCAGGGGGCGCTGCCCCTCAGGGAGTGGAGTGGGGGCACTGCCCTGTGTGACTCCAGGGGGTGCCGCAGGGAGCAGAGTGGGGGTGCTGCCCCCATGTTACTCCAGGGGGCACTGTGCTGCAGGGAGCAGGGTGGGGGTGCTGTCTTCATGTGACTCCAGGGGGCGCCGCCCCGCAGGGAGTGGAGTCGGGGCGCTGCCCCTGTGTGACTCCAGGGGGCGCCGCAGGGATTGGAGTGGGGGCGCTGCCCCTATGCGCCTCCAGGGGGCGCTGTGCTGCAGGGAGCAGGGTGGAGGTGCTGCCTCCATGTGACTCCAGGGGGCGCCGCCCTGCAGGGAGCGGGATGGGGGCACTGCCCCCATGTGACTCCAGGGGGCCCTGCCCCACAGGGAGTGGAGTGGGGGCGCTGCCTCCATGTGACGCTGGGGGGCACCGAAGGGAGTGGGGTGGGGACGCTGCCCCCACGTGACTCCAGGGGGCACCACAGGGAGCAGAGTGGGGGCACTGCCCCCGTGTGACTCCAGGGGTGCTGTGCTGCAGGAAGTGGGGTGGGTCGCTGCGTCCGTGTGACGCCTGGGGGCACGGCAGGGAGCGGGCTGGGGGCTCTGCCCCCATGTGACTCCAGAGGTGCTGTGCTGCAGGGAGTGGGGTGGGTCGCTGCGTCCGTGTGACGCCTGGGGGCACGGCAGGGAGCGGGCTGGGGGCTCTGCCCCCAGTGTGACTCCAGAGGTGCTGTGCTGCAGGGAAGTGGGGTGGGTCGCTGCGTCCGTGTGACGCCTGGGGGCACGGCAGGGAGCGGGCTGGGGGCTCTGCCCCCATGTGACTCCAGAGGTGCTGTGCTGCAGGGAAGTGGGGTGGGTCGCTGCGTCCGTGTGACGCCTGGGGGCACGGCAGGGAGCGGGCTGGGGGCTCTGCCCCCATGTGACTCCAGAGGTGCTGTGCTGCAGGGAGTGGGGTGGGGCGCTGCGTCCGTGTGACGCCTGGGGGCACGGCAGGGAGCGGGCTGGGGGCTCTGCCCCCATGTGACTCCAGAGGTGCTGTGCTGCAGGGAGTGGGGTGGGGCGCTGCGTCCGTGTGACGCCTGGGGGCACGGCAGGGAGCGGGCTGGGGGCTCTGCCCCCATGTGACTCCAGAGGTGCTGTGCTGCAGGGAGTGGGGTGGGTCGCTGCGTCCGTGTGACGCCTGGGGGCACGGCAGGGAGCGGGCTGGGGGCTCTGCCCCCATGTGACTCCAGAGGTGCTGTGCTGCAGGGAGTGGGGTGGGGCGCTGCGTCCGTGTGACGCCTGGGGGCAGGGCAGGGAGCGGGGTGAGGGCGCTGCCCCACGTGACTCCAGGGGGCGCCGCAGGGAGCAGGGTGGGGGCGCTGACCCCATGTGACAGGCCCCTGCCCCATTCCCTGCCCCCCTAAGCCAGCCAGTCCCCGCCCTGGGGCCGAGTGGGAGCTGGCACCCCCTAGCGGGGACAGGCCCCTGCCCCATTCCCCACCCTCCAAGCCAGCCAGTCCCTGCCCTGGGACCAGTGGGAGCCGGTGCCCCCTGGAGCTGAAAGGCCCCTGCCCCATTCCCCACCCCTGAGCCCTCCGGTTCGCCTCTCGGCACTGGCTCCAAGGCCCAGGCTGCTCAGCACAGAGGCCGTGTCCCGAGCGCGGCGGGTCCCTCCAGCTGTGTGAGCAGCCGCAGCTGAGAACCGGATTCCATCCTTCGCTCCCCGCCGCAGTCGGGAGGGACAGGGGGCTGATCAGTGCAGCCTGACGATGCTGAGCATAAGCATCCGCTCAGCCACCCCCCACCCGCCTCTGAGATGGGCTGGTAAACAACAGCACAAAGGCAGCGGGCAGGGAATGGGGCACGGGGCCTGTCCCCTCTGGGGGTGCCAGCTGCCATCCGGCCCCAGGGCAGGGCCTGGCTGTCACCAGGGAGCAGGGAATGGGGCACAGGGCCTGTCCCCTCTGGGGGCGCCAGCTGCCCTCTGGCCCCAGGGCAGGGCCTGGCTGTCTCCAGGGGGCAGGGAATGGGGCACAGGGCCTGTGCCCTCTGGGGGTGCCAGCTGCCATCCGGCCCCAGGGCAGGGCCTGGCTGTCTCCAGGGGGCAGGGAATGGGGCACGGGGCCTGTCCCCTCTGGGGGTGCCAGCTGCCATCCGGCCCCAGGGCAGGGCCTGGCTGTCTCCAGGGGGCAGGGAATGGGGCACGGGGCCTGTCCCCTCTGGGGGCGCCAGCTGCCATCCGGCCCCAGGGCAGGGCCTGGCTTTCTCCAGGGGGCAGGGAATGGGGCACGGGGCCTGTCCCCTCTGGGGGCGCCAGCTGCCATAGGGCCTGGCTGTCTCCAGGGGGCAGGGAATGGGGCGCGGGGCCTGTCCCCTCTGGGGGCGCCAGCTGACATCCGGCCCCAAGGCAGGGCCCGGCTGTCTCCAGGGGGCAGGGAATGGGGCACAGGGCCTGTCCCCTCTGGGAGCGCCAGCTGCCCTCTGGCCCCAGGGCAGGGCCTGACTGTCTCCAGGGGGCAGGGAATGGGGCACGGGGCCTGTCCCCTCTGGGGGCGCCAGCTGCCCTCCGGCCCCAGGGCAGGGCCTGGCTGTCTCCAGGGGGCAGGGAATGGGGTGCGGGGCCTGTCCCCTCTGGAGGCGCCAGCTGCCCTCCGGCCCCAGGGCAGGGCCTGGCTGTCTCCAGGGGGCAGGGAATGGGGTGCGGGGCCTGTCCCCTCTGGGGGCACCAGCTGCCCTCCGGCCCCAGGGCAGGGTCTGGCTGTCTCCAGGGGGCAGGGAATGGGGCACAGGGCCTATCCCCTCTGGGGGCACCAGCTTCCCTCCTGGCCCCAGGGCAGGGTCCTGACTGTCTCCAGGGGGCAGGGAATGGGGCACAGGGCCTGTGCCCCTCTGGAGGGCGCCAGCTGCCATCCGGCCCCAGGGCAAGGTCTGGCTGTCTCCAGGGGGCAGGGAATGGGGTGCGGGGCCTGTCCCCTCTGGGGGCACCAGCTTCCCTCCGGCCCCAGGGCAGGGTCTGGCTGTCTCCAGGGGGCAGGGAATGGGGCACAGGGCCTGTGCCCTCTGGGGGCGCCAGCTGCCATCCGGCCCCAGGGCAAGGTCTGGCTGTCTCCAGGGGGCAGGGAATGGGGCACGGGTCCTGTCCCCTCTGGGGGCGCCAGCTGCCATCCGGCCCCAGGGCAAGGTCTGGCTGTCTCCAGGGGGCAGGGAATGGGGCACAGGGTCCTGTGCCCCTCTGGGGGCGCCAGCTGCCCTCCGGCCCCAGGGCAGGGTCTGGCTGTCTCCAGGGGGCAGGGAATGGGGCACAGGGCCTGTGCCCTCTGGGGGCGCCAGCTGCCATCCGGCCCCAGGGCAGGGTCTGGCTGTCTCCAGGGGGCAGGGAATGGGGCGCGGGGCCTGTCCCCTCTGGGGGCACCAGCTGCCCTCCGGCCCCAGGGCAGGGTCTGGCTGTCTCCAGGGGGCAGGGAATGGGGCACAGGGCCTGTGCCCTCTGGGGGCGCCAGCTGCCATCCGGCCCCAGGGCAGGGTCTGGCTGTCTCCAGGGGGCAGGGAATGGGGCGCGGGTCCTGTCCCCTCTGGGGGCACCAGCTGCCCTCCGGCCCCAGGGCAGGGTCTGGCTGTCTCCAGGGGGCAGGGAATGGGGCGCGGGTCCTGTCCCCTCTGGGGGCGCCAGCTGCCCTCCGGCCCCAGGGCAGGGTCTGGCTGTCTCCAGGGGGCAGGGAATGGGGCACGGGGCCTGTGCCCTCTGGGGGCGCCAGCTGCCATCCGGCCCCAGGGCAGGGCCTGGCTGTCTCCAGGGGGCAGGGAATGGGGCGCGGGTCCTGTCCCCTCTGGGGGCGCCAGCTGCCCTCCGGCCCCAGGGCAGGGTCTGGCTGTCTCCAGGGGGCAGGGAATGGGGCACGGGGCCTGTGCCCTCTGGGGGCGCCAGCTGCCATCCGGCCCCAGGGTAGGGCCTGGCTGTCTCCAGGGGGCAGGGAATGGCATGCGGGGCCTGTCCCCTCTGGGGGCACCAGCTCTAATCTGGTCCCAGGGCAGGGCCTGGCTGCTTCAGGGGGGTGGGGAATGGGACATGAGGGGGAGGCTGTCACCTCTGGGGGGCGTTGGCTGTGATCCAGCCCCAGGGCAGGGCCTGGCTGTCTCCAGGGGGCAGGGAATGGGGCAGAGGGCCCATCCCCTCTAGGAGATGGAGGATGAGGAAAGGTTGTGGGTCACCCCCCCCCAGTCCTTGGCCTGACGCTCGCTCTCTGCTCTCATTGGCAGAAGCCCAAGGACCTGCTGGACCCCGGGCTCTGCAGCCGCTCCTACACCGCTGGCAGCATGCTGGGCGCGGACCTGCGGCGTGGCCGGCGCCGCCTCTCCTCCAGTCTGCAGGTGCCACCATGGAGACCCCTGGACCGGGCACGATCGCCAGAGCCCGACAGCGTCCAGAGGCCGACCACCCTGCCCCTGTGCATCCCGCCCCGCATCGCCATCACCCACGCCGAGCTGGACAGGTAGGGCACGGGGGGATCACGGTGTGTGTGCACAAATACACCGGGGGAGCGGCTGGTTATCCTGCCCTGAGTGTGCAAACACCCAGGGGGCTGGTTATCGTGCCTTGAGCATACAAACACCCGAGGGAAGGGCTGGTTATCATGCCTCGTGTGTGCAAACACCCGGGGGAAGGGCTGGTTATTGTGCCTTGAGTGTGCAAACACCCAAAGTAAGGGCTGGTTATCATGCCTAGAGCGTGCAAACCCCCGGGGGAAGGGCTGATTGTGCTCTCAGTGTGCAAACACCCAGGGGAAGGGCTGGTTATCATGCCTAGAGCGTGCAAACACCCTTCGGAAGGGCTGGTTATCGTGCCTTGAGCGTGCAAACAGCTGGTGGAAGGGCTGGTTATCATGCCTAGAGCGTGCAAACACCCGGCGGAAGGGCTGGTTATCATGTCTTGAGCGTGCAAACACCCGGCGGAAGGGCTGGTTATCATGCCTAGAGCGTGCAAACCCCCGGGGGAAGGGCTGGTTATCATGCCTCGTGTGTGCAAACACCCGGCGGAAGGGCTGGTTATCATGTCTTGAGCGTGCAAACACCCGGCGGAAGTGCTGGTTATCATGTCTTGAGCGTGCAAACACCCGGCAGAAGGGCTGGTTATCATGCCTAGAGCGTGCAAACCCCCGGGGGAAGGGCTGGTTATCATGTCTTGAGCGTGCAAACACCCGGCGGAAGGGCTGGTTATCATGTCTAGAGCGTGCAAACACCCGGCGGAAGGGCTGGTTATCGTGCCTTGAGCGTGCAAACAGCTGGTGGAAGGGCTGGTTATCATGCCTAGAGCATGCAAACACCCAGGGGAAGGGCTGGTTATCGTGCCTTGAGCGTGCAAACAGCTGGTGGAAGGGCTGGTTATCATGCCTAGAGCGTGCAAACACCCGGCGGAAGGGCTGGTTATCATGTCTTGAGCGTGCAAACACCCGGCGGAAGGGCTGGTTATCATGTCTTGAGCGTGCAAACACCCAGGGGAAGGGCTGGTTATCATGTCTTGAGCGTGCAAACACCCGGCGGAAGGGCTGGTTATCATGTCTTGAGCGTGCAAACACCCGGCGGAAGGGCTGGTTATCATGTCCTGAGCGTGCAAACACCCAGGGGAAGGGCTGGTTATCATGTCTTGAGCGTGCAAACATCCGGCAGAAGGGCTGGTTATCATGCCTAGAGCGTGCAAACACCCGGCGGAAGGGCTGGTTATCGTGCCTTGAGCGTGCAAACACCCGGCGGAAGGGCTGGTTATCATGTCCTGAGCGTGCAAACACCCGGCGGAAGGGCTGGTTATCATGCCTAGAGCGTGCAAACACCCGAGGGAAGGGCTGGTTATCATGCCTCGTGTGTGCAAACACCCAGGGGAAGGGCTGGTTATCATGTCTTGAGCGTGCAAACACCCGGCGGAAGGGCTGGTTATCATGTCTTGAGCGTGCAAACACCCAGGGGAAGGGCTGGTTATCATGTCTTGAGCGTGCAAACATCCGGCGGAAGGGCTGGTTATCATGCCTAGAGCGTGCAAACCCCCGGGGGAAGGGCTGATTGTGCTCTCAGTGTGCAAACACCCAGGGGAAGGGCTGGTTATCGTGCCTTGAGTGTGCAAACACCCAAAGGAAGGGCTGGTTATCATGTCTTGAGCGTGCAAACAGCTGGTGGAAGGGCTGGTTATCATGCCTAGAGCGTGCAAACCCCCGGGGGAAGGGCTGATTGTGCTCTCAGTGTGCAAACACCCGAGGGAAGGGCTGGTTATCGTGCCTTGAGTGTGCAAACACCCGGCGGAAGGGCTGGTTATCATGTCTTGAGCGTGCAACCCCCCGGCGGAAGGGCTGATTGTGCTCTCAGTGTGCAAACACCCGGGGGAAGGGCTGATTGTGCTCTCAGTGTGCAAACACCCGGCGGAAGGGCTGGTTATCATGCCTAGAGCGTGCAAACCCCCGGGGGAAGGGCTGATTGTGCTCTCAGTGTGCAAACCCCCGGCGGAAGGGCTGGTCAGGCCAGCGCCCCCTGCAGTCGGGTCTCAGCAGTGCTTGTGGCCTGCCAAGGGTGGGCCCTGCAGATCAGCCTCCTCTGGCTAAGGGGCTGGCGCTGGGGTGCGGGGGCAGCATGGTAGGAGGGGGGGGCACAGGGGAGGGTCTCTCAGGGTCTCTCTGATCCAGGGCGAGTGGTGATTTATTCTAGCTCTCAGCCCAGCTGCACTATTTGGCTCAAATAGAGATTTATTGGACATGGTGGAAATCTCCCTAAAACCATCATCTTCTTCCTGCCCCCCCTCCCCCTCCTGCCCATGGGGGATCCCAGCCCATAATCCTTCTGCTGCCGTTCGGCGCCCTGTGGCGGCGTCAGGGCTGGGAGACAGTTACACCTGCAGGGCCATGCAGGCTCCAAGGCAACTCCCTCAGCGGAGTGGGCACCACGACCCGTCGCCTGCAGAGACTGCCAGGGGCCTGGCTCCTTCTCTCCTTCCCTGGGGCTGGGCTAACCCACCACCCCTGGCAGATCCGCTCCCTCCCTTGTGCGGGGCAAGGAAGGACGGCAGTGGAGGCTGTAGTTGCTGCTTCCTGGCAGGCGCGGGCAGGAGGAGCTGTGCCAAAGTGTGTTTATTTGTCGCGGGGTTTGGGGGGAGCCCTAGGAAGCCCGATTAGCTTTGGGCCCCCCATGGGGATTTGTCTGAACCGTGGGCGGTGGCGGCTGAACGTTGAACCTCCCACTCGTCAGCTGGGAATCAATCGTCTTTTGACACTGGAAAAGCAAAGTCCTTGTTCCTTCAAGGTTCCTTGTTTGTTCCAGTCATTTCACCTCCCCTGGGGCCCGGGCCCACGCCCAAACGGCGTTCCCACGCCCGCGGAGGATGATCCGCGCTGGGGGGAGCTGCGGTTCACGCTGGTTACCTCTGGGCTTTTGTCATGAGCGCAGACAAGCCAGTTGCATTCCCTGCCTGTTCCTCTCGGAGCCTGGGGCCCCTGGCCAGGGCTGAAGCACTGATTGTGCTACAGAAGACTACAAAACGAGAAAATCCTGGTCGAAGTCCCTTTGTCACAGGCTGCTCAAATGTGGGAAGGTGGGCGCTGGAGGGAGGAGACAGGGGGATGATGCCAAAGGCAAGAGCTTTCTGATTATCCACGAAGAAGGGAGTTTGGGTCTAGTTCGTGGGAGGTGATGCCAGAGTTTGGAACTAGGGTCGTGTGATGAACTAGGAATGTTCTTAATGTTTTCTCTGAATACGGTGTTGGTGCCTCAGTGTCCCCATGGCAGTTCTTAAGTATCTGGCAGAGCAAAGGGCCAGTGCCCCTAAATGCCTGACACTCTGTCTCCTAGCAACTGATGGCCTGGGCCCCCCCCCTCTGCAAAGGTGCCAGCTGAAGGTGTTGGAGACAAAGGGATCAGGTGACCTCCTGGCCCGGGAAAGGAGCTGAGCAGAGCGGAGGGGCTGGAGGGGGTTGTTAGTCAGGAGCTGGCTGGGGACGAGGAGTGAAGTGCAGACATGGGGGTCTGGCTCACTGCCCCCCAGAATGGACCCAGCCGAGGGGTCTGGTTCTCTGTACCTACAAGCTCTGTTTTAAACCCTGTTCCTGTCATCCAATAAACCTCTGTGTTACTGGCTGGCTGAGAGTCACATCTGACTGCAAAGTGGGGGTGCAGGTCCCTGTGGGTTCCCCAGGACCCCACTGAGATGGGCTCGCTATGGGAAGCACACGGAGGGGCAGAGGATGCTGAATGCTCCAAGGAGAGACCCAGGAGGTGAAGCCGTGTGAGCTTCTTGCCCTGAACAAGTCTGCTCCAAGGGAGAGGAGGCTCCCCAAAGTCCTGACTGGCTTGGTGGGGAGCAGTTCCAGAGCATCGCCCGGGGACTCCGTGACAGGTTGCTTGGGTGGTTGAGGCCCCAGCTCTGCCCCTGGCTGCTGGCGTGATCCTGGGCAGCGTTTCCCTGGGGCTCAGCCCCATTCAGCAGAAGTGAAATCTTGGTTTGAAATAACGTTTGGGTTCACCATTTTCCCCCCGTTTGTTAAAAATGAATCACAAACATTTCACAGGGTCCCAACAGAAACAGTGTTTAGTTCAACCCGAAACAATTGTCTTCAACTCTTTGCTTCACTGAAAATTTTGAAAGATGTCCTTTTCAGTTTGACCTGCAACGAGAATTTAAAAAAAGCATTTGGAATCGCTAGTGAACCACAACATCTGTTCTTCAGTGGCTCTAATGAAGGGTGGCGTTCCAAGCTTTTCTCTGCAGCCAAAAGGGCCAGAAACTGACTTTGCTTTTTTCAGTGCAAACTGTGAGTCTTCCTCATTCACGTGACTCCAGGAGCTGGGGCTTTAAGCAAAGCCCCCAGGGTCTCGCGCTCCCAAGAGCTGCCAGTGCGGATGTGACTGACTGGCCTCGGGGCTAGCTGGACCTTGGAGGTGTGTGTCTGTTTGCTAGAGGGGCAGCTGCCAACCTGGGAGGGAGGTGACTACTGGAGCTGCACCACTGTTGGTTGTCAGCGTTAACTCTCAGGCTAATTAAGCCAAGCTAACATTATGCTAAGCATGAGTGCCGTAATTGGACCCAAGGTGCTGCTCAGGAATTATAGGCAAGAGCTCAGCAGCGAAATGTCGCCAGAAGAAGCCATTAGAGCAGCTGTTCCTCAGCGCTGGGAGGTCTGCATGACAGGCTGTTTTCAGTGACTGGCGTGTCACCCCAGCCCCGTCCCGGGATGCAGCCCCGTGGAAGGATGGGCCTGGGGCTGAGGTGGTGGGCGTGTAGCCCCAGCCCCGCCCTGGGACGCAGCCCCATGAAAGGCTGGGCCTGGGGCTGAGGTGGTGGGCGTGTAGCCCCAGCCCCGCCCTGGGACGCAGCCCCGTGGAAGGCTGGGCCTGGGGCTGAGGTGGTGGGCCTGTAACCCCAGCCCCGCCCTGGGATGCAGCCCCGTGGAAGGCTGGGCCTGGGGCTGAGGTGGTGGGCGTGTAGCCCCAGCCCCGCCCTGGGACGCAGCCCCGTGGAAGGCTGGGCCTGGGGCTGAGGTGGTGGGCCTGTAACCCCAGCCCCGCCCTGGGATGCAGCCAGGTGGGAGAGCTGGGATCAAGGCCTGGCTCCATGATTAGCTCTCTCAGTGGCCGCCGGGCGGCGCTGTGCTGCAGTTCTCCGCCTGGGAGCTGGGAATTCGAGCTCAGCCTCACTGGGGGTGCCCTGCTGCTTAGGGGCTGGCCGTGTGGGCAGGACCCCTGGGTTCTGTTCCCTGCTGTGTGACCTAAGGCACCTCCCTGCCTCACTCGCTGCCTCAGTTTCCCCTCCCACCCTGTGTTTGTCGCCTGAAAGCTTTCCAGGGCCGGGGTTGGCCCTAGCTCTGTGCAGCGCCTGGCCAGTCAGTGTGGTCTAACGCCTGGTGCTGCCCTGGGGACAGGCAGTGTGAGTCCGAGCCAGACTCAAGCAGGGCAGTTTCCGTCTTCCCTTGCAATAGACTGTGCCAAGCACCTGGACGGCGATAAATGGGCACCTCTGGCAGGATCCCGGGGGGACTTTCTTGGAGTGCGAGCCTCAGATTCGTTGGTATTAATCACTCCCCACAGCCAGCCGTCGATCTTCCCTGCCGCGCCGGGGCCAGGGCCGGGGCAGGGGCCAGGACTGCCTGGGAAGCTGAGGGGCACTATCACACTCTGCTGAAGTGTGTCTATGTCCTACATCCTGGCTGCTGCCATGGGAAGTGAAGGCTGGGAAAATCCTGCTTGGCACAGGCGGGGGGCAGAGCTAGGCAAGCAAGGGATAGCGTGATCTAGTGGGCCAGGGACTAGACAGGGGCCCAGGCAAGCTGGGTTCTGTTCCTGGCTCTGTCACTGACCTGCTTGGAGACCTGAATCAGCCACTTCCCTGCTCTGTGCCTCGGTTTCTCCTCACACCCTTTTTCCTGTCCGTTTAAACTGAGCTGGGCAGGGCAAGGTAAATGTGTGTATCTGTGCCGGGACTGCTAGGATCTGCCATAGCCCTAAGAACTGTCTGGTTAGGACCCGGTCTCTCGGAGGCAGGGCCTGTATCTCACTGTGTCTGGGAGCGCCCAGCACAACAGGGCCTTGCCCCCTGGCTAGAGCCTCTAGGTGCCACCGTAATAACAGGGCTGGGGAACAAACGGAATCGTTAAAGCCTGGTTAAAGCCCAGCAGTTGTGCCTCTGAAGGGCTCTGTGGTTTTTTCCTGGTTCGGTGTCTCCTGGCTGGATGCGATTGGGGTTGAACTTCACATGATTTTCAGTGCATGGTTCCCCCCACCCCTGCTGCCCTGTTTCCCCTCGAGAGGGGAGAGTGTTGGCTCCTGTGGGGCCTGAGTTGGTGACCTCACACTGAGTGAGTTTCACACAGCGTGGCAGGGGGTGCGTGTGTGTGTGTGGGTGTTCACGCCTCTCAGCCACACAGCTCCCGAGCCCTGGACGTAGAGCCTCTGTCCCCGTGTAACCTCGAAGTCTCTGCAGTCCCCCAGGAACGCAGCCTGCTGTGCAAAGCCCAGAGCTTTCCCTTTCTCGTTGGCGCCCCCGGGGAGCAGCTGGCTGGAAAATCCCCTGGCTTGGTGGAAAGGGGGGATTCCTGCCTTGCCCAGTTGCCAGGGCTCACAGAGGTTGGTGGGTGAGGGAAGCAGCTTTCGATTGCTCTGCAGATTGGCCCCCCTGGGTAGTGAAGTGACTGGAGCAGACGCGTGAGCAGCGGGGCTGCAAGAGGATGCAGTGACCTTTCCGTGTCCGCCCAGGGCAAGGGAAGCTAGGGGGGTGGGAGGGAGCTGCCTCCATCTGCCTCGTGCTGCCAAAGGAAGCCGGGGTGGGGGTGGTGGGAGAGCCGCCTCCATGTGTCTTGTGCTGCCAGGCTGCGTCACCCAGGCCAGGAGAAAGGGTTCCCTGGGGCAGTGGAACTAGCTGGGGCAGCTGGGTGGGGCTGGATGCAGGACTGGTGCTCTGGGTTCAAACCCTGGCTCTGCCGGTCACTGCCTGGGGTGAATCCCTGCCTATTTCTCTCCTTCCCTCTGTGCCTGTAACGCAGGGCTCTCAATGCTGCCGGCATCTGTCACGGAGTGTGGGGAGTCCAGCCCTGCACCCCTCTTCCTGGGACCCACAGTGACTCTCAGCCAGCCAGTAAAACAGAAGGTTTATTGGACAACAGGAACACCGGTTACAGCAGAGCTTGCAGGCACAGTCAGGACCCCTCCACCGAGTCCTTCTGGGCTTTCAGGGTGCTTGGATCCTAGCTAGGATCCCCTGAATTCCGCCCACACAGCCCCAAGCCCAAACTCCAACTGCTTCCCTCCTGCCACTCCCTTCCTTTGTCCCCTTCCCGGGCAAAGGTGTTGACCCTTCCCCTCCCTTACCTAGCTCAGGTTACAGGCCCTGGCATCGTCCATCCCCTAAAGTCCTTCCCTGCTCTCCCACTCCCCACACAGACAGTCCCTACTGCATCACAGCGTCTCTGAGCCCTCAGGGCAGGGCTCGCACCCGCTAGGTGCTGCTGGACATTAGCTGTGGCTCTGCGGGGCCAGTACTGCCCCTCACCCCAGTGGCCGCAGCTCTGCCCTGAGCCATTCCGAGAGGGCTTGGCGAGCCACCGGAGAAAGGAGTCACAGAGGTGGCCGCCTCTAGCGTCACTTTCATTCCATGGCTTGTGTTATTACCTGTCCTTGCCTTTTATTCCCCAGCCGGCCGTGTGGGCCGAGGGCCTGGCCCGGGGCACTGGGCGCCACTCAGCCCCGGAGCAGGACGGGCAAGCCCCGATCCCGTCCTACTGAACCACACCAGTGAACGAAGCCACTACCAAACTGGCTCGGGCGGGGAGACACGTCTCACCCCCTCTCCCTTCACAGCCCCACTGCAGCATAAAGCTAAGCATGTGCTTGGGGCTTCGCAGGGCCCGGCTCAAATCACTCTCCAGGGCCGGAGGGTGGTCGCGTCGTGCAGGGTTTCTTTGCAGCCGTGAGGGATCTGACAGGAGAGCTCAGGCTCTGAACTTAGCTTTGCAGCCTGGGGGGGTCAGGAGCCAGACCCCATGGCTGCGAAATTCATGTGGCCATGGCTGCCTCTGCAGCTTATTGCCGAGCTCTTTCCTTGGTATTTGCTTTGTCCATTTATTCTAATAACTTCAAGGAGCTCCCACGTCGCCCGACCTCTCGCGCCCTGTCTGGGTGCAGCCAGCGCCCACTAGCTATGGGAGATGCGTGGCCGTTTCCTGAGGGCTAGGAATTACCCATCAGGGCTGGGCCCTGCACCGTCGGTGCCTCCTTGCTGCCCGCGGGGTGTCGGGCCGGATCAGAGCACCCAAACAGTGGGGCTGGTGCCACACGCATTGCGCCTCTGCTCATTTCGCTCAGCAAGTCCAGTGGAGTTTAATTAGCGAGGAGAACACTTTGGAACGGGCCTAGCGGGATGTTCCTTAGTGGATTTTGTACAAATGACTGAGGTCCTGGGAAGCAGGCAGCTTTCAGCCAGGCTGTGCTGGTCCGTCTCTGCTGTGCGCGGGGGCCTTTGCTGTGCGCAGGTTAGAAAGCCTGGACAGTAGCCATGTTCCAGAGGGCAGTGGTGAGGCAATGTAGGGTGCAGAGCTCTGTTGGGGGAGCTTGTGCAAATCTCTGCCCTGCAGGCACCTCGCTTCCCCTCTGGAGAGTGATCTAGAGCTGGGAAGCGGGTGCAGCTGGAGAGGATGTGAGATCGGTCCCGTCACTAGCAGCTGAGGAGGCGTTTAGATCTGAGACAGTGACAGAAACCTGGCGCATGAGGACCCAGCAGCCAGGGCTGGCTGGGAAACAAGAACTCCATTTGGCAAAAGGTTCCAAAGATTAACAGCTGGGGGAAGGAATGCAAGCCAAAGCAGTGAAAGGTCGGGTTAAAGAATATTCAGGTGTGTTGAAGTCGGCAGGAGCTGAGGAAATTCATCTGAGGCACCTAAGGAACTGGCTGAAGGAATCTTGGAACCATTAGCAATGATCTTTGAGACTCCTGGGGGTGGGGAGAAGGGCAAACAGAGCCCCTAGCACAGAGGACCCAGGGACGACAGACCACTCTAACGCCGGGAGCTGGACAGAGACTGGACCAAGTGATGGAACAATCCGCCTGCCAGCACCTGGAGCCTGGCGGGGTTAGGAGGAATAGCCAGCAGGGCTTTCCCAAGGACAGACCTACCAAACAGCCCTCATTTCGTCCATCGACGCGGCTCCTGGCCTGGTGGATGGATGTGATCGATCTTGGTTTTCGTCAGGCTTTTGACGCAATCCCACGTGATGTTCTCAGGGGCAAACTAGGGAAAGTTGGTCTAGATGAAATGACTGTAAGGAGGGGGCGCAGCCGGCTGGAAGGGAACTCCCAGCGTTGTTCTCGCTGTCGAGCAGGGAGGGGTGTCTACTGGGGTCCTGCAGGGGTCACTCCTGGGGCCGGGACTGTTCAGTATGGTCATTAACGACGTGGGTAACGGAGTGGAGAGTGGGCTTATAAACTGTGCAGATGACACCCAGGTGGGAGGGGCTGGGAGCACTTGGGAGGCAGGTTTAGGATTCAAAATGACTGTGGCAAGTTAGAGAGTTGGTCTGAAATTCAATAAAGACCAGTGCAAAGTGCTGCACTGGGGAAGGAAAAGTCAAAAGGACAACCACCGAGTGGGGACAACCCAGCTGAAAAGGATCCAGGAGTCACAGTGGGTCACAAGTTGAGCCAGAAAGAGGAGTATCGTTCTGGGGCCAGGTGTAGCGACAGGCGTGGGGGGGGGGTAAGACACGAGAGGTCGTTTCCCTGCCATGCGCAGCACCGGGAAGGCCTCAGTCCAGTTCTGGGCAGCGCACTTGAGGAAAGATGGGCACAAACTGGCGAGTCCAGAGGAGAGTAGCCAGAATGATTAAAGGTTCAGGAAACCTGAGCTCCGAGGAACCGCTAGGAAACCTGGGCATGTTTAGTCCGGAGAAAAGACTGAAGGGGGACCTGGTAAGTCTTCAAATATGTTAAGGGCTGGCACAGAGAGGACAGTGACAGTTGTTCTCTGTGTTCCCTGGAGGTAGGAGAAGCCGCAATGGGCTTAATCTGCAGCCGGGGAGAAGTAGGTGAGAGATTAGGAAAAACTTCCCAACTCTCAGGCTGTGCAGCTCTGGAGCAGGCTCCCCAGGAGGCTGTGGCATCCCCAGCACTGGAGGGTTTAAGGACAGGTGGGCCAATCCCTGTCAGGGCTGGTCTCACTTTACTCGGCCTGGCCTCGGTGCGGGGGCTAAGCTCGGTGACCTCTCGAGGTCTCTCCCAGCCCCACGTTTCTGGATTCTGTGATGTTCACATTCGTTCTGTATTGAAAGGAAACAGAGACCTTGTGAAACGTTTCATGAGACACAGGCGCAAGCAGTGAGGCTGCTGCTCACGTCACTCCCCGGGGCCAGGGAGATGCGGGTTCAAGTCCCGGATTGGGAGCCCTGGCTCTGACTTGGAGAGCCGGCTCTGGTCCCAATGCCCGGCCTGCCACAGGCCTGGTTCCCCACTGTGCTGCTCTTTGGAGCCGCTGGCGTTTGCTGCTCACTTTGCACAAGGAGAGTGAGGAGCTGGGCAATGGTGAATTGGGCTCCTGGTGTGAAGGAGATTCCCATTGGCCAAGCAGCTTCCCTGGCACCGGCTCCGCACTCTCCCGGGTTCCTCCCTGAGGCTCAGCCTGGCCTGGGTCTTGGGGCAGGCAGCATGGTGCCCTTCATGTGGGTGGTTGGTTGTTTTTACAGCAGGGCGCATTGAATAATTACAGCAGGAGCGTAATTCCCCCCCAGGCAGGCTGGAGTGACCCCCCCCCCGACCACAGCTGGGCCATTAAGTACTAATTAGTGATTTGAGGGCAGGAGGGAGAGGGACAGAGGCCTAGTTGTGTCCCTTGGAATGGCCCGACCAGATCAGAACCATGGCCCACCCAGCCCAGCCTCCCACAGTGACTGGCACCAGCGATTCTGCCCATGCAGGGC
The DNA here is from genome assembly GCF_007399415.2 of Gopherus evgoodei. NCBI lineage: Eukaryota > Metazoa > Chordata > Testudines > Testudinidae > Gopherus > Gopherus evgoodei. Next base: position 554,052 of record NW_022060061.1, read on the forward strand.
AGTGATGGTGCCAGCAGAGTGCCTGGGGTGAGGCAGGTGAGTGGTGTGGATAGGGCGAAGCGCTGGAAATCTGTGTTCAAATCCTGGCTCTGCCACAGACACTCTGGGGGACCTTGGGCACATCCCTGCATCTCTCTAGGCCTCACATTCCCCGTCTTAGTACAAGCGACTGGGCACAGGATATGGGCAGCTGGGTGGAAGCTGATGGCTTGCGGCACACAAGAGTCGGCTAGTGTCTTTCCTGGGCCTGTTTGGCCCTCGGGGCTGTAAACCTGGTCACAGGTGTTTCCTAGTGTGTGTGACTTGTTCCCAGCGTGGCAGAGACGTCCCGAGCGATGATGCCTTGCTGGAGTGGGGGAGGGAGCGGGTTTCAGCAGCTCCATCAGAGCGTCTGGGTCGGCTGCTGCGCTGATTACCCAGCAGCGAGCCCCTTGGGGCTGAAAGGATGGGGGGCTGCTTTTTAGCAGACGCGGGCAAGTCTCGTGCCCCATGGCACTGCACTAGCCGTGCTGCTGCTCTGGCGAAGGCTGGGTGCTGACCAGCCTCACCAGCAATGCTAACCCAGCTCTGAGCAGGGACCTGCCCCCAGGTGTATTTCATACGGTGTCGGGGCCTGGGCTTTGTCATGACACGAGTCTGTCGCTTCCTCCTAAATCCATTCCCAAGCAGGTTCCAGTCTTGGAGTGTGGGGGGGTCAGGGCTCTGCACCCCTCTTCCTGGGATTCACCGTGACTCTCAACCCGCCAGTAACACAGAAGGTTTATTGGACAATAGGGATGCAGTCTACAGCAGAGCTTGTAGGTACAACCAGGACCCCACAGTCAAGTCCTTCTGGGGGGCAGGGAGCTTAGACCGCAGCTTGGGGTTCCCTGCATTGCACCCCCGAGCCGAGGACTGAAAACAAAACCTCCTCCGTCGGCTGTCTTCCCCCTCCCCCTGCTCCTCCTCCCCTTTGCTCAGTCTCCAGGGCAGAAGGTGTCACTTCTCCCAGCCCCCCTCCCAGCTCAGGTAGCTTCCTTCAAGGGAAGTCCCCCATCCCCATGTAACCCCCCTGTGACGTTCCCAGGTCAGATCCACCCGGCTCCCTGCTCTGTCACAGTTCCACGGTGGGGCCCTCGGGCACAGATGATGCGTGCAGAGGAAAGAGGATTTAGGTGTCTCAGCTCAGGGGAAAGCGTTTGTGCTAATGAGATGCTGGCCGGGTGGGCTTGGGGCACTGGGGGGCTCAGAGGGTTCCTTGTTTTCCCCCTGTCAGGGCTGCTCAGCGAGGCTGGTGCAGCCGGGGGTCCTGCCGGGCAGGCGGAAGAAGGGAAGGTGGGAGACCTCTGGAGATGGGGGAGCGGAGTAGATACCTTGTTATTAATGAGATGACAATAGCACCTAGGGGCCCTCGGGAGTTCAGGGCCCCACCTTCTGCCTAGGTTGGCCGCTCACGATTCCTACCTCTCCCGCTCAGCGAGACCTTGCACGGGGGGGGTATGTGTGCACCCCCTGCCCCTGCATGTGTGACCTTGCATGGGGGGGTGCGAGGTCACCGGTGGGGGCACAGTGGCCCGCCCTTCGTTGTGGCGTCTCCCATCTGATGCTGAACAAACCTCAGTACCGGACGGGGGGTGCACATTAGAAAAGCAGGATGGTCCAGGTTAAAGCCGGGTGAATGCAGGGGGGATGGAACAATGTGTACAGTGGGGGGCTGAGAGCCATTGAACTGAGCCCTAAACCCTGGATGTGATGGAAACCCCTTCCAGCCAGGGGGTGCGGCACCCCCTTGTTCCAGCACCTAGGGATGAATGGCCTAATTGTACCAGGCACTGCCCAGACCCCGACCCAGATCAGGGCCCCGTTGCTCTGGCTGTTGCCCAGACCTTGACCCAGATCAGGGCCCCATCGGGCCAGGTGCTGCCCAGACCCCAGCCGAAATTAGGGCCCCATCGGGCTGGGCGCTCCCCAGACCCCGGCCGAGATCAGGGCCCCATCGGGCCGGGCGCTGCCCAGACCCCGGCCAAGATCAGGGCTCCGTCGCTCTGGGCGCTGCCCAGACCCCGACCCAGATCAGGGCCCTGTTGCTCTGGCTGTTGCCCAGACCTTGACCCAGATCAGGGCCCCGTTGCTCTGGCTGTTGCCCAGACCTTGACCCAGATCAGGGCCCCATCGGGCCAGGTGCTGCCCAGACCCCGGCCGAGATCAGGGCCCCATCGGGCCGGGCGCTCCCCAGACCCCGGCCGAGATCAGGGCCCCATCGGGCCGGGCGCTGCCCAGACCCCGGCCGAGATCAGGGCCCCATCGGGCCGGGCGCTGCCCAGACCCCGGCCGAGATCAGGGCCCCATCGGGGCCGGGCGCTGCCCAGACCCCGGCCGAGATCAGGGCCCATCGGGCCGGGCGCTGCCCAGACCCCGGCCGAGATCAGGGCCCCATTGGGCCGGGCGCTGCCCAGACCCCGGCCGAGATCAGGGCCCCATTGGGCCGGGCGCTGCCCAGACCCCGGCCGAGATCAGGGCCCCATCGGGCCGGGCGCTGCCCAGACCCTGGCCGAGATCAGGGCCCCATTGGGCCGGGCGCTGCCCAGACCCCGGCCGAGATCAGGGCCCCATCGGGCCGGGCGCTGCCCAGACCCTGGCCGAGATCAGGGCCCCATCGGGCCGGGCGCTGCCCAGACCCCGGCCGAGATCAGGGCCCCATCGGGCCGGGTGCTGCCCAGACCCCGGCCGAGATCAGGGCCCATTGTGCCGGGCACTGCCCAGACACTGACCAAGATTATGGCCCCTTGGGTGAGTGAGTGGGCCAGCCAGGTGCTGTACTGATGTGACAGCCAGCAGAATTGGCCAACGCACTGGGGGTGTTGAACTTGTCAAGCGTGAGTCACAACAGCTGGAGCTAAGGAGCCAAGCTCCCTAGCTGGGGCTAGCACAGACTCCCCCCAAGAGGGATGTGTCACACACACACTCTTCCACTGCCCAGATAATCATCTCCATCTTGCACCTGGGAGACTGAGGCACAGCGCTTGCAGGGCTGGATTCAGTGACGCTGAGCAGGGCTGGGATGACTCACCCAGGCTGGGTGGGAGAAGGAGAAGCCCCATGGGTGGGAGAAGGAGTAGAGGCCCAGAGCGGTGCCCTCATGCAGTGCCCTGCCCCCTGGGACGCATGGCCTGGCGTTTGTGTCCTGCCCGGGCCAGGCAGCCTGTGGGAGCGCCACAGCCCTGCGGTCCTCCCTCCCTAGCAGGTGATTTCTGACCTGGCCTCTGGGGAGTCGGGTTTACAGAGCCCAGCGGGCCCTGGACCCGCCCCATGCCAGCTGCCCCAGGAGCACCAGAGCCGTTGGCTGCAGTGAATCAGCAGCCCAGCCTGGCCAGGGCCTTCCCCCGGCTAAGGCACTGCTGCCCCAGTGCGTCCCCCTGCCCTCCACTCCCCAGCGGCCTGTTTGGGCGTCTCACAGGTGCCTGCTCCTCCTGGTCCCCCCTCAGCCTCGGAGCAGGAGGCCAGGTCGGTCCAGGGCTGGCAGGGCCCCATGGCAGCGGGCGGGTGTAACCTGCCCAAAGCCCCATCAGCTCCAGCGCAGAGCCGCGGGGCCTTTGCAAGGCGGCAGCTCCAGGCTGATGCGCGCAGGGTCCGCACAAGGGTGCAGGCTGCTGCGCACCGCGCAAGCCGGGAGGGGCATGTCGCCCCCTCGTGGCGGCGGCGGGCAGGACGCGCCTGCTTTGCTCCCGGGAAGGGGCCCCGGACTGTGGTAGGGGCGGGGCTGGAGATTGTGTGTTTGGGGGGTTGAGCAGGGTGAGCCCGTCGTCTGGAGGGGGGAGATATGCGGAGTGTTAGCGGGGCTCTGTGCATGGCGGGGGTGGGGGGAGGAGATGGAGGGCTCTGTGCGGGGGGGAGGAGATGGGGGACAAGGGGCCGGGCTCTGTGCGGGGGGAGGAAATGGGGCGGGGGCCGTGCTCTGCGCGAGGGGTGGAGATAGGGGACTGGGTTCTGGGCGGGGGGTGGAGATGAGGGGGTTCAGTGCGGGGCGGGGGCCGGGCTCTTGCGTGGGGATGGTGGGGGCTATGCGCGGGGGGTGGAGATGGGGGGCCCTGCGCGGGGCGGGGGGTGGAGATGGGGGGCCGGGCTGTGCGCGAGGGGTGGAGATAGGGGACTGGATTCTGGGCGGGGGGTGGAGATGAGGGGGTTCTGTGCGGGGCGGGGGCCGGGCTCTTGCGTGGGGATGGTGGGGGCTATGCGCGGGGGGTGGAGATGGGGGGCCCTGCGCGGGGCGGGGGGTGGAGATGGGGGGCCGGGCTGTGCGCGAGGGGTGGAGATAGGGGACTGGGTTCTGGGCGGGGGGTGGAGATGAGGGGGTTCTGTGCGGGGCGGGGGCCGGGCTCTTGCGTGGGGATGGTGGGGGCTATGCGCGGGGGGTGGAGATGGGGGGCCCTGCGCGGGGCGGGGGGTGGAGATGGGGGGCCGGGCTGTGCGCGAGGGGTGGAGATAGGGGACTGGATTCTGGGCGGGGGGTGGAGATGAGGGGGTTCTGTGCGGGGCGGGGGCCGGGCTCTTGCGTGGGGATGGTGGGGGCTATGCGCGGGGGGTGGAGATGGGGGGCCCTGCGCGGGGCGGGGGGTGGAGATGGGGGGCCGGGCTGTGCGCGAGGGGTGGAGATAGGGGACTGGGTTCTGGGCGGGGGGTGGAGATGAGGGGTTTCTGTGCGGGGCGGGGGCCGGGCTCTTGCGTGGGGATGGTGGGGGCTATGCGCGGGGGGTGGAGATGGGGGGCCCTGCGCGGGGCGGGGGGTGGAGATGGGGGGCCGGGCTGTGCGCGCAAGGTGGGGCAGGCGGCAGAGCCGTGAGGCGGCGGCTGCGGGAAGCCGGGGTCCGCGCTCGGGGCTGCCCCAGCCCGTCTCTCCCGGAGCGCAGCGGCCGCGGGCAGGGACGGGGCAGAGGCTCCGGCCATGCGGAGCCCGGCGCGGGGCAGAGCCGTCCCGGGGGGGGGCTCCCGGCCCCCCGCGCCTCACTGCGCCGCCCCGTGACATGCGGCGGCGGCGAGACCCGGCTCCGAGCAGCCGCCGCCCCCAGACAGAGCCACCCGGCGGCCGCCCGCCCGCCCAGCAGCGCCCCGCGCCGGTCCCGCTGCCCGCGGAGCGGAGCCGCCTCGGCGGCGCGGACCCGTCGCTCTCCCCGCCGCCGGCCAGCGGGGCTCCCCTGCCCGCCGCCCGCCATGGAGAGGGCGCCTGGAGCCGGCGAGCTGGGGGCTCGGGGCCGAGCTCGCCTCTGACCCGGCTCGGGGGCAGCTAGTGCCTCGCTTCGGCTCCCGCTTGTCACCGGGCTGCGCCGGCCCCGGGCTCCAGCCTCCCTCCGGAGCCGCCGGCTCCGCGCGCCGCGATGGAGCCGCCGCCTTGCTCCAGGAAGAGCCTGTCGCTGTCCCTGCCCGTGCCCCGGGAGGGCCAGGCCACCCTCAAGCCCCCCCAGCACCTGTGGAGGCAGCCCCGGACCCCCATCCAGATCAAACACCGGGGCTACTCGGATACGGAGCGGCCCCCGGCCCGGCACATCGAGCGGGCTGACGCCGTGGACACCAGCGACCGGCCGGGGCTGAAGAAATCCCGCATGTCCTGGCCCTCCTCCTTCCACGGGACCCCCAGCCACGGCACGAGCAAGCGGTAGGTGCCGGGGCGCAGGGGCAGGGAGCGGAGCGCTGGAGCAGTGGGGGGGGGGGCAGCCCCGGAGTGAGACCCGGGATTGCTGAGAAAATATGAGACACCCCCCATCCCGTGTAAGTGTCCAGCCGGGCCTTGGCCCAGTGATCTGTGTGAAAGTCTGCGGGGGGGGGGGGCATTGGCTGGCTTAGCCATTAGCCCCCACTTCCAGGCTGTCCCTCTCCTCCGAGCGCAGCTCTGGGTGTATGTCCTGGGACAGCCAGGGACCGAGGGGGGCGCCGAGCCCCCCCCCCCCCCCCGCAGTCTGTCTTTGGCAGAGCCACTTTGGTGCTAACTAACCCCGAGCCCTGCAGGCGGGAAGCTGAAGGGAAGGTGGCTCTGAGACTTGCCAAATGGTCGCTGGTGCTGGGGCTGGGAAAGATCCAGCTGCTTTGTCAGCTTCAGGATGGGCAGAACACGGGGCGAAATGATCCAGGGTCTGGTCCTGATCTCAGCTTCCCATGGAGTAAACCCACAGGAGCCAGGCCTCGCTCACTGGATTTACACCCCTGCCAGGCAGGCCGGGGCGCCCAGCCAGCCCAGCTCCTCAGGCCAGTCCTGGGATCCTGGGGAGGAAACAGCCCGGATTGGCAGCCGTGCCGAAGCGTGAGTGCCTGGGCACATGGCCATGGAGTCACTGGGTGCACACGCGTGTGTGTGAGCGCGTCCGCCCCATTGCGAAACCAACGCTGTGGGCAGTGCTTGAAGGCGTCTGAAAAAAGTGTGTCTGGGGAGGAGGGTCTCGTAATCTGGGAGCTGCAACTTGGGTCTGTCAGCTTGGAGCTGCAGCTTAGCTCAAAGCCAAACCAAACCATGAGGTGTTGCTGGGCCTGTGAGCCACTGCGTGGCCTCTCACCCGCCCCGCCCTGTAGGTCTGTGCTCCTGGGGGCGGTTTGGCTCCGCAGCTGATCCTGGGGGCTCAAATGGGCACTTGGGGCTGGTTGGTTTTGCCCTTTCTTCTCCCTGCTGGAAGAAAGAGAAAGTCGGTGCGGCTCCCCAAGGAAGCGCTGCTGGGCTCCCCATCCCGGCCGCGAGATGCTGGGTTGTCAGGGGCCGGGAGGGGCAGGGTGGCAGCTGAGCCCTGCCCCGCGAGAGGCGATAAGCCGTTGGTGGGTCTGTCCGATTGCACCAGAGCTCACCGTGGCCCTTGTCATCGGGCTGTTGCTGGCACCTGGGCTTTCTGGCTCCTTGTCCCGTTTGTAGCGTGACTCTGCTGGGCTGGGGAGACTCCTTGGCTGGGCCTTGCTGCAGCTGAAGTAAAGGTGCGAGGCGCTGGCAGGGCGCGGCTGATGTGGGTTAAGAGCAGCTGTTTTCAGTCGGTGTCAGTGGCTTGGCCGGGGGGTTAAGCTAACCCAAAATAAGCTGCTGTTACATCGGCGCTCTGCGCAGGCGATCGTGGCCGTTTAACTGAACCCATTTGAAAGCTGGTTTCAATTCGGCCTGGTGCAGCTGTCCTGTGTGCGGGGGCCCGGGGCTGCATCTGTGTGGCACAGCCAGGGAGCCAGGGGCAGGGTGGGCAGTGCCTGGTGTGTGCTGGAGAACCACCTGACGTGGCATTTTACCCGGAAAGGCCCCGTACCTCATCCCCCCTGAGCCAGCCAGTCTCCCTGCTCTGGGGCCAGAGAGGAGCCGTCCCCCTCTGAATAGGGAAGGGGCTTGTGTCCCAGTCCCCACACCCCCAGAGCCAGCCAGTCCACCCGCTCGAGGGCAGGATCAGAACCAGTGGGTCAGATCTTGTGCCTTCTAGGGGGAAAAGGCCCCAGCCCCGACCCAGCCTGTCCTACAGATTTGCAAGTCTTTGAGGGACTTACACTCTCTGGTATGGAAGCATCTTTGAGCTGTGGGCTGGCCAGGGGCTTCACTGGATGTGCAAAGTGTGCTGTGCTTGCTGTAGGAGGCTGATTTTGATTTCCCAGGAAGTCTCTTAGTCCTTTGCTGCGTCTGTCTCCTCGTTTCTCACAGCAGCGGGTGGTGTTTAAAAAAGAATCCTCCAGCCCTGGGCTGGCTCATCTGCAAAATGTACTACCCGGGACAGTCGTTTATCTGTGGGAGAATGCTGGGGGCATTTCAAATGTGCTGCTTCCTCAGACCAAATGGAAATTAAAAGGCCTCTAAGTTTCTTTTCAAGTCCTCCCTTTGAATGAAAGTTTCCCCAGCATTGAAGCCGCACATCAAAGCGGCGTCGAAATAGGACGTGGGTACTGGAACGTTCCCTCCAAGGTCCATTATTAGCGCTGGCCCTGTGATTAGTTCCTTGCTGAACGGCTGCCTCAGCAGCTCTAGTTCTGGGGGGCTGGGTTAAGCTGCTTGTTCTTTTCCCCCGCGCATGAAGCTCAAAGGCCTGCCTGCCTCGTGCATGGAAGGCCAGACTGGATGATCCTGTGATGCCTTCTGGCCTTAAAACCCAGGGAATGGAACTGGGCTCAGATCTGCGCTCTGCGCGGGTGGGGCCTGGGGCAAATCGCATCCCTTCCTGGGGCTGCACACTGGGCGGGAGGGTGCTTTCCTGAGCTCGGGCGTTCTGTGGGATGGATGGTGTAGTGGCTAGAGGCGCTGTACGAGGACCCAGGAGACCCGGGTGCTAGTCCTGGCCGTGCCCTTCTTTGTGATGTTAGACAGGTCTTTTCCCCTCGCAGTCCTCATGCAGTTGGCTTTTAGGGCAAGGCCCATGTCTCGGCATGCGATGGCACAGGGCCCGGATCTCAGCTGGGAGCTGCAGTAATACACCTCAGTAATAAGACCAGATAGTAGGTGCCTTCGAAAGGGCTTCTCGACGGGGATCGCTGGACAAACCAGGTGGGCTGGGTTAGCCCCAGAGGCATTCCCCCCTCTTGCCCGTGAATCCCTCAGGCACCGGCAAGGAAGTTTCCGAGCCGTGTCGCAGCTTATTCAGACAGTCTGTGGATGGAGGTGATGGGTGGATTTAAGTGTGCCGAGGCTAATGTGAGGATTGCATCAGTGGGCCCCCGCTCGGCACTGTGGGAGGGGATGTCTATCCAAGGACCACGGGGCAGGGGATATATTCCCAAGATCTGCGGCTGGGGGGGAGTGAAACAACTGTTAGATCCTGACCCGAGGCCTGAATGTTTGGTGGGAGCTGGCAAAGGCGTTTCTAATCCAACCTAATCCGCTACCTCTCTGGGAGCAGGCGCTGCGTCTGAGTGATTGACTGTCCCCACCTCCTCAGCAGGAGCTCGGCACCTCCTTCACTGGTGCTAAGTGGCCATGAAGCCTGGCAGGGATTAATAGGTGCTGGAAGCCAGGTATTGGCTCTGACTGTTTCCTTGGAGCCTCAGGAAGGAGGGCGTCCCTGGGAACAGGACCAGGACGAGCTGGGCCGTGTCTCCTAGCAGCCTGGCTATTCCTGTTATTGTGTGTTATGGTGGCACCAGCTGATCTCAGAGCCTGCGCTCAGCCCCAGGAGCCCTGGGTTCCATGCTCTGCCCTGCTGGCTGTGCTCTGGCCCCCTTCCAACCCTGCCCAGCCCAATGCCTGAACCTCTCGGAGAAGGCTGGACCGCCACCAAGCCAGCCTGGCTGCTGTTTCAAACCTAGTGCTCTGATGCTGAGATGGGAGGGGGAATCTCTGAAGGCACCGAATCAGGGCCTCTGAGCCTCCCCAGCCCACGATCCTGTTGGCCAGCACAAAGGTTGGCAGCTATTGGGGGCAGAGCCTTTCTCTCCATTCTGTATCTGTACAACACCTTGCACAAGGGGGTCCTGGCCAGGACGTGGCCCCCAGGTACATTGCTGCTCACCCCGCTGAGGAGATGGCCACAGCCACGGCCGAGGGTGGAGCTGGGACTGACTCCCTTGGAGCAGGTCCGCCAGCCAGGCAGGAGTGCAGCTTCCTCACCCATCTGCTCCCTCTCTGGGCTCTCCAGTGTTCGCTTCGAGCCCAGCCCAGGCTCTGTGGTGGTTCTGTGCCCAGCCGGGAACGGAAGGATTGGACTGATGGCTTGAAGCCAACATGCTGGTTAGTTAGCAGTGGGAACAAAGCACCTGGAGAAACGGGATTTTCAAACCAGCAGCCTCTCTGCACCAATTACCTAAGGCTCCCCATCCCCTGAGGGCAGCCTGGGCTGGCCTAGTTTCTTCAGACACCCCAGCGGGTCCTGGAGGTCAGGCGGGTTCCCCCAAACATCTCCCCCCCCTTGTTACACCTACCCCAGTTCTTTGCTCTGCCAGTTCCCAGGCCTCTTCCTACTCTGCCCCTGTCAGGTAACAGCCTCGGAGCCTGATCTCCAGCTGTTCCTCTTCCTTCCTGCTGGTTTTCCTGACAGCCCCGTTAAACGGAACCAATATAGACGCAGAGTAAATATCCCGATCACCCAGCCAACATGCAGCGTTCATCAGCTCCACATCCATCACAGCTCCTGTCCTGACTTCCGTTCCCAGGCTCTTATCTGTATTCATCTCTGGTTCTCCAGTGTCTTCACCCCCAGGATAATGCTTTACGGATCATTCATTAATGAGGGAGTTCTTCTTGTCCCCCTCTGGTTTCATGGCCATGAGAACAGATGCGAAGAGGGGAAGGGACTTGCCCCAGTGTCCCACAGTTAGTGGAAGAATCAGGAAGAGGACACGGGAGCCCTGACTACAAGACCTCCTTCATTCTAACCCACCAGATCCTGCTCCCCTCCCTGAGCTGGGGAGAAAACCCAGGAGTCCTGGCTCCCAGCCCCCTGCTCTAACCCACCAGACCCCTCTCCCCTCCCTGACCTGGGGAGAGAACCCAGGAGTCCTGGCTCCCAGCCCCCCTGTTCTAACCTATTAGATTCACTCTCCCAATGTCTCTTCATTACGCACTAACATTGACTCTCCAGACCTGCTGCCTCTTTGCGATTCACTGTGCTGATTCCGGTTCTATACGAGCTGGTGCCTGGATCTGTATGACCCCCTGCAGCCAGAGAACAATTGCTCTGGACCCACCCGGAACCTGCCAGCTTCCCCGCGTGATCGGGGGGCCCAGCCAGAGGGATTTGCGCGTGCAGGGAGCTGCCCAGCCTGGGGAAGCGTCGCCGTCCAGCACGGAGGTTTGGCTGTTCAAGCCATTAGCAGCCACTTGTAGCAGGTGAATGCCACCACCTCAGCATGGGCTCCAGAGACCTTCCCCTCCCCAGTCTTGGTCAGTTGCACTTAACAACATGGGGGCTTGAGCGGGAGCAAACGATTTCTGTGTTCTCCCCCCCGCCCCGCCCCGTCCAGTTGTGATCTGCATCCCGGCTCTGTAATTGTAACAAGCACTGGCCCCTGGCGTGCCATGCCACCTTCTGAGTGACAGTCTGGTAGCCCGCAGAGCGCCCCGGCCATCTGCCTGGTCCGACAGTGCTGTGTGCCCTCAACTCAGCACCTGTGTGCTCGGAGAGGCGCTGACAGTAGGAGGCCTGCTACCTCCCGGAGCACAAATGGCTCCTGCTTCATTTGCTGTTGCGCTGGGTTTGCTGGTTCCCTCTTTCTTTAGCTGCACAGTCAGACCGAGAATTGGTTGAGAGACGGCGCACGGAGACTTTTGTTGGTCTCCGCATAGAAGAGCTGTTACTTTGAGCGGGCCAGGGCAGGGAGTTCCTGGGTTCTGTGTCCAGCTCTTGGAAGGGAGCGGGGTCTAGTGGCTAGAGCAGGAGGGTGAGGCTGGGAGTCAGGACTCCCGGGTTCTGTCCTAGGAGGAGTTTTCTGGCCTGTGTTCTGCCAGGAGGTTCCAGTAGAGTAGATGGTCACAGTGGCCCTGCCTGACCTTCACACCTGATCAAGGGCTGGGGCTGGCTGTGAACCCACCAGGTAACAATTTCCAAACTGCTAAGAAGAAACTTCCTTTCCCCTGATGCACCATGGGCCGGTGGAACTCCCTGCCACCAGACGTGAGTGGGGCGTAGCAGGCTGCTGAAAAGATCAGATATTTTGTATGGGCAGCAGGATAAGGATTTGGGAGTGGTCCCCGGGGGGCCGGTTACCCCAGTGCTGCCTCTGGCCCGTCTTGCACCTGTCTCTGCAGCTGCTGTGTCTGGTCGTGCTGCCTAGAGCCTGGCAGTTCCTGTGTTTGCTTTCGCCTGCTCTGATTCTGTTTCTATCCTTTCGGTTCCTGCAAATGGGTGCGTGGCCTGTCCCTGATTATACTCTCGTTCTGCTGCTGTTCCCTTGCCCCAGTGAGAACGCTCCTGCTCCATGGTGGTGACAAAGCACTTATCATCTCTAGAGCGCTCTGCGGTGACCTGCCCATCAGTCTTCACTCGCTTCCGGGCCAATCCCGCTTCCTGCTCAGACAGTCCCCGTTTCCTCAACGGAAACCAGGGCCGTGCGTCTTCTCCGCCCCGGCCTGCATGCTGCCGCCTGTCCCAGCGCTCACTCTGATCTGGCAGCTTTGTACGTGAGCGACAGCGTATTGGGCATTGTGAAACTAGGCAATTGGCACCAGCTTCACTGGACGGATTTAACCAGCGCGTTTGGGGGTTCACCCTCACTCAGATCAGCTTAGCTTGTGTCGTGGGCATGGGTCACGAGAACTCCCTCCGCTTTCCATCTGGCGCCTGCAGTCCTTAAACCTGGGACGTGAGTTCCCAGAGCTTCTGGCTGCATGTGAGCGGGGGGCTAGTGGGTAGGACGGGTCTGGGGGTTGCACTAGTGCCAAATACTCCTCCCTATTCGCAACTCCCTGGTTCAACCCACCACGAGAATTAAACCAATCTCACTGAACTGATTTAACTCAAACTTGTGTGTGGAGACAAGGTCTTAGTTCCTTTCATGCCAACTGGGAGCAGGTTTAAGCTAAACCAGAAACGAACAGCGCTGGAGCCAAAATCAGCATCTCTGGGGGAGTCACACTAGCCTATGGGCTTGTCTACATAGGGGCACTCAGGAGAATTAATCCAGATTAATTTTCAAAGTGGATTAGCTAAACCATATGAAACCCCTGTACAGTTGCTTTTGTTCAGCGTGAAAGTGACCATAATTCAGAGTATTTTAATCCACATCCAAAGTGAAGCGGCACCGAGGCCTCGTCCCAGCCTCTCTGCACTGGGCTGGATTTTAAGGTCCTTTCGCGCTGGCTCTGCCAGGGGCCTGCCGATGCTCTTCCCATCCAGCCGCGCATGGCACTGCCCAGCACAGCTGCCTGCTCCCTGGTGTCCCACTGGGGCTGCTGAGCAGGAGCCTCTGATGGATTCATGTGGCTGGGATTCACTCTGCTGGTGCAGAACTGGCATAAGGGCCCTGGACGGTGGGGGCAGATCTAGAGCGTGGCTGCGGTGCCCTGCGCTGGGGCTATTCCCTGCTCCCAGGGGCATGGCTGGAGCCAGGCGCCTGCTGGCCGGTCCCTGCACAGAGCAGTCCAGAGGCTGGGCTGGTTGGGGGACCGGGGAGGGGCCCAGAACAGAGCTTCCATCTGCCTTCGCTCCTGGGAAACTGCAGCTCAGGCCCACAGAGCTGGGTCCTGGAGGGACTTGCGTTGACATCGGCGTGCTCCTAGACCCCAGCGCTGGCAGCCAGAGGCAGGAGACAATGATTCTGACTCACTCCTTCTCTTGCCTGTTTACCGAGCCTCACTTTCGGCAGTCGGCTCCCCGCTCCCTCCCCCCAGCCAGCCAGGCCTGGCCTCCTTGTGCTCTTCCGGCTGCAGTGACTGAGTGAGACGTGTCTCCGGACTCTCGCTGGGCAGCGCCGATCCCCACGCGCTTGCCACCTCTGCTCGGGAGCAGGGTGGGAAGAACCCGAGAGCTGGGTCCGGTGTGGACATGGCTCCCCCTCGCCGTCGGCGTGATGCCGACTTGGAGACCCTGTCTCGTGTCAGCCACTCCTCTCCCACCGGCGGGCCTGCCGCCTTCAGATTTTGCTGAGATCTTCCCCTGCTCGGCGCCCACTTCCCTTGGCCCCAGGACGCTGCCTGGCAGGTCCCTGGCCCGGGGTGGGAGCTGAGAGAGCAAGCGGGAAGCAGATCAACGGGACCCTGAGCCTTCCTTGGGCCAGCAGCCATGATGGCCTAGTTGGCGTATGATGGTCGCGCCTAGCAGCAGACCAGGGCCAGGAGCTGTACAACGCCGGCCATTTGCGTCTGGGAAGCTCTTCCCTGGCTGTCACCACCGCAGCTAACTGCAGAGCGGTTTCTGTGATGTAAGACGGTAATTTCATTTCAGATCCATCAGTCGCTGTCTAATTACAGGTAAAGCTGCAGCCCTCCTATATATAGGCTGCACCCAGGCTTTGTGGAGGTCCAAAACTGCCTCTAATTTGACCCGAGGCATTTCAGAGCCTCGATCCCTGGTGGGAACCCAGCTACTTTCCCCAGCCCCACCCGTTCGTTATTGCAGATGTACATGCAGAGTCATTTCATCTTGGGTTTCCAGCAGCATAACAAGCGGCAGAGCTCTCATGCCAGGATACACAGGGGGCCTGGCTTCTAGGTAATAAGGAAATTAACATTTGGTCCAGGGTGTCTTTCTCCTGGGGCAATGAGCCGTGAACGCGCGCCGGTCGCTCGTCAGGAAGACAAGTCCGCTTTGTTTTAATTGTTCATTATCTCTGCATGTGGGAGCTGGACGAACAGGCTTCAGGCGCAGCTGGAGGCCGGGGGGAGCAGAGAGATCAGGACGATTTACCTTAGAAAGGAGACAAGTCAGGAAGCGTGGCCAAGCGGATAGAGTGCTGTGCTGGGGAGCAGGAGACCTGGGCTCCAGTACCTGCCCTGCCACTGACCCACCAGGCAACCTTGGGCAAGTCCCTTGCCCACTTTGAGCTTGTTTCCCCTCCCCTCTTTGGGGCAGGGGCCGTGTCTGTGCAGCACACGGCGCAGTGGTGCCTGGCTTTGGCAGACAGGAGCACAAAGGCCAATCGAGAGCTTCCATTCACCCTGCCTCATGCTACGAGAACAAGGGGACACGTCATGGAAGGAAATGTAAATCTGAGCCAAGGAAATGCCTTTTCCCTGTGCAAGCTGCCCATTAGCCTGTGGGACTCATTGCCTCAAGATATCTGTGTGGAGCTGCCAGGCTCCCAGAACAGGCTGGATGTTTACATGGCTAATGAGAGTCACTCAGAATTAGGGACTTTATCAAAAACCTGCCCAGAGCTTTGGAAGGTTTGTAAATGCCCAGCTGCAGGGCGTGACACCCCAGCAGGAAAGGTGGGGCCGGGAAGGAGCGTTCCCCGGGGCCAGATTTCCCATTGGCTGCCTCCTGCCAGGTATCTTCACCCTGCCCCAGAAGGTCTGGGGTACGGGGCTCCTCTTCCCAGCGTTTGCAGGTGCTGCTGAGGTTTAGCACAAGGGCTGGGCTCGTTGTTGACGACGCTGATTGGTGGAGTGGTATATAACGATGGTGCCAGAGCTGTCTGGATCGCTGGGAAGCTGGACCTGGCCTCTCAAACACAGTGCGTTTGCAGACAGCCAGTGCAGAGTTCTGCCTTCCCTGCAGAATGGGGAACTGCATCCTGGAAAGCAGTGACCTTGAGAAGGATCTAGGGGTCATAATGAGCAAGCATCTTAGCATCAGGTCCCAGTGCCGCACTGTGGCAAAAGGGCTAATTATAGACTCCCCAGGACTGGAAGGGACCTCGTGAGGCACCTAGTCCAGCCCCCTGCACTCCTGGCAGGACTCCGGATTATCCAGACCATCCCTGACAGGGGTTTGTCCAACCTGCTCTTTAAAAGTCTCCAGTGACGGAGACTCCACAAGCTCCTTGGGCAGTTTAGTCCAGTGCTGAACCACCCTGACAGTGAGGAAGTTTTTCCTAATGTCCAACCTAAACCTCCCTTGCTGCAATTTCAGCCCATTGCTGCTTGTCCTGTCCTCAGAGGTTGCAGAGAACAATTTACCTCCCTCCTTCCTGGAGCCACCTAGTGCGAACCTTGGACATACGGGCAGGGCAGTAGGTGGGGGGAGGTGACTGGAGTGCTGTGTACGCTGTCGGTGAGGCCAGCGCTGGACATTGCAGCCAGTTCTGGGGTCCTCATTTTAACAAGGATGTTGAACAATAGTCAAGGCTGCAGACGAGCACCACAGAAACGAACTGAGGGCTGGAGGAACCCCCTGGTAGTGAGAGTTGCAAAGAGCTCGAATGGTTTAGCTAGACGGATCGGTGAGGGCGGCACGGGAGGCTCCCTACCCCTGCCGAGCGAGGGCAGACCGAACGGCAGGGGCTGGAAACTCAAACCAGACAAATTCCAATGGAAAACTGATGGACCATTGGGACCAGCTCCCAGCGAGGGTGGATGCACCATCCAGGAATGTGGTCAGACCCCATCTGGAGCATGGCTGGAAGATGCTGTGATTGGGGTCAGGGCAGGGGTACTGGGCAGGAATTCCACGTCCTGTGCTATAAAGGGGGTCAGATCACATGATCTAATGGTCCCTTCTGGCCTTAAACTCCGTGACTCTCTGTAAATCCTTGAGCGAGGCTGTGAGTAGCTATGCCGAGATCAGGGCCCCATCGCGCTGGGCCCTGCCCAGACCCTGACCGAGATCAGGGCCCCGTCGCGCCAGGCGCTGCCCAGACCCTGACCGAGATCAGGGCCCTGTTGTGTCAGGCGCTGCCCAGACCCTAATCGAGACCAGAGCCCTGTTGTGCCAGGCGCTGCCTAGACCTCGACCGAGACCAGGGCCCTGTTGTGTCGGGAGCTGCCCAGACCCTGACCGAGACCAGGGCCCTGTTGTGTCAGGCGCTGCCCAGACCCTGACCGAGACCAGGGCCCTGTTGTGTCAGGCGCTGCCCAGACCCCGACCGAGACCAGGGTCCTGTTGTGTCAGGCGCTGTCCAGATCCCAACTGAGATCAAGGCCCCGTCTCACGGGGTGCTGCCCAGACCCTGACCAAGACCAGGGCCCTGTTGTGTCAGGCGCTGCCCAGACCCCGACCGAGACCAGGGTCCTGTTGTGTCAGGCGCTGCGCAAACCCCAACTGAGGTCAGGCCCCGTCATGCCGGGCGCTGCCCAGACCCCAACCAAGACCAGGGTCCTGTTGTGTCGGGCGCTGCATAGACCCTAGCCGAGATCGGGCCCCGTTGTGCCAGGTGCTGCCCAGACTCAGTCCTTGCCCCCGAGAGCTCGCAGGCAACGCAGCCAGAAGCTGGGAGAACAGCCGCGTGGTCCAGGCAGGTGCCTTCGATTGCCTTGGCAGTGGCGCTGAAGGGTGCGTGTGAAGGGCTTTGCAGCACAGAGGCAGGAACCGACGGGCACTGACAGCGATGCCTGGGCTCCTGGGAGGACATTCCCAGAGCTCGCAGCCCTGTTTAAATGTCGGGGCATGGCTCAAAGGAGATGGTAGAAACGTTGGCGTTTGATGTGGCAGGGGCTTCTCGGAAGAGTCGAGGGCTAACGGCAGCGCCTGGACAGGATGACTGGCTGGGGTGTGACTTTGTGACCTCTGCTCCGCCACGCGCTCTCTGTGGCCATGGCCAAGTCACTCGGCTCTGGGACTGTCGCCATGCCCTGCCCCTGGCGGCTGGGAGGTGGTGCCCAGAGAGCGCGGTAATAGGGAAATAGCAGAGACAGCGAGGTCATGTTCCAGCTTGGGTAGCTCCCCAGCAGCGACCGTGCCATCGGAGGCTCTTCGCTCCCTGTGCTGACTGTGTTGCTGTGCCCTGCTGATGGGTCCTACCCCAGAGGCAGCTGCGTTTCGGAGGTGCAAGAAGTGACTGCCTACCTCCCAAGACAGATACCGTTTGTAAAGAGATTGGAGGGGCTGGGATGGAAGGTGCAATTCTTTCTGGAATTTCATATTTATGTCCTTTGCTTGGGCCTAGAGGAACCTGGGGGCTGCCTGTACACAAATGAGCTGATCGGATCCTGGGCACAAGTGCTGTGTGCACGCAGGTAAATCTGCACCAGCATTGCCTCTGTCTATTAGCAGTGATGTGCTGCAGAGCGGGTGAGTCATCGAGCCCATGTTAGCAAGGAGAATACGCGCTGGGCGGGGGGGTCTGGTTAAATGAAGGTTTGCATTGACTGAAATAACATCTCTGAGAGAGAGCCGACCAGGAAACCAGTTCCGCTGAGCCTTAAATTGTAACTTTCCAATGAGCTGACTGGATATTTTGGACTCCTGGGTCCTATCTCAGCTCAGGGAGCTCTAGTGGTTAGAGTAGGGGACATTGGGGCTGGAGAGCCAGGACTCCTGGGTTCTCTCCCCAGCTCGGGGAGGGCAGTGGGGTCTAGTGGCTAGAGATGTAGCGTGTGAGCTCTGGAGGCTGGAAGGCTGTTGCGAAGGTTAGAGACAAGAAGCTCTGTGGTGCTGGCATCTGCTCCATCCCTCTGTCTCTGACGTCTTAATTGCCCCAGGGCTGCATCTCTGGTTGACCTGCCAGGAACCCCCTTCTTCTGGGGCCTCTCACTCCTGAGCAAAGGCCTGACCACACATGATGCTCCAAACGGTCCTGAGCTCGTCTTCCCAAGGCGTTTGGTCTTGGCTGGGAAGACGAAGGCTGGAGGCGTTAATTCAGCCTGTAATTTCATCCCCCCTTGTGGGAGCGCTGCGTCTCTCCCAGCAGCTCGAGCCATATTAAACCTGATTACTCGCTAATTGAGGGGTCTGATGAAAGGAGCATGTTAAGAATCCCAGGGATTACTCTGTGCCCAGCGCAGAACACGGCTTCCAGTCGCAACCTTTCTTTGAACGGGATGGGGAGGGAGATAAACACGAGGTTTGTGCTTTCTGCAGATTAATGGGGTCCTCTGCTTTAAAGTGCACTGCCTTGTTAGTGAGCTTGTGGGGCAGAAAGACATAGATTTCCCGTCTTCCAGATATTCCCTGGTTGTGTTTGTTAGCCTGGCTGCCCATTATTGGGAACTTTAATTAGTGCTTTTGGTTGTAGGGATCGGAGCAGTTAATACTGCTTTCCAACCTTTGCTGTTATGCCCATTTTGTCGATGGGGAAACTGAGGCACAGGGGGATGTGACTTGTCCAAGTGGGTAGGTGGCAGAGCTGGAAAAGAACCCAGGAGCCCTGACTCCTCTTTCGCCTGTTCTGTGCCCCCAGCTTACGCTGTGCTGGGCATTGAGTCTGGGGGCAGAGTGCATCTAATGAGCCCCCACTTTGCTCCCCACAGCACTGCTCTGGGGCTGCATCTCTGGCTGAACTGACAGGCACCCACTTCAATGGAGAAGCCGACATTTCTGTGACTCTGTGGTGTGCAGTCGTCCCCCTACGCCAACACTGAAACGAAATCTTCCAAGCGAGGAGACGTGTGGTGCAGGGAGGGGGACGGGGCTCAGTAAGGGGCGTATTCCCTCACTGTCTGTGCTGCCCAGACCCCATCCCAGAGCAGGTCCCCGTCGGGCCCCGGAGAACTCGTAGTCTGAATAGATGGGGGGAGAGAGGCGCAGAGCAGGGAAGGGACTTGCCCAAGGTCAGCCAGCAGGGCAGTGGCAGAACCAGAAATAGACCCCAGGTGTCCTGAGCCCCCCAGTGCAGGTGCTGAGGTTTTCCGAGCTCCTTGGCATCCGGAGGCAGGATTTTATCTAATGTTCAAATTCTTCTTTGCCACCCTGTGAAGTGCCAGTGTCCCCATGTGCCATCCCGAGCCCTCCAGCATGGCCAAAGGGCTGTGGAGAGATGCTCAGTCCCAGGCATCCTGCTGAGCGGGCAGAGGGAGCCTTAGCAAGCCTGCAGGTCTCTACTCAGGGGCTGTAGAACAAAATCCTGACCTAGAGACCTCCGAGCCCGTGGAGGCAGGGCCAGGGCTCCCAGGCACTGGGCAGGACTGTCGCGTTCGCCCTGTCATGGAGTTTGGAGTGTGCCTTCCTTTGCTGCTGCTTGGCCATGGGCTGCTGGGAGGAAAGCAGAGGAACAGCAAAGGTATACGGGGGGGGGGTCTAGTGGTTAGAGCAGGGAGCTGGGAGCCAGGATGCCTGGGTTGTGGCCCAGCTCTGGGAGGGGAGGAGAGTCTGGGGGTAGAGGAGAGGGGTGAGAGGCAAGATCTCTTACTTCTAGTCCCAGCTCTGGGAGGGGAGCGTGGGTTAGTGGTTAGAGCAGGGGCCGGGGAGTCAGGGCTGTTGTCCTGGCTCTGCGTATGACCCTGGGCAGGACACATCAGATCTGTCTTGTCAGGGAGCAGGAGATGTGCTGTCCGGCTCGGTCTGACCGAACTGGTGTGTAGCTATCGCTGTGGAGGGAGCAACTGCCCAGGGGAAGAAGCCTTCTGAAACCCACAGTGCGTATTGGGGTGAGTCACCTCTCCCACGGCACCCCAGCGCCGTTGCTAATTCCGGTGCGGTGGTGCGGTCCGCACGGGCATGGGCACGTCTAGCCACGCTGGAGACGACGTGCTCTCGCTGTGCCCCTTACTTCTGCTGCTGCCTCTCTTGGGGGGAAGGTTAATGAATGATCCCTTGGCAGTGACCCGGCACTTTGCAGCCTCAAAGCGTTGTGCAAGCAGTGAGCAATTAGTGACTGTTTGCTAAGTGCCCTGCGACTGTAGCTGGTGAGGGGAACCGGGCTAACACCCCCCTCACACCTAGGCTGGACGGCTTCATGAGTGAAGATTTGCAAAGCGCCTGGCTGCTGGAAAGTGCCGCCGCCACGGCGTGCGACATCTCGGGCTGAAGCAGGCTCCTTGTCCTGGCCCAGCTTGCGGTGCGAATAGCAGCACTGGTGCATTTCAGAGCAGCGTTCCCGTCTTCGTCTGCAGCACCGGCCAGTGCAATAACATCCGGTCGCCTGGCTTTGGGATCGAAGCTCCGATGGCACCGTTCTGGGCACCTCAGGGTGGTCTCACAGCTTGTGTGACACGGGGCAGACCAGATGAGCACAGTGGGCCCTCCTGGCCTTAGAATCTAGGACACTGTGGTGCAGGCCTAAGAGATCTGCCCAGTAACTCGCACCAAGCCCATAGCTTGTGGCTGAGCTGGATTAGATCTGGGAGGAGCCAGCC
Source organism: Gopherus evgoodei (assembly GCF_007399415.2). Taxonomy (NCBI): domain Eukaryota; kingdom Metazoa; phylum Chordata; order Testudines; family Testudinidae; genus Gopherus; species Gopherus evgoodei. The sequence continues at coordinate 574,570 of NW_022060061.1, forward strand.
AGCCTCGACCCAGCAGCTCCAAGTGATGGAGAGTCCTTTGTCCCTCCTGATTTCTGGTACGGTACTTGTACTCTTAGCGGAGAGACCCCAGCCCAGACCAGGGCCCCGTCGGGCCGGGCGCTCCCCAGACCCTATCTGAGACCGGGGCCCCGTCGGGCCAGGCGCTCCCCAGACCCTGTCTGAGACCAGGGCCCCGTCGGGCCGGGCACTCCCCAGACCCCAGCCGAGACTGGGGCCCCATCGGGCCGGGCGCTCCCCAGACCCTGTCCGAGACTGGGGCTCCGTCGGGCTGGGCGCTCCCCAGACCCTGTCCGAGACTGGGGCCGCGTTGGGCCAGGCGCTCCCCAGACCCTGTCCGAGACTGGGGCCCTATCGGGCCGGGCGCTCCCCAGACCCCGGCTGAGACCGGGGCCCCGTCGGGCCGGGCGCTCCCCAGACCCTATCTGAGACCGGGGCCCCGTCGGGCCGGGCGCTCCCCAGACCCTGTCTGAGACCAGGGCCCCATCGGGCCGGGCACTCCCCAGACCCCAGCCGAGACTGGGGCCCCATCGGGCCGGGCACTCCCCAGACCCTGTCCGAGACTGGCGCCGCGTTGGGCCAGGCGCTCCCCAGACCCTGTCCGAGACCAGGGCCCCATCGGGCTGGGCACTCCCCAGACCCCAGCCGAGACTGGGGCCCCATCGGGCCGGGCACTCCCCAGACCCTGTCCGAGACTGGCGCCGCGTTGGGCCAGGCGCTCCCCAGACCCTGTCCGAGACCAGGGCCCCATCGGGCTGGGCACTCCCCAGACCCCAGCCGAGACTGGGGCCCCATCGGGCCGGGCGCTCCCCAGACCCTGTCCGAGACCAGGGCCCCATCGGGCCGGGCACTCCCCAGACCCTGTCCGAGACTGGCGCCGCGTTGGGCCAGGCGCTCCCCAGACCCTGTCCGAGACTGGGGCCCTGTCGGGCCAGGCGCTCCCCAGACCCCAGCCGAGACTGGGGCCCCATCGGGCCGGGCACTCCCCAGACCCTGTCCGAGACTGGGGCCCTATCGGGCCGGGCGCTCCCCAGACCCCAGCTGAGACCGGGGCCCTGTCGGGCCAGGCGCTCCCCAGACCCTGTCCGAGACTGGGGCCCTATCGGGCCGGGCGCTCCCCAGACCCCAGCTGAGACCGGGGCCCTGTCGGGCCAGGCGTTCTCCAGACCCTGTCCGAGACTGGGGCCCTGTCGGGCCAGGCGCTCCCCAGACCCCAGCCGAGACTGGGGCCCCATCGGGCCGGGCGCTCCCCAGAGCCTGTCCGAGACTGGGGCCCCGTCGGGCTGGGTGCTCCCCAGACCCTGTCCGAGACTGGGGCCCCGTCGGGCCAGGCGCTCCCCAGACCCCGTTCGAGAGCAGGGCCCTGTTGCCATTGTGCTGGGCGCTGCCCAGACCCTAGCCGAGACCAGGGCCCCATCGGCCCGGGCACTCCCTAGACCCTGTCCGAGACTGGGGCCCCGTTGGGCCAAGCGCTCCCCAGACCCTGTCCGAGACTGGGGCCCCGTCGGGCTGGGTGCTCCCCAGACCCTGTCCGAGACTGGGGCCCCGTCGGGCCAGGCGCTCCCCACACCCCGTTCGAGAGCAGGGCCCTGTTGCCATTGTGCTGGGCACTGCCCAGACCCTAGCCGAGACCAGGGCCCCATCGGCCCGGGCACTCCCTAGACCCTGTCCGAGACTGGGGCCCCGTTGGGCCAAGCGCTCCCCAGACCCTGGCCGAGGGTCCCCAGGGCCCCGTTGCCGTTGTGCTGGGCGCTGCCCAGACCCTGGCCGAGACCAGGGCCCCATCAGGCTGGGCGCTGCCCAGACACAGAGTGAGAGACAGTCTCTGCGCTGAAGAGCTCATAGTCTGAATAACAAGATAGATCAAGAGTTGGGTGGAAAGGAAGGATTATTATCCCCATTTTAAAGATGGGAAAACTGAGGCACAGAGCGACGGGGCAGAATTTGAAGGGTTCGGCGGCTTCTGTTGTGATGAAGCTGAATCCCTCCCCTCCCCTGCACCAAAAACTCTGAAGTCTCAGCCTGAAGCAGGAGGGATGGCTGGAGATGGAAGCCCTGATGGCCCAGAACTCCTGGGTCAGAGAGGTGCAATGGGTCCTGCCCCTGTGAAATCCAGATGGGGCGTCGTCTGACAGCTGTGATCGGGCCCAGCCTAGGGACCGCTGGGGGATGCTTTCTGGCCTGTGCGCCGCAGGAGATCTGGACTCTGGCTTTGTCCTGAGGGTTGTGATGGGCCCAGGCTGAGCACCCACACCAGAGGCTGAACGTGGCTGTTAGGCAGGTGGAGGTAATGGGCTGTGTTTGGCATCGGCCCTGGGGCTGGATTCAGTCACAGAACCGGGACCTGGCTGTGAACGAGGGTCTGGCTCGTTACGTCACCAGGTTCTGGGGTCGGCGTGCACTGCTAGGCTCTGCAGCCCGCCCGGGGCGAGGGAGGGGAGTTGTTGCGATTGGTTCAATGGGGCAGAAGCGTGGGGCGGTGCTGCTGTTGGTTAAGTGCAGGGGGACTGGCAAAGGCTGGGGTCTGCTGACACCCAGGGTTGTTGGGAAGAGGTGCTAGGCTAATTTATTTGCAGTGTAATGATGCGTGTGCTCCAGGAGAAGTTCTACTGGAAAACCCTGCTCTCCTTGTAGTGTGAGGGGAAAGAATTTTCCGGCTTTGTCTTTCTGAAAAAGTGTCACATCCCCCCCCACACACACAATCGCCCGCTCGATTTATTGGGCTTCTCTTCAGATGGCCGTACCGATAATGAAAACGAGCTCGTTTGCACTAATGAAGTCGTGCCGCGAGGAATGCAGCTGGGGGGAGCTGGCATTGGATCGAAGACGCTGGCCCAGCCCGCTCTCTCCTGGGCTTGGCGGTTCTGCCCCACAAAACGGCTGGAGCGTCGTCCTGCCGTCCCTTTGGGTGCAAAGGCTTGTGGGGTGTGGCGGGGGGTCGGGCCAGTACAGAGCCAGTCCCAGGGCTCACTGCATGGGGCATGTCCTATGGAAGCCTCCTGCCAGCCGGCCTGCACCTGCAGCAGCCTCGGGCAGGAGCCAGGCAGCGCTGATTGCAGGGGAGGAACATGCTGTTTATTAAACTCCACAGCCGAGAGGCGACCACGTGAATCCAAGGGCACCCCAATGATTAGATCATTTCATACCCTCCGCCCTGCGGGCCTGGCTCAGGCTGACAGCTGGGTTTGGGGCTGAGACCCAGAACTTCCATTCCCAGCTCTGTGACCCCCCACACAGAGACTGGGGTCCCCGTGGGCTGGGAGCTGCTCAGCCGCAGAGGCCGTCCCTCTGCCGATCTGCCCAGACAGCAGAAGGATTATCTGCCTTTTAGGAACGGGGAACTGAACCGTGGAGAGAAGCAGGGACTTGCCCAGGGTCACACGGGAGGTTCTGGGGGGGAGCCAGGGATTAAACTCAGATCCCCTAGGTCCCAGTCCCTGGCCTTACCTGGCCCCCAACCCCTTTCTCTCCCCTGTTTGTTACGGCAGCACCTCGGGACCCAGTTGAAGCCAGGGCCCCACTGTGCTGGAATGAGACAGCCCCTCGTGTCCTACTCCTGGGCCATTTGGGACTCCCGTCCTGCAGCTGGCGGGAAGGGACACGAGTGAGCGACCTCCATGCGAAGGAGACGCCGGCCCCGCCGCGCCCCGCCCCCGTTCCTTGCCCCTAGGTGCGAATGTAAAGAAATCACCTGCACTGGCACAAAAGGGATTAGACTCGCTAGGTTTCCTGAGAGCTCATTTGCTGCTTTGGCAGCAGTTTGCAGCTGCTAATAAGTTCGGCTGGTGCCTTTTCCGTGCGCTGGCAGCCGCGGGCCAGGAACGCCGCCTGCTTGCGGTCCTGTCACATCCTCCTCGCAGGGGCTCCCCTCCGCCTTGGGCAGGGGTGTCGTTCGGTTGGGAGCGATGCTGAAAGGGCGCTGCGGAAAGCAAGACCAGTGCTGCAGTGGCAGAGCTGGGCGCTTGGGAATGCGCTGGGGGTGGGGGCTACGGGACTAGGCCACACCAAACCCTAATGCAGCAGGGCAGAAACCTGGATTTTGCTGAGGTCACACCGGGAGTCAGTGGCAGGGCCAGGAATGAACCCAGGAGTCCTGGCTCCCAGCCCTGGCTCTAACCACTAGCCCCTACTCCCCTCCCGGAGCTGGGGAGAGAACCTGGGAGTCCTGGCTCCCAGCCCCTGCTTTAACCACTCGACCCCACTTCCCTCCCAGGGCCGAGGAAGCCTTCATGTATGCCGGTTCCTGTTCTCTGGAGCTGACCTGCTCTGATGGTCTGACCCCGTGCTCTGCCAACTCCGTAACTGTGGCTAGGGAATGTTTTCTGTAATGTATGGAGCCTCCTTCGCCCTCCCCCCGCCCGTCCTGATGCGCAGTTGAGCGCAGCCCAGTCAGACTGCCACGGCTCGAGTGCTTGATGGAGATGCCGAGATAAAAAGCCCCTTCACATTTATCACATTTTGCCTTAATCTTTCCCCAGCCCTGATGAGTCACCTGCGTCCATTAAAAGTGAGTCACATTTGTCTTAAGCTCCGGGATAATATTCAGTTTACTAGACAGTCCCACGCCAGCAGGCGTAACGCACACTAGCTGCCTGCCAGAAATAGCAGCCGAGGAGGAAGGCGAGCAGTGATATTTTCCCCCTCACCCCCACGATTCCCTGCTGCGCGGTAATGGTGCCGGATGCTCCCCTGGGCGGTGGGAGTCTTGCAACATTCCTGAAATGTAGCTGCAGTGGAAATGGATTGTTGGGGGGGGTACCTGCAGAGTGAAATCAGTGTGTTCGTCACAGGCCCTTTGAAACCTGTCCCAGCCCCATGCCTCAGTTTCCCCAACCTGTAATATGGGGTGATGACGCTGACCTGCTTTGCAGAGGGCTCTTCGAGACCTGCTGCTGAGATGTTCCGGATGGGCACTAGGTGTTGCAATGACGTTTTAGACTCTAGGGCAAGCAAGTGATTCTGGCTAACAGCCCCCCAGTTCGAACCCTGGGAGACTGGGCTCGCCTTGGGGAAGGGTTAGATTTGTCAGTCGATGGTGGCACTACTGTTTAGCCTTTCTAACGCAGGAGCACCTCGAGGCCCCAGCCCTGGTGCGCCAGGCACTGTACAGACACATAGCAAGGGCCCCTCATCCAAAGATGGCGTAAGACTTGAGAGCTTGACCCAGCGGCACTAGGTAGCGGAGAGAATTGTATTCCGGAAAGCCGAGTCTGTTCCATGCGCTAGCTATGTGGTCCAGTGTGGGGGACACCAGACTGAGGTGTTCTAGACCCATCTCTGCCACTGACCTTGGGCAAGTTGTCTGTCTCGCTGCCTCAGTTTCCCCTCCTGCCCATTTCAGTCTTCTGAAGGCAGAGCTGTTGTGTGTGGATGGGACTCGTGTTAACTCTGCAGCGCAGCCCAAGTGCCCCGCTTCAGTAGGAGAGGAGAGGAGAAGGGGGGAGTGGGACTGTGGAAAATCTGCAGCTTCCTGGCTGGAGGAGAAATGCCCTGGTTTCATGGCTTTCTTGGGGAGCTGCCCTGGCAAGAGGAAATTAGAATGAAGCTGCAGAAGGAAGAGAGAGAAGAGAGAGAGGCTGTTTCTCTCCCCAGATGCTTCATCCAAACGCTCAGCTCCTGATTTCCCAAACAGCATTTGCCCAATCTCGTTAATTTCAGTTAATTGGCAATTAGTTGACTTGAGTCAGAGCACCACTGAAAATGGAGCTTGTAGATGCAAAGTGTGTGGGGCTGTGCAGATAAGAGCATAGGCTAGTGGGTGGGGGGCTGGACACAGGCTCAGGGGGCCTGGGTTACATTCCAAGCTTGGCCATTGACCCGCTCAGTGCCTCAGTTTCCCCTCCCACTTCTCATCCCATTAGGCCGTGAGCCCTTCGGGGCAGGGTCTGCCTGTCGCTCTGAACCTGTGCAGGGCTTGGCCCAAGGGGGGTCGGGCTCGGTTTCCCCCACAGCAATGCCTGGAGGAATCCATTGAGTGTGGAGGGGCATAGCTTGCAAGAGGAGCATGGTGGATGGTTCTTGAGGGGCAGGGAAGCAGCAGCTTGGGTCCTGTAGCAAGGAGTAATTAGCCTGAACTCAGGGCCTGTTAATTAGATTAATTGACTAACATTTGACTTGACTGACCTCCAGAGTCACTGATGCTCTGAGCAGGGAGCAGACGCTTCTAGCTGGTGCCTTTCACTACCAGTCCGAATCCCTGGGCGCTTCTGCTCAGAGGGGGGAGCCCTAGCAATCCTGGTGACTTGCTGCAGGCCAGACTGGAGGGAGGGGTAATTCCCAGAGGCTGAATGGCACCCCCAGCCTCGCAAACATGACAGCGCAGCTCCTGCCGTCCTGGGATCTGATCTCTGCTGGTGCCCTAGACTGGAGCGGGGGCCTCGGCTGGAGCAGGCAGGGGCTCTGGGCCGGGGGAGCTAATTTCATAATGAGGAGAAAAATCTCCCACTTTTCCTACTTGGCATCTTTAGTGAGGCATGGCTGAATCTGATGTGAATCCAGAGCCATTGAACCAAACCGCAAACCCTGGATGTGATGGAAACCCCTTCCAGCCAGGGGGTGTGACACCCCTGCACCCCTATTTCCAGCACATGTGCAAGAGCCAAGATTTTGCAGGGAAGCCTGCAGAGCTGCAGCTGGCTGGCCTGTGCCCAGCGCGCGGAGCCTCGCGCCTGCTTGGTATCCCTGGGACAGGAGAGATTCTAGACTGGGGGGAGTCACAGGTTCTAATCTCAGATGGCAGCCGGGACTCCTGGATTCTCTCCCCAGCTCTGGGAGGGGAGTGGAATCTAGTGGTTAGAGCAGGGGGCTGGGAGCCAGGACTCCTGAGTTCTCTACCCAGCTCTGGGAGGGGAGTGGGGTCCAGTGGTTAGAGTGGGGGGCTGGGAGCCAGGACTCCTGGGCTCTCTCCCCAGTACTGGGTGGGGAGTGGGGTCTAGTGGTTAGAGTGGGGGGTTGGTTCTATTCCCCACTCCTGTGCGTGCTATGCCTGCTCTCGGTGGCATTCCCATCTCATGGTGAGCTTGACCACGCCCCCACCTTCTCTGGGGTCCAGACAGAACTACCAGGTCAGGCTGGACAGTCTGGGATCAGAGCAGTTAAACTGCAGCCCCTTTGTGCCTTTTAGCCACCCCCTTAAGGGCGGGCTGCACCAATGCACCTGGAGAGCCAGGGGCGCCTGGCCCCCGGACTGGCTGCAGCTGGGGGGGTGGGAGGGAACAGCCATGCTAGGCCAGCCCTCAGTGCCAGGCGTTGCGTGGGCCCTCGGCCAAGATCGGGGCCCCCTTGTGCCAGACACTGTGCAGTCGCCCTGTCACCAACCCGTCTGCCCTGGCCCTGCGTGGTGAGGTGGGTATCTTGGCTCCCAGCCCCCCACTCTAACCATTAGACCCCACTCCCCTTCCAGAGAACACAGGAGTCCTGGCTCCTGGCCCCTGACTCTAACCACTCGCCCCCACTCCCCTCCCAGAGCTGGGAAGAGAACCCAGGAGTCCTGGTTCCCAGCCCCCCACTCTAACCACTCGCCCCCACTCCCCTCCCAGATCTGGGGAGAGAACCCAGGAGTCCTGGCTCCCAGCCCCTCACTCTAACCACTCACCCCCACTCCCCTCCCAGAGCTGGGAAGAGAACCCAGGAGTCCTGGCTCCCAGCCCCTCACTCTAACCACTCACCCCCACTCCCCTCCCAGAGCTGGGAAGAGAACCCAGGAGTCCTGGTTCCCAGCCCCCCACTCTAACCACTCACCCCCACTCCCTGCAAAATCTTGGCTCTTGCACAGGTGCTGGGGGTGGGGGGTGCCGCACCCCCTGGCTGGAAGCGGTTTCCATCGCATCCAGGGTTTGGGGGTTGGTTCCGTGGCTCTCAGCCCCCCCCACTGTACCCGTTGTTCCAGCACCACTGGGCTCTTGCATTAATTTTTCAGTTTGTGACTTATTGTTCCTTCAGTGATTTGAATTAAAGTTACCAGTTTAACCAGAGGCGCTGTTCTGTTCCCCCTCCTGCTGCTGGGAGATAATTAACAGCCGCTCGCTGGTTAGGCACTTTGTGATGGATGAATGGCGTAACTGCCCAAGAGGCTGCAAAGCAGCCTGGGAATTCCCCTCTCCTCCCCATGCCCAGCCAAGCCACAGCATTGGCTACTGTGCCCGGCTGCATGGCCAGCCGCATGTAGCCTCCCCCGCGTGTCTGTATGGCCCTCAGAGGGGCCCTGCTGGAGGAGCGTGTGGAGGAGGCAAGAAGGGGAGAGAGCCCCGGGAGTGGGGCCCTCCCTACCTCTGAGTGCTCACCGAACGACTAGACAAAGAGAGGGAGGGGAAACTGAGCCCCAGAGAGGAAAAGGGACGTGTCCAAGGTCAGCCAGGAGGGCAGAGGTGTGCTGAGTCCCTGCTGAGTGGGGAGCGTGGGCCTGGGAAGGTTGCAGGGGATTGTGCCGGGATGGGCTGCACTGGGGAAGGGAGGAGACCTGAGCACAGAACATGAGAACCGGGAGAGGGTTGGGGCAGGTGACACCTCTGCCCAGGACACTGGACAAAGGCTGGGGGATGGGCTGGGGGGGGAGGCTGGGTGAGAGGCTGGAGGAGGTTTCAGTTTGGAGCTGGCTGGGAAATGGAGGGGAGCCCAGATGGGCTCTGGCCTCCCAGTGGGCTCTGCCCCCCCCCCCCCAAGGGACCTAACTGAGGGGTCCTGTTGTCTGTACCTGCAAGACTCCTGACCTGTGTTCCTGTCGGCTAATAAACCTGCTGTGTTACTGGCTGGCTGAGAGTCCCGGTGATTCGCAGGAAGCCGGGGTGACCGTGCAGGGCCCTGACTCCCCCACACTCCGTGACAGTCCCATTGCCCAGGGGGCCACCCTGCCCCTGCTTTCCTTGGGGCATGGCATCTGGGCCGTTCCTAGCGAGGGGGGTGCCAGGGGCTGCCATGGGGGGAGTCGGCTCAGAGCTCAGCCACGCGCCAGAGCAATGGGAACGCGGGATAGAGAAAAGGGACCTTTGGCCAGCAGCAGCTCCTGCCCCCACGCAGGCTAAGCCGCTTTTCTCACCCCGCTGGATGTTGCAGGTTCCACCCTTGAGACCTGGGCCAGTCCCCTCGGTTGGAGGCTGCCGAGTGTCCGTGTTGCTTGCAGCGTAGGCGGGGGCGGGAGAACGGCCAAGCCTGGGCCCCAGGTTGGGTTTTATACCCTCAGTCAATGTGCTTGGGGAGCACAAGTCCAGGCTCGCCTGGGGGGCGTTGCTGAGTCCCCAGGCCCGGTAGAGCAATTGCCCTGCTGTGGACTCAGGCGAGTCATCGCATTGTAGTTCCCTTGCTGGACAATGGCTGGGGATGGTTCGACACCCGCCCGGCGCCGGTTACTTTCCTCCCTTTCTCCTCTGGGGAGCTAATCTCTGGCTGGTTCCCCAACTCACAGCAGGTGTGTGACGAAGTGGGACTGCTTTTAATGTTCCCTCTGAATGCTGGGGGGGCCTCAGCTCTGACCGACCCTCTGTCTCCTGGCAACTAACGGCCAGGCCCTGCCCCTGCAAGGAGATGCTGAAGGTGTGGGAGACGGAGAGATCAGGCGACCTCCTGGCCCGGGAAAGAGACACAGCCAGAGAGGAGGGGCTGGAGGGGGTTGGGCAGTTTTGGAAGCTGGCTGGGAAATGGAGGGGAGCCCCGATGGGGCTCGGGTCTCCCAGCAGGGCTGTGGCCTCCCTGGGGCCCCAGATGGACCTAACTAAAGGGGGTCCTGTTGTCTGTACTGGCAAGACCTGTTTTGGACTGTGTTCCTGTCATCTAAATAAACCTCTGTTTTACCGGCTGGCTGAGAGTCACATCTGACAGCAAAGTGGGGGTGCAGGACCCTGTGGCCCCCCCAGGACCCCACCTGGGCGAACTCGCTGGGGAAAGCGCACGGGGGGGGGGGCAGAGGATGCTGAATGCTCCAAGGAGAGACCCAGGAGGTGAAGCCATGAGAGCTTCTTGCCCTGAACAAGTCTGCTCCAAGGGAGAGGAGGCTCCCCAATGTCCTACCTGGCTTTGTGGGGAGCAGTTCCAGAGCATCGCCCGGGGACTCTGTGACAACGTGTTAGTGACAACCACACACCACAATCTCATCACTTCATATGCATGAATGATACTCATCTATGGAGAGGGAAATGACTTTCCCCCGATACCTCTCAAGGCCTGCTGTACGCGTGAATCACCATCATATACAAGTGAGGAATATGGGGGTTCCTGGCTGCTCCCCAAGGCATAGAACGTCACACCAATCATCGTGAGTTTCTTTCTTTTCCCCGCTCACTTTGTTCTTGAAAACTGCGGGTCTGGCTTATGCTCAGCCTCCTCTCCCATAGAAACTAGCCACCGGAAAACAAGCAACCCCCCCAGGGCGGGGGCGCCTGACTCAGGGTTTGGTTTACACTGGGAAATTCATTCTGCCTGATGATTCCATCCCCGTCTCATTCCAGTCTATCCGTGCTGGGGACAGGCTTAGTCCAGGGCCTGGGCTGTGTGTCACAATGATTGTTCCACCTGGCACAGAATGAGCAGCTTGGACAAAATGTGCCTCTTTCCCCAGCTTCTGGTTTGGGCTGTTCTTGTCTGTTTCTGGGCCGGGGGTGCAGAGAGCCGAATCCTCTGCCTGTCTGTGCTGTGGTTCTGCTGCTCTGCGCTGAACGTTGCCAGAGCAATGGGCCATCCAGCCCCGGGTCCTGTCCCTGACTGTGCCCCGGAGGGAGTGAACAGTCGAGTGAGCTCCTTTCCCTGGTGCCTCTCTGAAAGCCGCAGACGGAAGCGCCTGCGAGGGAGGACGCGGCTCGTGTTACCCGGCTTCCATGCGGATTTTGAAGTGGCTCCGGAGGTACCTTAGCAGCTGCTAAAAGAAGAATTGTCAGAGGAATCAAAGCTGCCTCACTGCGATGGTGCGCGGCGTCGTGACACATGGCACTGAGCGGAGGGGGGAGGCCGGCAGCTAAGTAGCCTCAGAAGGTTATTTCAAAGCAGCCTCTTCTGCAGCCCTTATCTCTGTCCGTGGGCGCCCGGACCCCAGCCACCGCGGCCCCATTCTCATAGAAAATGCTAAGCCATGTGCAGCGATTTCCGAGCCGTCTCAGCTGGAGTGGCTCAGTTAATGGGCTCTATTTGCATATTTCCTCCTCGTCTGATAACGCCCACCCTGGCGCTTTATAAACCTCTCCACGCCGGGTGCGCCTGCCAGCGAAAAGAGTTGGACACGGTGCAGCCAGGCGTGCCAGCTTCCCTCCTCTGCCTCTGGCCCTGCACAGAGCCTTCGCCGGATTGGCAGCTCTGGAGAGCTGAGGGGCAGCGTTTGCCGAACCTGCTAACCTCAAGTTAAGCACCAAGGCTCCTTTTTTCAAAGCAGCCTCTGGGATTTAGGGCCATGGAGCCCATTGCATTCCAGTGGGAATTGGGCACCTGGCTCCATTAGATCCTTTGCAAATTCCAGCTTCAAATATAATCAGCTTGATTTGGGCCCCACACCCACAAACCTAGTGGGAGATGGGGAGGACTGTAGCCCCATTGAGGCAGGGGCAGGCCCATGGCCACTCTGGAGTCAATGGGAGTTTTGCCATTGACTTCACTGGGGGCAGAGTTGCACCCAGTCAGAGGAGGTGGAGCACTCAGCAGGTTTGCAGAGTCAGGTCGGTTTTATGTGGTGTTTAGCTGTGGATTTAGGACCCCCTGGGCTGGCAGATGTTGACCTGAAAGATTCAATTTGTTCCCATATATGGGGACTGGCAGAACCATCTCCAGACAGCCTGCCCCTTCTCCCTGCCACTGTGCCCCACGTCTAACCCAATAGACACGATCACTGGAGGGATTTATTCTTCTGTGCATTACAATAGCACCAGAGGCTCCAACTGAGATCGGGGCCCTGTTGCGCCAGGCGCTGCCCAGAACCCAGGCCAAGATCAGGGCCCCGTCACACCGGGTGCTGCCCAGACCTCAGCCAAGATTGGGGCCCCGTCGCTCCAGGCACCGCCCAGACCCCAGCCAAGATCAGGGCCACGTTGCGCCAGGCGCCGCCCAGACCCCAGCCAAGATCAGGGCCCCGTTGCGCCAGGCGCCGCCCAGACCCCAGCCAAGATCAGGGCCCCCCCATTGTGCTGCCTGGACACAGAGTGAGAGGCAGCCCCTGCCCAGTGGTGACACTGTGGAAAGACTGGAGGCTCTTCAATACTGAGGCTTGTGCATCAGTTCCCACGCGAGAGGCCCGGGGTAAGAAGCCAGGGCAGCCCCTGCTACTGTCTGCGTGCCCAGGAAATGAGCAGCTGCACCTGGGGTCCTCTGTCATCTCCCTGGGCCTGGGATACACACTTGAGCAGCTTTGAAATGTTCACGACCAAAGTCCTGCTGGGCTCCGATTTATTTTCCTCCAGGTGCCTCCCAGCCAGTGGCTTCTTTCCAGACCCAGCCTGGTTGGCAGCTGCGGACTCCTGGGTTTCTCTCTCCCTGACGTGCTCTGACATTTTGGCACAGGCTTGCGATGGGCCCATGCAGAGGTTGTTAGTGGAGGGCAGCGCAGCAGGTGGGGAGGGAGCTGCATTGCTGAAAGCCAAGACAGCGTGCCCAGCGCCTCCCAGAGCTCCTCAGGAATGAAGCTTCTGTCCGTCAACCTGATCTAGGCAGAAGACAGGAAAGATTCTCGTTGCTTTGTGCATTGTGGTAGCACCCACAGACCCCAGCTGAGATCTGGGTCCCCACTGCGCTGGGCACTGCGCAGACCCCAGCTGAGATCAGGGCCCTGTCAGGCCGGGCGCTGCCCAGACCCCAACTGACTTGGCTGCTCCAGAACGTCCCTCCTCTGATGGTTAGAAATCTTTGTCTCATTTGAAGCCTTGACGTGTTGATGGCCAGGCTGTAACTGGTAGTTCTTGCGCAACCCTGGCTCTCAGCTTAAATAACCCCCTCCCCGTCCATCCATCCCCCTGTTGTACTTAAAGTGCTGCACAGGATCTTTTCAGGGGGAATGAGGCAAAACGCCACATTTATTAGTAATACATAGATCAATTAACACTGTGTCATATGCATATGATGTGTATATATATTACACACACACACTCCATCTTGTTGTTGTTACCAGTTAGTTGCTCCCCCTAACTGCACTGGCCAGGTGAGTTAGATGCGGGAGAGGTGGAGCTGGGCTTCTACCGATCCGGATCGATGCTCCATGTTGACAAGACGAGACCCAGGGGCCTCTGCAAGACACCTCACCTTTATAGCAGCTTCCCTCTCATGCAAATCTACAGCAGCTTCAAAATCTGTGTCTGTTGGGCCTTTGTGCTGCTTCCTTCTGAGTGTTGTCCCAGTGCTGCAGAGGGTATTTCCGAGGGAAGGTGCTGGTCTTTAACGAGCCCACGTGAGAGGTTTTACTGTCCTTGGGGCTGGCTCCCAGCCCTCTCCAAGGGTTGCAGCTGGCTGGAGGTGCTGCCTTCCACACCTTCCTCATTCAGCCTTGATCATTCCACAGGGCAATTGATTACAGGAGTTGGGGGGGGGGGGAGGAGATCTTGTTCTACTCAGAGCAAAAAGATATTTTTCTTTCTTTTATTCTGTCCTTAGGGGCTATAACGTTATACCAGGGGCAGCGCAACGTTTCTACGTGAGGCTTTGATCCAAAGTCTCATGAACACAGAGGTCACCCATGGGCAGACCCACTACAAGGTTATATGAAGAGGCACAGTGTAAAGTCATACGAAAATGATCAGAGATTTATCTGCTCCCCCCGTGGGTCTCCCTCTGATGGGTCACTTGCTGGTTTGAACTAGAGGAAGCGGTGGACTCTCTGTAACTTGATCTATTTAGATCACGACTGGAGGACGTCAGTGACTCGGCCAGCTGCTGGCAGGGGTGGACGAGGTTCTGTAGCCTGCACCATGCAGGAGATTAGCCCAGGTGATGGAGGGTCCGTTCTGGCCATAAAGACTATGAGATTGGGGGTGCTGCGCAGACCCGAACTGAGATCACCGCCCCCCGGGGCACTGCACAGACGTGCGGACAGTCAGTCCCTGCCCTGAAGTGCCTGCAGTCTAGATGGATCAAGGAAGGGTTCTTTATCTCCATGTTACAGGTGGGAAACTGAGGCCCAGAGAGATCAAGGCAGGAGCCTCTGCTGGCTTTCAGTGAGATTTCTGCTCCCCAGTGCCTGTCGCTTCTGTAAATGGCCCTTGAGTGCCGGGATCCACACACATGGCTGCAGCAGCTCAAGAGACAGCGTGATGACCCAGGGCACGTTGTGCAGGGCTGTTGGCGGCAGTTCAGATCTGCCGTTTAACGGGCAAGCAGAGCTGGTTTGCGGGTGGGCTGCAGCCGCTCAGCAGCAGCATCTAAACAGCTGCAACTTCCGCATGGAGAATGGGCCTGAGGGACTTGCCCAAGTCATACAGGAAGTCGGTGGCAGATCTGAGAGCTCCAGGTGGGAGCCTTTGCCATGAGGCCGTCTGTCCTGAGTGACCTTTCAGACCCGCCGTGTTAACTGCACTCTTGGAAACCAATTGCCCTCCCCCCCCCCCCGCCCAACCTGTACTGGGCTGGGGACTGGAGAAACCACTCCTGCTCCCTTTGGTTCTGTTAGTCAAATGCCCCGTGGCTTTTGGAGTGGCTCCTGTCTCCACGATGAAGGGAATCGGGGGGATGAGGATATTACTTCTTTGCCTCATGGAGGCACCTGGGAGCCCTCGTCCTGGACCAGGCCCTGCTGTGCAAGGCTCTGTACAAACCCAAGCCCCTTCCATGTCATTGTTGCCCCAGTTTTAGAAGTGTCAGTTCCTCAGATCCGATTCCAGGCCCTCGGGCTGCTGGTTGGCCCCATCTGCTGGGAACGAGACATGTTTGCACAAAGAGCAGCGGCTGGGAGGCGAGGAAACAGGATTTGCTGAAGCAAAGGCTGCAGTGTCCCTGGAGACAGATCAACTCCTAGAGGAACAGGACAAGCAAGTGGAGCTAGGATGGATCACCAGGCTGGTTCCCTGCCCATGGTGCTGGGGAGGGAGCCTCAAGAAATTCACCCGTTTACATGAAGTGTTTAAAGGGGGCAGGTGGCTTTTATTTCAAGGGGCTGTTCCCTGTCCCGGGAAGGCACACGACCCCTAGCGCAGCGACTGCTGAAGCCTCTCTGAGCTTGGTCGACACAGGATTCTTACCCCATTGTGCAGCCTGGGACCTGAGGTACAAGAGCCTGTGTGACATGGCTAGGGGCTCTCAGGGAGGCAGGGACCCAGGTGTCCTGAGGTCCCAGCTAGCACCTGAATGAATGCACCTTCTCGCCCCCCAACCTGGCACTGCTGTGCCAGCAACGCCAGAGCCAACACAGCTCTGCTGAGAGACAAGGGGGTGGAGTTACTCTGCCACTGAATGAAAAGCTCCGTGTGGCAGCATCGGCTGCGTCGGCAGTAGAGAGCCCTGCTGGTGTAGCCGGGCCAGCGAAACGGCAGGAGCGTAGACCAGGCCTAAAGCAGGAGAGCGTCCGCACAGGGCTGTAGAGAGGTGTAGGTTAAACGGCTGCGTCTGAGAGCCCCAGCTCCTTTGCAGAGCCCTCCAGGGAGAACGGGGCAGATCGGATCGGACCTTCCCGATGATGATTTGGTGTTAAAAACGCAACACAAACATCGCCAGCCAAGGAACCCTCCTTTTGGGAGGAAGGAGGGGAATCCCCTGCTTTAAATTGGCAGGTAAAAGATCCCCACCTGCCTGTGTTTCCGGGTCCCAGTGCCAGGTGACCTTTCCTAGGGCTGACTGGAAGAGGAAGTGATTCTGAGCAGCTGGCTTCGCACAGACGCCGGGATGCATCTGTAGTTCCCTGCTCAGCACGTGGGCTCTGCACAGGAACCAGCTGCTTTCTCTGCTTGCCGTTTAGGACCAGATGGGGCTGCTCCCCCGCAGCCCTGCACCTTGCACCAGTGCAGAGGGAGTGCAGGCTTTGCATTGGTGACAGGAGCCAGATTTGTGCTAATGAATCCTGCTTCCCCTCCCATCCTGCTCCCTGCACGCAGAACTAGTTACCAGAGCACGAGCTTCCTCCTGTGCCTTTTGCCTCAGGGCACAAACCAACCCAGCTAATGCAGGTCAGGAGGGAACTGTCCCATGGTGCAGGCTAGCACATCCCTGCCTCTTGCAGGGACAGGATACCGGGCTAGATGGGCCCGCTGGACTGATCCTGGCTGGTGATTCCGCTGCACCTCATGCTGTCATTTCCACCAGTGCAAAAGAGTGAAAGTGAACTGCTACTTCGCACTGGTGTTAATAGCCGTGCAGGGCCATGGAGATTCCAGCCCACTGGGTTTCCCCTGGGTCTCTGGATCCTTTACCACAAGTGTGTTAGGAACGTCCACTTGCCAACATTTCTTCCTGACCCCCGTTACTTAGAGGTCGCTCAGCACCTGAAGCATGAAGGTTTGTATCAGCGGATCTTGGTTCTTTTCTCTTCTCCTCCTTTGTACCTTCTGCAGTGACAGTGGGGCCTTCTGGCGACGCGGGGAGGGAAAGTCTCCGGTGCCACTTCTTGGAGGGAAAAAGTTTCCAAGAGTCACGGGTGCCGAAGTGAAGGTAGGACTCTTTGCTGGAGACCCTCCCTAGGCCGCTCAGTCTGCTGCGCGGCTCCCCATCCCAACGGGCATTTCCCGAGAGCGCCCGTGGGGTGACTGGCGGTTCCCTTCTGTACAGCATCCTACAGAGGGGTTGGGCTGACGGGCTGCGAGAGGGATTGCCAGCGTACGAGGTGTCTGAGGAGGGGTATTATATCGGGGGGGGCGGTTTTCTGCAAAGCAGCCGTTTGCTCAAGATGTGCGGTTTCCGTAGGGTGGTGGTGTGGCTCCTGAGCACCTCAGCTAAGCCGAGGATAAGAATGGCTGGTGCGACCCGACCCTGTCTCTGGGTGCTCAGAGGAGGGCAGGTGTGGGGTAATCTGCTCCCCAGGCAGGGCTCAGTCTGAGCCTTAATAATTAGAGGTGGAAGCCCTGGCGCCCTGCCGGAAACAGGAACTACTGGCGCTCCGGAGACTCTTGCCATCTGTGGAGATGCTCGGCTCCTCTTTGGCTGTGGTGGCATCATGTGGCGGTGAGTTCCACAGGAGGCAATGGCAGGAGTGAAAAAGGATCCCAGGATTATACAGGATTTGTGATGTCACCGTAGGGAGTGCTGAAATCAGGGCCCCCTTGTGCCAGGCACTGCACAGAGCCAGCCAGGGTCAGCGTCCCGCTGTGCTGGGTGCACCGCAGACTCAGCTGCCGTCAGGGAATATTGGGGTGGGGCAGGGGATGGGCAGTGGGTGGGGAGGGAGGGGGGAGCTGGGGATGAGCAGTGGGGGTGGGGGGAGCTGGGGAGTGGGCAGTGGGGTGGGGGGAGCTGGGAGACAGGTGCAGAGAGGGGAGGGAAGGGGTAGCTGGGGGATGGCAGTGGGGACGGAGGGGGGAGCTGGCGGGTGGGCATTGGGGTGGAGGACGGGGAGGAGGTAGCTGGGGGATGAGCGTGGAGAGGGGAGGGAAGGTGTAGATGGGGGATGGCAGTGGGGAGGAAGGGGGGAGCTGGTGGGTGGGCAGTGGGGTGGGGGGAGCTGGCGGGTGGGCAGTGGGGAGGGAGAGAGGGGGGAGCTGGTGGGTGGGCAGTGGGGAGGGAGAGAGGGGGGAGCTGGCGGGTGGGCAGTGGGGTGGGGGGAGATGGGGGACGGGCTGTGATGCAGTAGGGACTGTCTGTGTGGGGAGTGGGAGAGCAGGGGAGGACTTTAGGGGATGGATGATGCCAGAGCCTGTAACCTGAGCTAGGTAAGGGAGGGGAAAGGTCAACACCTTTGCCCGGGAAGGGGACAAAGGAAGGGAGTGGCAGGAGGGAAGCAGTTTGAGTTTGGGCTTGGGGCTGTGTGGGCGGAATTCAGGGTATCCTGGCTAGGATCCAAGCACCCTGAAAGCCCAGAAGGACTCGGTGGAGGGGTCCTGACTGTGCCTGCAAGCTCTGCTGTAACCTGCGTTCCTGTTGTCCAATAAACCTTCTGTTTTACTGGCTGGCTGAGAGTCACTGTGGGTCCCAGGAAGAGGGGTGCAGGGCTGGACTCCCCACACTCCGTGACACGGGCGCAGAGAGGGGAGGGAAGGGGTAGCTGGGGGATGGCAGTGGGGACGGAGGGGGGAGCTGGCGGGTGGGCAGTGGGGTGGGGGACGGGTGGTGGAGAGGGAGGGAGAGGGGAGCTGGCGGGTGGGCAGTGGGGTGGGGGACGGGCGGTGGGGAGGGAGGGAGAGGGGAGCTGGCGGGTGGGCAGTGGGGTGGGGGACGGGCGGTGGGGAAGGAGGGAGAGGGGAGCTGGCGGGTGGACAGTGGGGTGGGGGACGGGCGGTGGGGAGGGAGGCAGGGAGAGGAGCTGGGGCCCGGGCAGTGTGGTGAGGTGTGTGGGGCAGGATGCCCGGGTGATGTGTGTGCGAATTCGGTGCCTGCCTGGGGCACTGTGTGTTGGGCACGTGGTGCCGGCTGGCAGCTCGTCAGGGCAGATGGTGGAAGGTGATTACGAGGCAGTTGGAACCGCGGCGAAGCGGGAGCGGAATGGGTGATGCGCCAGCCCGGGCCCTGCGTGGGTCTCTGCGCACGGCAGCCAGGGCGCTGGGTGCTGGGCACTGGGTGTAGGGGGCAGGGTGATTGGGGCAGGGCGCTGGAGGGGCAGTGGGCGCAGGATACTGGGTGTAGGGGGCAGAGCGCTGGGGGCAGGGTGCTGGGGAGGTGCTGGGCGCAGGATACTGGGTGTAGGGGGCAGAGCGCTGGGGGCAGGGCGCTGGGGGGGCGCTGGGCACAGGATACTGGGTGTAGGGGGCAGAGCGCTGGGGGCAGGGTGCTGGGGGGGCGCTGGGCGCAGGATACTGGGTGGGGGCTGCCGTGTTTTGTTAGGAGCTTAGTCATTTTTGTTCTCAATCTGCTGCTTTCGAGGGCTCAGGATAAATAGATGCGAAAGTCAAACAAACAAACAGGGAGGCCGCCTGGCGCGCAGCTGGTTCCCGCCGGAGACCCGGCTCTGGAGCTCAAGGCCCCATTTCACACGGGGAATCGGAGGCACTCAAGGGGGGAGGTTGTTGCCTGAGGTCAGTGGTGGAACTGGGGAGAGACCCAGGTGTCCGGGCTCCCAGCCCCTCCCTGCACTGACCACTGGACCCAGGGCGGCTTGAGGTATTTTGCTGCCCCAAGCACAGCAGGCAGGCTGCCTTCGGCGGCACCTGCGGGAGGTCCCCTCCCCGGTCCCACGGATTCGACAGCACCTGCGGGAGGTCCCCGGTCCCACGGATTCGGCAGCGCCTGCGGGAGGTCCCCGGTCCCGTGGATTCGGCAGTGCCTGCGGGAGGTCCCCGATCCCGCGGATTCGGCGGCGCCTGCGGGAGGTCACCGGTCCCGCGGATTCGGCGGCGCCTGCGGGAGGTCTCCTGTCCCACGGATTCGGCGGCGCCTGCGGGAGGTCCCCGGTCCCGTGGATTTGGCGGCAGCCTGCTGGAGGTTCCCGGTCCCGTGGATTTGGCGGCGCCTGCGAGATGTCCCCGGTCCCGTGGATTTGGCGGCGCCTGCGGGAGGTCCCCGGTCCCGCGGATTCGGCGGCAGCCTGCGGGAGGTCCCCGGTCCCGCGGATTCGGCAGTGCCTGCGGGAGGTCCCCGAAGCCGTGGGACCAGCAGACCCTCCACAGGCAAGCCACAGAAGGCAACCTGCCTGCCGCCCTCGCGGCGCTGGCAGAGCACCCCCTGTGGCTTGCCGCCCCAGACACGCTTGGCATGCTGGTGCCTGGAGCCACCCCTGACTGGACCCCACTCCCCTCCCAGAGCCAGGGAGGGAACCCAGTTGCCTCCCATTAACTGTAGTCCCTTTTCTCCAACCAAGGGCAAACTCAGGTTTCTGGCCACGCTGCGGCTGGCTGAGGGGCCCAGGGTGGGGGGGAGCAGCATGGCAGGGTAGGAGGGGGGGGCGCTGGCAGACTCAGGCCCTGGCAAGGGAATTGTTCTGGGCAGCAGCTGTGACCTGAACGGAGCCTCCAGCCCTGAGTGGCAGGTGCCAGGCCGATGTGTTGGCAGGTGGCTCCCGGCGCTGGCTGGCAGACCAGGCTGCCGTCCTGTCCTCCCGGGGCGTCTCTGCAGGCCTCAGCATGGGGTGTGGGACGTGGCTGGGAAGCCTTGGGGGCCAGGCAGAGCCTGGGGGAGCCGCCGGCTGCAGCTCAGTCCAAGCCGTGCAGTCGGGGGCTAAACATGGTCTAGTTCAAGATCCAGCTTCTACCCCCGGCCCTTGCCACTGAGCAGCGCCGGGGCCGGCTTCACCAGGCTCCATCTGCCTCATGGCTCAGGCTTCGGAGCCTGGCCAGGGGCATGTCTGGGCTTCCCAGCCAGTGCGGCAAGACCTTCGTGTGTCTGATCCAGAGGGGCCGGGATTCCTCCCTCTGAGAGCCCCACAGTGAAACACCCCAGGGGTCCCCATCCGGGGCCTCCACCCCAACCCCTCCCTCCAAGAGCCGCGCTGTGAAACGCCCTAGGGGTCCCCATCCAGGACTGGGATTCCTCCCTCCGAGAGCCCTACTGTGAAACGCCCCAGGGGTCCCCATCCGGGGCCTCCACCCCAACCCCTCCCTCCACCCATCCGGGGCTGGGATTCCTCGCTCCTAGAGTCCTGCTGTGAAACACCCCAGGGGTCCACCCCTACCTCTCCGAGAGCCCCACTGTGAAACGCCCCAGGGGTCCCCATCTGGGGCCTCCACCCCTACCCCTCCCTCCGAGAGCCCCACAGTGAAACGTCCCAGGGGTCCCCATCCGGCGTTGGGATTCCTCGCTCCGAGAGTCCCGCTGTGAAACACCCCAGGGGTCCACCCTACCTCTCCGAGAGCCCCGCTGTGAACGCCCCAGGGGTCCCCATCCGGGGCCAGGATCCTCCCTCCGAGAGTCCCACAGTAAACGCCCCAGGGGTCCCCATCCGGGGCCAGGATTCCTCCCTCCGAGAGCCCCACAGTGAAACGCCCCAGGGGTCCCCATCCGGAGCCAGGATTCCTCCCTCCGAGAGCCCCACAGTGAAACGCCCCAGGGGTCCCCATCCGGAGCCGGGATTCCTCCCTCCGAGAGCCCCAGAGTGAAAGGCCCCAGGGTCCTCATCCTGCCTGTGTCAGAAACCCCTTCACTCTGGTGCTCGGTGCCCACAGGGCGCTGGCTTATCCTGGCTCATCAGAGCAGTGCTGCCACCACCACTGGCGGGAGCCCGGGCATGGCACCAGCAAACGCCGAAGCGAGGAATCACGTGGGCACAAATGCACCCAGGGCTGCTTGGACCTTGGCAAAGGCTTGAGGAGGGGAGGATCGGTGATCCACAGGAGAGCTGGGTCTGGTTCCCAGCTCTGCCCTGGACTCCCTGGGTGACCTTGGGCACCTCACTGCACCACTCCGGGCCTCAGTTTCCCCATCTACCTTGGGGCGAATGGTCTGTTTAGACCGTGAGCTCCTTGGGGCAGGGACTGTCTCGCTCTTTGCCTGGGCAGTGCCCAGCCCAATGGGGACCCTGATCTGCAGGGCATAGGGGTCTGAGGGTAGGAGAGAGCCAACGGGCCCCAACCCAGACAGGAGTCCCATTGTGCCAGGCGCTGCACAGACGCAGTAACAGTCTAAATGAACAAAGGGCAGGAGGGAAACTGAGGCACAGAGAAGTGCTGGAACTAACCAGTTCTCCTGCCTCCTTGCCTGCTGCATTCCCTTCCTCCCCTCGCAGAGTCCAGCTGAGGCTTCCTTTGTCTCCGCATTTCTCCCGGAGAACAAACGCCTCCTGCTCGTCTGTAGAAACAGGCAGCGCTCTGCAAAGCACTGCCAGGCTCCCCTGCCCGGTTCAGGAGATGGGGCTGGTGTGGAAGGCACCATGCAGGCTCCAGCGTGGCTCTCTCTAGTACAGACATTTCAAAGTAGACAGTATTTGTATGTTGGTTAGAGCAGGACTCCTGGGTTCTATCCCCAGCTCTGGGAGGGAAGTGGGGTCCAGTGGGTTAGGGCAGGGTAGGGCTGGGGCTGGACGTCAGGACTCCTGGGTTCTATCTCCAGCTCTGGGAGGGAAGTGGGGTCCAGTGGGGCAGGGCAGGTTGGGCCGTGGTGGGGGCTGGACACCAGGACTCCTGGGTTCTGTCCCCAGCTCTGGGAGGGAAGTGGGGTCCAGTGGGGCAGGGCGGGTTGGGCCGTGGTGGGGGCTGGACACCAGGACTCCTGGGTTCTGTTCCTGGCTCTGTCACTGTGCTGCTGGAGAACCTTGGGCTTCTCCCTGCACCTCTTTTCTCTCCCCGCTGCTCCTTTGCCTGTCTAGTCTGTGCACTCGGGGGCAGGGACTTGCTTCCCCTCTGTCTGTGCAGCACCTGGCACACTGAGGTCCCCACCTTGACTGGAGTCGCTATGGGCTTCCGTAGTGACCTTAATACCCAGAGGTGAAGGCGCGCTGGGTTTCCCTGAGACTGTCTGTGCGGGGGTTGGGGGGTGCTTTGCGCCCGTGCTCCTGCGTGGGCAAGGCCAGGCAGTGCCATGCTGGGTTGACATGCCACGGCTCCGAGCCTTGGCTGGGCGAGAAGGCAGAGGTTGGGCCTTGGGGATTCAGATGCAGATTGAAAGCCCTCAAAGCACGTTGGGTGCTGGGATTTCACTTCCGCTCCGTGCAGTGCTAGGGGCGGGGGGGATATTTATGTGTCTGTGCTGCTGCGCCCCAGAATCCAGAGAAGTGGTTCCTGCTCCCCGTCCGTTATTAAGGGAGCCAGCGGGCGGGCGTGACTGATGGCTTTAATCGCGCCAGCCGCTCGCTCGCTCGCTCAGACAGCAGATGTGCCTTCGCTCATGGCCACAGCGGGAGGGCACACGACTCCTGCCAGCAGCTGTGGCGTCGCCCTGGACTGTGGCATGACTGGGGGGCTGGGTAACGCTGAGCGCTTCATTATCTGCAAAGCCCCCCTGCGCTCTAACCACTAGCCCTCCTCCTGTCCCCAGAGATGAGACTAGAACCAGGAGCCCCGATGGCTCTGCCCCAGGCCCCGGCCCCCTTTCTGTCCCAGAGCTGTAGTGTAGACAAGGCCATGCGGGTGCCTTTAACGCACGATAACCCAGCCAAGTGTAGACAGGTTCCACCCCTTCCAAGGTGCACCTAGGCCTGCGGAAGAGAAGGGTGGAACAGGAAGTGGAGGCAGCCAGATGGGTGAGGGACTCGCCCGAGATCACCCGTCAGGAATAGAACCTGGAGTCCAGACTCTCAGCCCAGCGCGTGTAAATGGTCCCTCTCAGCACGGCGTTGCCTGGCACCCGAGGGTGTAAATGGTGGTGCTGAGACCGGAGCCCTGAGCCCACTGTGTGGCTGTGGGTAGCTGCCCTTCCTGAGCCTCTGGCTGGATCCGGCCAGGCTGGTGGCAGGTTTCTCTGGTGCCGAGCGCGGAAGGGGCTGCTGCTTCGAAGGCAGGGAACAAAAACCTTCCCAAGACGTCTTGCTTCTAAATTTAAGGGCTGGTGAGTCACCCTCTGGCTTCCTCTGAGGCAGCCAGGGCCCCCCTGGCCCGGCCCCTCCTCCCAGGCTGCTAGTGCAAGACTGCTGCAGTAATACGGTACCCCGCTGGGCCGGGTGCTGTATGCGGTTAGCTGTATTACGGTAGTGCCCAAGTGCCCCACCGTGGGTGCTGCACAGACAGAGCAGAGAGGTGGCCCTGCCCCAAAGAGCCCTGGCGCCGCGGTATGAGAGGTTCCCCTGCCTGCTAGACAGACCGTTTCACATTCCCCAGGAGACCCCCCCCGAAGGACCCTCCCCAGCTGCTGCAGCACTTGCATCATGGCTCTGCACCCAGCGTGCAGCACAGGGGACGTGCACCCTGGTTCTTCTCTGCTTCCCAGGGGAGTGGAACGCGAGTTAGAGCAGCCCCAAGGCTGCTCTGACTCCAAGGGCCTGCCTAGAACCCAGGCAGTCGCAGGGATGGTGGAAGAGAGGGTCAGCGCTTTCCCCAGGGAGCATGGGGCTGTGTGGGGGCTGGGTTTGCTCAGCCATTTCTTCTTGCAGCCAGGCACATCCTCCTGCGTATTGAATGCCGGTGGCCAGGCGCGGCAGAGCTGCGGACGAGGGCTGGGCCGGGGATGTGAGTGCTGCAGGAGCAGATGGCAGAAGCACGTGGCCTTTGCTCCTTGCTGGCTGCCTCCCTCCATGCTCGTTCAGGCATGGCGGATGAGCTCAGCCCCCCGTCCGGCTCCGTCCATGCAGGAATCGGGGTGCATGGCGCTGTCTCAGGCAGGCGCACTGCACATCTCGCTAGCTGTTCCAAACCCAGGAGTCCTGCCCGCCAGCCCCTGCTCTGGTCCCTCGACTCCCCTCCTATAGAACCCAGGAGTCCTGCCTCCCACCCCCCTGCTCTGGACCCTCGACTCCCCTCCCCAGTCCTGATTCTCAGCCTCCCCCCCTGCTCTAGGTCAGAGCCCAGCTGGGAAGAGAACCCAGGAGTTCAGGCTCCCAGGCCCATACTGGAACCACGACAGCCCAGTGGTTTGCTGCTGAAGCTTCTGAGTCTGCAGCGAAACTGCGGCTGCACCCAAAGCGAGGGCCGGGTTTCATAGCTGCACTCCTGGGGTAGGGGCCTGCTTTCCCACCACCCGCCGAGCCTCGGCTTCCAGAGCAGCATCCCCCAGCCTAGATCACGGAGCCACTCAGCTTCTCTGCCTGCCCTCACCTTGCCCCGGGCGCAGGCTCGGGAGGAGCAGGCCCAGCGGGCGCATCTGCCACCTTCTCAAGCAGATGGAAAGTCACCAAATCCGGCCCCAGCTCCTGCCCCGGGGGCTCGCCCTCTCCGGAGCCATGGGAAGGATTCTGGCCCCATTCCGAGCAGGGGACGTGGCGGTACAGAGATGCAAGGACTTGCCGAGGGTCCCATGGGGGAGCCAGGAGCCGAGCTGGGATTTGGATCCAGATCTCCCTGTCCCTGCATTTGCCGTTCTCTCTGGCAGCCTGAGGCCGCTCCCAGCGCTGGCGCGGTGCAGAGTAGCCCCTGGACGCCTGGGACTACGGGGCAGAGCGATTGTGGTGCATGTAAATAGCCCACTTTGGCGGCGTGTGAGCAGCTGCTGCCTTTCCCTCCGGGAGCCGGGTCTGTGCTTGGCCAGCTCACACACCGCGGGGATCTGGGATCAGTGCCGGGCGCCACGGTTCTGTCTGTCCCCGTCAGCGGCAAAGCAGCGTGGGAATGAGCAATGCAGCCAGCCTAGAGTATTCGCTGCCCAGTGCAGGGCAGTTCCTGCAGCGTAGGGACCAGGGCTGGGGTCTGAATGGGGGGTCAGGGCTTTTCCCATATTGCTGAGGGGGGTGGGGGAAAGGGTCAATCCCAACATGCTATAAAACTCCACAGCCCAGCTGTGCCATAGCACCTGCTTTTCCACAGATCCAGTCGATTAAAAGCCAGGGCCGGCGTTAGGGGGCAGCAAGCAGGGCAGGGGCCACAGGGCAAACGCTGCTCGGGCCTCAGCTTCAGCCTTGCATGGTGAGGCTCAGGTTTCAATGGGGCCCAGATCTCGGCCGGGGTCTGGGCTGTGCCCGGCCCGACAAGGCCCTGATCTCAGTCGGGATCTGGGCAGCACCCGGCCCAACAGGGCCCTGATCTCAGTCAGGGTCTGGGCAGCGCCTGGCGTGACAGGGCCCTGATCTCGGTCGGGGTCTGGGCAGCACCTGGCGCGACGGGGCCCAAATCTCGGCTGGGGTCTGGGCTGTGCCCTGCCCAACGGGGCCCTGATCTTGGCTGGGGTCTGGGCAGCACCCGGCCCAACAGGGCTCTGATCTCAGTCGGGGTCTGGGCAGCACATGGCGTGACAGGGCCTTGATCTCGGCCGGGGTCTGGGCTGTGCCCTGCCTGACAAGGCTCTGATCTCGGCTGGGGTCTGGGCAGCACATGGCGTGACAGGGCCTTGATCTCGGCCGGGGTCTGGGCAGCACCCGGCGCAACAGGGCCCTGATCTCGGCCAGGGTCTGGGCAGTGCCCGGCCCAATGGCGCCCGGATCTTGGTCGGGATCTGGGCAGCGCCCAGCGCAATGGGTCCCAAATCTCGGCTGGGGTCTGGGCTGTGCCCTGCCCGACGGGGCCCTGATCTCAGCTGGGGTCTGGACAGCACTCAGCACAATGGGGCCCTAATCTCGGCTGGGGTCTGGGCACCACCCAGCACAATGGGGCCCTGATCTTGGTCAGGGTCTGGGCAGCGCCCAGCACATTGGATTGGCACCTGTAGGCTCTATTAACCATCATAGGACCCGGCGCACCCTCTACCAACAAGCTGTCCCTTGTGGGGGGGGGGGGAGTTTCTCATTCTCCCAGGCGGTGCTGGAAGTCAGAGAGCTGCTCCTGCCCCTTCCCTTGCCCAGAAGGGGGAGGTGTGGGGGTGCTGCTTAGATTCTGGATTTCCGAGGCCTGCAGCTCCCCTTACTCACGCCAGGCGCGGGGGCTCTCACGCCGAAGGGGTGCCAGGATTTGTGCTGGCCCCTCTGCACAGGGCTGAATTGCACCCTGCAGAGGTCTGCTTGTTTATTAGGAGTATTATGGTAGCACAGGGACATCCCGACTGAGAACAGAGCCCCATTGTGGCAGGTGCGGCTGTGATGAACTAGGAATGTTCTTAATGTTTCCCCTGAATACGGTCTTGGTGCCTCAGTGTCCCCATGGCAGTTCTTAAGTATCTGGCAGAGCAAAGGGCCAGTGCACCTAAATGCCTGGCACTCTGTCTGCTAGCAACTGATGGCCTGGGCCCCTCCCCTGCAAAGGTGCCAGCTGAAGGTGTTGGAGACAAAGGGATCAGGTGACCTCCTGGCCCAGGAAAGGGGCTGAGGAGAGAGGAGGGGCTGGGAGGGGGTTGTTAGTCAGGAGCTGGCTGGGGTCGAGGGTGGAGGGCAGACCTGAGGGTCTGGCTCACTGCCCCCCAGAATGGACCCAGCCGAGGGGTCTGGCTCGCGGTACCCACAAGCTCTGTTTTAGACCCTGTTCCTGTCATCGAATAAACCTCTGTGTTACTGGCTGGCTGAGAGTCACGTCTGACTACAAAGTGGGGGTGCAGGACCCTCTGGCTTCCCCAGGACCCCGCCTGGGTGGACTCGCTGTGGGAAGCGCACGGAGGGGCAGAGGATGCTGAATGCTCCAAGGAGAGACCCAGGAGGTGAAGCCGTGTGAGCTACTTGTCCTGAACAAGTCTGCTCCAAGGGAGAGGAGGCTCCCCAAAGTCCTGACTGGCTTGGTGGGGAGCAGTTCCAGAGCATTGCCCGGGGACTCCGTGACAGCGGCACAGACCGCAGCCAGGATCAGGGTCCCCAGTGTGCCGGCCCCTGGTGGTGGCTGTGACGGCCGCTGGAGTTCAGGATTTGGTCATCCTTGCCCACGCCAGCCTGGGGTCCGCCTGGCCCTGTCGGTAGTGACTGAGGAGGGCTCGGGCTCAGGGTAACGGACCCCGTGGACACGGGCCAAGTTCCCCAGTGGTGGTGACAGTGGATGAGCCACGACTGGCAGGGCCGGCTCTGGCTTTTTTGCTGCCTCAAGCAAGAAAATACCTGTGGGCCGGCCGGAGCAGCAAAGCGGAGAGGACAAACAAACCTGCTGGCCGGCCGGAGCAGCAAAGAGGCTATGGAGGGCAGCAGAAAGTTTGATCTTTGTAGCAGGCACCCTGCCTGCAGGAGTCGTGCTGCTGTAGGCTGCCTGGGATCGCCCTGGCTGGGAAACTGTGGCAGGTGCCTTTGCTGCGGCTCCCTGGCTGAGCCCATCCCCTGGCTTTTGACATTGCTTGTCTGTCCTGGGCTCCTGGTTCCAGTGGCGCAGGAACCTCACTGGGCCTGGATTTCAAATCGTGAAATCGGTCACCTCCTCCCCAGGAATCGCTCCGTAGTGAAATCTCACCGGGTGTCCTGCAGCGCAGACGCATCTGCAACCACACCATGGACTGGTCGTCCCTCAGCTCAGGCGTTTCCCAGCTTCTCGCAAGCTTGGCAGCCTCCCACGGCACAGAGCCCTGCGTCGGTCCCAGGAACCTGCTGAAGCCGTGAGATGCACGTTGCACAACCAGGAGACCACCTGGAGCCTGTATGAAACGCTGTGTCACGCCACGCTGGGACCGCCGGCTTCAGACAATCGCACGAGAAGCCTCGGCTTTCTGAAGGGGCCTTTGATACATTAGCACAAAGGCAGGAGCACGCAAGCAGGGGCTGTCTGAGAGCATCAGGCATTTCCCGGAGCCCAGGAGATGGAGCGCCCTGGCCCATGAAGCAGGGCACAACCTGCAGGACAGCAATGTGTGTCCTGCCGACAGAGCTGCCCGTACCTGGCTGGCAGCCACAGCCTTCTGACATGGCCAGTGGGAGACCAGACAGCTATCCTGCTTATCCACGGAGCAGGCCCTGGCAGCTGAACCACACTCCTGCTGACGCCTGGCCAGAGCCACGGGGCCTGGCAAACCGCATGGCTGCTGGGCCAGGGCGAAGGCTGAGCCGGTGTCGCTCGAGGAAGTAGGAAGGGCCACCCAAAAGTTTCTGAGTGGACGTGTCCCACCTGAGCTGCTTAAAGGTGCTTGGAAGCTGGGAGCATTGGGCTGCAGCAGCTGTTCTGGAGAGCGTGGGCACAGGACAAACCCCCTGAGACTGGATATAGCAAAGGGTCTGGTGCTGAATGTGCGTGGCCTACGGCTCGCAGGCTGTGTTGTCCAGTGGGTAGCACACCAGGAGACTTGGGTTCTACTCCCAGCTCTGCCTGTGACCTTGGGCGAGTCCCTTCCCTCTCTCTCTGCCTCAGTTTCCCCTGTCTGCACAGATTTCGAGCTCCTTGGGGTCGGGACTGTGTCATGCTGTGTTTGTGCAGTGCTTAGCAGAGTTAGGTCTCCGTGGAGCTCTCTTGGTTCTACTGTAATTAATAACAATTAGCTGTTCTGTAAAGCTGGCTCTAACAAGATGGTATTTTGCAAAGCCAGGCAGAGAGGTCCCTGGGGGTCAGGAAGGCTTTAGCGCTGCCGTTATTTAGAGACTGGTTTTTTTGGGGATGATGTTTTAAAGGCAAACCCCTTAACAGCACCTGGGCCCCCTGGGCTCTACTCGCCCATCCTGGCATGAGCTGAGCTTGTAACAGGCCATAAATTCAACCTGCCATTGGAGGATGCTGCGATAAAGCATTTTGCTAATTGGCAGTTTCCAGGGAGGGACAATTTCCAGCGATGTGCACAGCTGGGCCCCGTCACCGGAGCCAGGGATGCCACTGATTGCTCCTCCTGGCACCTGGCCTGGTGCTGGGTTTGGCAGATGGTGTATTGCAGAACGGCCTGCATGTGGTGGGTCTGGGTCTGCATGGAGCTGATGGTGGCCAAGCCCATGGCCAGATCAGGGTGACCCTGGCTAGCTCCTTGGGGGGCTTTGTCTTCTCTCAGGCTGGGTACAAACACCCTCCTTTGCCAGATGGACACAGCCCAGGTGTTGGGGCAGTGATCACAGGGCTGCTGGCGGCAGGCTCAGTCTAGGTGGAGCTAATGGTGAGGGGAGGGCACAGAACAGCTGCCCTGCGCCGTCTCGCCAGAGGCCCTTGGGTTCCCCACCCATGCAGGCGGCGATGGGAGAGGCCCCCAGAGCCTGGCGGGAGCCTCAGTTTATTCCCCACCTCCCGCCCTTCAGGCACTGCTGGGCTGTGAGTTTTGCTTCATGTATCAGCTCCATTCCTGGCTGTGGCTTCTCCTCTTCCCTGGGCCAGCAGGGCCCCCGCATCCCCTAGGGACTGGCAGACACTGGGGCAGAGGCTGGGACTGCTAGGGGGTTCAGCTCCTGGGCTGGGGCACAGGGTCTCAGCAACGTGGGTCAAACCCCAGCAGCTGGGCCAGTGCTCTGGACATGCTCCTAGGGGCTTGTTTGCATCACCTGGGGGGAGCCGAAGCCCAGGGGCACCCGGCTGGCTGCTGTGAGGACAGCACGTCCTGGGGCTGGTTTCTCTTTCCCCTTGAATCACCTTCACGCTCAGTTTAGCTCTTGAATCGACATGATTAGTATTACATGGAATAGCGTAACAATCCAGATCCCGACTGAGATCAGGGCCCCGTTGGGCCGGGCGCCGCCCAGACCCTGACTGAGATCAGGTCGCCATCGTGCCGGGTGCCACCCAGACCCCAACTGAGATCAGGGCCCCATTGCACCGGGCGCCGCCCAGACCCCGACCCAGATCAGGGCCTCGTCGCGCTGCCAAGATCCTGACTGATCTCAGCTGGAATCTGGGCAGCGCCCGGTGTGATGGGGCCGTGATCTTGGTCTGGGTAATACCCGGCGCGATGGGGCCCTGATCACGGCTGGGGTCTGGGCAGTGCCTGGCATGACGGGGCCCTGATCTCAGTCTGGGTCTGGGTAGTACCCGGTGCGAGGGGACCCTGATCTCGGTCTGGGTCTGAGTAGTACCTGGTGCGACGGGGCCCTGATCACAGCTGGGGTCTGGGCAGTGCCTGGCACGAGGGGCCCTGATCTTGGTCTGGGTCTGGGTAGTACCCAGCGCGACGAGGTCCTGATCTCAGCTGAGGTCCATGCAGCATCCTGCGCGATGGGCAAAGGGTCGGTGGGTCCCACCCCATCCCTGCCCTGCCACCTCGGGGGCGTGGGCACCTCGAGCTCATGCCAAGAAAGGGGCAGCCCCACGCGCCAGGCGGCAGGCAGGGCAGTGAGCAGCGGAACTGGGATTTCAGGGGATCCTGAGCACAGGGGCCCAGGGCAGCTGGCCTGGGAAGGACAAATCAGCTTGGTTTCAAGCCTCATTAGAAAGGCCGCCTGGGCAGCTGGATTGAGACGAACAGCACCTGCTGCTGAGCCGCCGGCATCACGCCCGCCACAACCATGGGGCTGGCAGGGGAAAGCTCCGTGCCAGGCACTGACCAGCCCTGCCCCCATGTTCCTCGGCAAGCCAGACCCAGTCCCGTGCCAAAGGGAAGTGCCAGCGGCAGTCAGTGCGGGCTGTCTGGCTCTGCGCACCCCTCCAGGTTCGGGGTGCAGGACCAGACAACCCCCCTTTCCCTGTTCGGGTGAAAGCTGGCTCTGCAGCCCGCAGCAGCATGAACGTGTGTGTTTCCCAAGCAAGCCAAGAGGCTGGACAACGGGCAATGAGCTGGAAGCGGGGTCTAGTGACTTAGAGAGGGGAGGGGCTAAGGGTCAGGACTCCTGGGTTCTCTCCCTGGCTCTGGGGAGGAGTACTTGCTAGTGGGAACAGGAACAGGAGTCAGACCTCATGGGTTCTCTTCCCAGCCCTGACCTTGGGTGAATCACTTAACCTTTTCCCGTGCCTCAGTTTCCCCATGTCAAGTGGAGTTGCCGCTGTCTCTGGGCCCTTGGGGGGTGCTGTGAACTCCTGGCATGGGCAGGACGAGGATTACAAACAGTGGGGGTAGCTCCAGCCCAGCTCTCTGAGCCATGGTACCGGCTCCCGACTCACCCCCCAAACAGGCTGGATAAGAGGGGACAAAGGCAGCACCTGTTCCCCGTGAGCAGCTGGAACGACAGTAATTAGATCCTAGTGCATTAGTTGCCAAGTACGGCACAGTGCAGCCTTGCCAGTGAAATTGGCCCTGGCTCGGCTGCGTGCCCCAGAACTGCTTCCCCTCCCGGCGGGGAGAGAACAGCGCGTTCCCTCGTATGGACCGGGCCCTCGGTACCGCTGCCAGCCTGCCACGAGGCTGCTGCGGGGAATGGGCAGGGGACCGGCGGCCGAGCTGATTGCAGGCAGCTGGGATCCGAGGTGAAAGCCAAGCCCTGGGTCAGGTGGCAGACTCCTGGGCATCAGGCCCACGCGGTGCTGCTTAGGAATTCTGCCTGGGGCTGCCCCACGTCGTGCCCCATTGGCTGCTCGTTGGTGAAGGCTGGCAAC
Source organism: Gopherus evgoodei (assembly GCF_007399415.2). NCBI lineage: Eukaryota > Metazoa > Chordata > Testudines > Testudinidae > Gopherus > Gopherus evgoodei. Next base: position 606,405 of record NW_022060061.1, read on the forward strand.
TCCACCACAGCCCGGTTCAGGACCCTCCCATCTGTCTTCAGCTTGCAGCCCTTGGGCTGGGTGCGCCCTGTCGCTCCAGGGCTGGGGTCGGATCCTGGGCGTTCTCGGACCCCGCTCAACGGACCATCAGGAGCTCAGCTCCCGGGGGCTGGCCTGGAGCGGCGCGTGCTGTCACAGGGCCCAGAGCTCGGTAGCAGCCCAGGCACCAAGAATATGGGGCAGAGTCCCCAGCAGAACACGGGTGCCTCTTTCCCGGCTGCTCCCGGCTGGTCGTTACATCAGCTCCGCAGCTCCCGGAGCTCCTAGCGTGCACTGCCACTCCCAGGCCCGTGTTTTCACTAGCAGGACATGCTGTCACACGCTGTCAGCACGCACGAACCCTCGTGCAAAACTGATCTCTAGCTCCTCCCGGCTTAACTTACACCGCTGGACCATTGCTTCTTCCCAGCCCTCGGAGCCCCCCAGCAACTCAGACGGAGGTAACGAGCCAGCGCAGATTAGTCACCCATGATGGGAGTAAGGCACGGGCAGCGAGGCCATTGATTTTCTGTGTTCCTAGAATCCCCTTCCCTGATGGATGAGATACCGGGCGCTTGCTGTAGGGCTTACGGCAGGGCCTCTCCCCCAGCTCCTGAGCTGCCTAAGAGCCTCCGCTGGGGCCTGGCGCTAGGAATGATCCGGCGCTTCGCTCCCGCTGTTTGCGCTGGTCGCCCCTGGCTAATGACTGAAGCTGGGCCCGGCACAGTACAGAGATGAGAGATGCCCGCAGTGCAGTTCCTAGGGGGTCGGGCAGATGGGCCCCAGGGATCCCCTCGTCTGACCGGCCCTGGCAGAGCTCCCAGCCTGGATTTAAAGACTGGCTAGTGCTGGAGAATCCTGCCCCCCTTGTGAGCTGTCCTAGTGGTTAGTCACCTGCTCCCAGCCTGAGTTTGGCTCCGTGCTCCAGCCCTTGGCTCCCGTAAGACCTTTCCCTGCTTGACAGAAGAGCCAGTCCCATGTCTTAGAGCCACAAAGGGGCTTAATGCCTGAATCCCAGTGCTAGGCCCCACTGCGACCCACCACGTCTGACCACACCCAGGGGTTTGCAATAACAGCTCCCGTCGCACCTGGGCACGTGCACGGAGACTCCCGCAGGGTGCTGGCTGCCCAGCCCCCTGCCAGCGGGGCAGATGGGTGCAGGGGCGGAGGAGGGGGTGTGTCTCACATGGGGACACGCAGGGTGGGGACAGGGCTGCCTAACCTCTAGCCCAGTGGTTGGGGTGCTCCCCAGGATGGGGGAGACCCCAGTTCAGTTCCCCCATCTGCCTAATGGGTCCTGACTCCCAGCCCCACTCGCTCTAACTCACTGGTCCCCAGCAGCACAACCGGGCTCTCTAGCCACGGGAGTAATGCACGTAACCACCACCACCCCCCCATGGCTAGTGGCTGGCTTGTGCTCTCTGGGTCCTGTTCCTCCGCCTGGTGCCAGGCAGGGCAGGGCAGGGGGGCAGGAACGTGCCCGCCCCCAGCAGCTGTCCGACCATCAGCGCAGTACCAGGGGTGGCCAGCAGGTGGCAGCAATGGCTCAGTGAAACACTGGTGGGTATTTTCCCCTGTCTGTGGATTTTGGTGCCGGGACCGGAATGTGGGGGGACCCCCAGTCCCCCCGTCCCCAGGGCTGGTACGGCAGCAGGGCCAGCGTCGCCCAGACAGCACCCACAGGTTCGTTTGGGCGGGCACCTCGGAGGCAAATAACTCGGACATCGGAACCATTTTATCCAGGAGAGTTACCTCAAAAAAGGGATGATCTTGGGACACCCTGTGCGGGTGTCTTTGCTCCCATCCAGAGACAGAACCCAGGAGTCTGGCCCCAAGTCCCCCTGCTCTAACCACCAGACCCCACTCTCCTCCCAGAGATGGGGTGTCACAGAGTCCCCGGGCCTTGCTCTGGAACTGCTCCCCACCAAGCCAGGCAGGACTTTGGGGAGCCTCCTCTCCCTTGGAGCAGACTGGCTCCAGGGCAAGAAGCTCCCACGGCTTCACCTCCTGGGTCTCTCCTTGGAGCATTCAGCATCCTCTGCCCCTCCGTGCGCTTCCCACAGCGAGTCCACCCCAGCGAGGTTCTGGGGGGGCCAGAGGGTCCTGCACCCCCACTTTGCAGTCAGACGTGACTCTCAGCCAGCCAGTAAAACAGAGGTTTATTCGATGACAGGAACAGGGTTTAAAACAGAGCTTGTAGGTACAGAGACCCGGACCCCTTGGCCGGGTCCATTCTGGGGGGCAGTGAGCCAGACCCCCACATCTGCACTTTACTCCTCGTCCCCAGGCAGCTCCAGACTAACAACCCCTCCCAGCCCCTCCGCTCTGCTCAGCTCCTTTCCCGGGCCAGGAGGTCACCTGATCCCTTTGTCTCCAACACCTTCAGCTGGCACCTTTGCAGAGGGGGGGCCCAGGCCATCAGTTGCTAGGAGACAGAGTGCCAGGCATTTAGGTGCACTGGCCCCTTCTTCTGCAGCAATCACACCCCTTTATTCCATCACCTAGATACTTAAGAACTGCCATGGGGACACTGAGGCACCAGCACAGTATTCAGAGAAAACATTAAGAACATTCCCAGTTCGTCACACAGGCCCCTGTGTGTTTCCTCCAGGCCGAGGGCCCCTCGCCCCATGGCCATGTTGCAGGTCCTGGCCTCACCACTGCCCTTTTCCCACACTCCTGCCCCAGAAGCTGCAGTCCAGCTCCTGGCGTGAGCTCGCTGACACTGCCGGCTTTCTCATAGCAACAGGCTGTGATGTCATGGGGGGAAGGGGAGCTGGGGCAGAAGAGCCACTTGTTCCAGTGGGAATCCCCCCATCCTGGGGATGAAGAGAGTCCGGTACGTTGAGAGCCCATGGGAGAAACCCCCCCAACCCACAGCCCTCTGCGGGAAGAGCTCACCCTCTAAACACTGGGAGGTGGGACTATTATGTGTATTATGGTAGCACCTCCCCAGCTGGGAGAAGGGGGCTGGTGGAGGGATGTAGAGAATGGGGACGGTGGAGGGATGCAGAGAATTGAGCTGGTGGAGGGGTGCAGAGAAGGAGGCCGGCGGAGGGGTGCAGAGAAGGGGGACAGTGGAGGGGTGCAGAGAAGGGGGCTGGTGGAGGGATGTAGAGAATGGGGACGGTGGAGGGATGCAGAGAATTGAGCCGGTGGAGGGGTGCAGAGAAGGGGGCCGGCGGAGGGGTGCAGAGAAGGGGGCCGGCGGAGGGGTGCAGAGAAGGTGGCCAGTGGAGGGGTGCAGAGAATGGGGACGGTGGAGGGGTGCAGAGAAGGGGGCCGGCGGAGGGGTGCAGAGAAGGAAGACGTGGTCAAAGCAGCGGGCTGGGCGAATGGCCTTGCAGCTGCGTTCGGCAGGGAGCTGAGTGGGGCAGGACTGCGTCTGGCCAGGCCACGGCGAAGGCTGCTGGTGATCAGAGCCTGGGCCAGAGTTCTGCCTTGTCTGCCGGAAGTTGGGAGCGGATGCCAGGCTGGATGGCTCGAGAACTGCCCTGGTCTGTCCATTCCTGTCAGGCAGGAGCCTGGGCTAGAGGGACTGTTGCTCTGCGCCGGGGGACGCCCGTATGGAGGGGTGGGAAAAGCCGGATCGGCAGCGGTCACCAGACAGGATGAGTAAGAGCTGGCGCCTGGCTGTGGTCCCTGGGGGGGCAGTTGAAGGTGGCACCCAGGTGACAGGCAGGTGCTGGCCTGTCCTGGTGCCTGAGCAAGGGCAGAGCAGGGTCTTGGGAGAGGACGAGGAGCTGGGACGCCGGAGGGAGGGGCTGTGGGCCAGGGCTGGAGCCAGCCGGGAAGGAACTGACGGCAGAAGTTAGCTGTGTTTGAGTTGGCAGGGCCTGAGGAAAGTCGCAGGGCACGTAAGGAACCGGCTGAAGTCGTCTCGGAGCCCTTAGCCCTGATCTGGGAGACTCCTGGGGACGGGAGAAGGGCAAACAGAGCCCCTAGCACAGGCCCCGGGCACGATAGACCAGTCGGCCTGACGCCGGGAGCTGGACAGATACTGGACCAAGTGAGCAATCAGCCTGCCAGCACCTGGAGGCTGGCGGGGTTAGGAGGAATAGCCAGCACGGCTTTCCCAAGGACAGACCTGCCAAACAGCCCTCATTTCGTCCATCGACGCGGCTCCTGGCCTGGTGGGAGGGATGGGGGGACGCTGATAGATCTCCCTTTTCCTGGCGTCCCTTGCACAAAGTAGGGGAATGGGGCTGGATGCAGTGACTGTGCAGGGGGTGACAACTGGCTGAGCGGGCGAGCGCCCAGCGTAGTTCTCAGTGGGACACTGTCTGGGGGGGCGTTCCCAGGGGGATCTCACAGGGGTCAGCACTGGGACCAGTAGTGAGGTGGGTAACGGAGTGGAGAGTGGGCTTATAAACTGTGCAGGTGACAGCCGGGCGCGAGGGGCTGGGAGCACTTGGGAGGCAGGATTAGGATTCAAAACGACCGGGACAAACTGGAGAGCTGGTCTGAGATCAACAAGCTGAAATTCAGCAAAGACCAGTGCAAAGTCCTGCTCTTGGGAAGGGTGTGATGTTACTGACAAGAGCTGGGAGCCTATAGAGCATTGCTGCAAGCAAGGTCCTAGAGCTGCACCAAATCTTGTACCAAGGAGGCGCGCGCGCGTGTGTGTGTGCGTGTGTGTGTGTGTGCGCGCATGCGCTTTGAATCTAAGTAGCCTCGGTGAAGCGTTTGGTCGGCGTCTTGAGAAGGGGCTTGGGACAGGTGTGACGAACTAGGAATGTTCTTTATGTTTTCTCTGAATACTGTGTTGGTGCCTCAGTGTCCCCATGGCAGTTCTTAAGTATCTGGCAGAGCAAAGGGCCAGTGCACCTAAATGCCTGGCACTCTGTCTCCTAGCAACTGATGGCCTGGGCCCCTCCTCTGCAAAGGTGCCAGCTGAAGGTGTTGGAGACAAAGGGATCAGGTGACCTCCTGGTCTGGGAAAGGGGCTGAGCAGAGAGGAGGGGCTGGGAGGGGTTGTTAGTCTGGAGCTGGCTGGGGTCAAGGGTGGAGGGCAGACGTGGGGGTCTGGCTCACTGCCCCCCAGAATGGACCCAGCCGAGGGGTCCGGTTCGCTGTATCTACAAGCTCTGTTTTAGACCCTGTTCCTGTCATCGAATAAACCTCTGTGTTACTGGCTGGCTGAGAGTCACGTCTGACTGCAAAGTGGGGGTGCAGAACCCGGTGGCTTCCCCAGGACCCCGCTGGGGTGGACTCGCTGTGGGAAGCACACGGAGGGGTAGAGGATGCTGAATGCTCCAAGGAGAGACCCAGGAGGTGAAGCCGTGTGAGCTTCTTGCCCTGAACAAGTCTGCTCCAAGGGAGAGGAGGCTCCCCAAAGTCCTGACTGGCTTGGTGGGGAGCAGTTCCAGAGCATCGCCCGGGGACTCCGTGACAACAGGGCAGGGAGTTTGACCTGGGAATGTCGCAGGGGGGTTACATGGGGATGGGGGACTTCCCTTGAAGGAAGCTACCTGAGCTGGGAGGGGGGTTGGGAGAAGTGACACCTTCTGCCCTGGAGACTGAGCAAAGGGGAGGAGGAGCAGGGGGAGGGGGAAGACAGCCGACGGAGGAGGTTTTGTTTTCAGTCCTTGGCTCGGGGGTGCAACGCAGGGAACCCCAGGACTGGGGT